>NW_013952467.1:84289-105398 GCF_001266775.1 Austrofundulus limnaeus
CTGATGCAGGTCACATTTAAAATGTAATGTGAACGTTCACACAAAAAGATCGGATTTTTTTCAAAAAATCGGAACTGAGCATTAAGACCTGCAGTGTGAACGTAGCCTAAGCTTCAAAATATCTGCTCAGATACATCATGCATAAAGGACAGTGTCATAACCTGTTAATTAAAAGGCAAGTTGCCACAATTAGGATAGGAAAGGAATATGTTGCAGAATACTATTGTACATATGAACAGCTAACTTGTAGCTGTTTGTGTCCAAACCGAAGGATCGTAAACTTTTAACTTCACAAACAAAATATTTATTTAACTCTGACTCTTCCCTATAATCTTCAAATAACTTTGTTATTCAAATCAAGCATGTAATTTACTAAATGTTCTCAGACGTAAGGGTCAGAACTATGATGTAAATAAATTTTGTTTTGTTTTGTTCGGAGTTTTTTTTTACAAATGAGTAATAAGTTGTGCTTCAAATTCACAGTTAAAATGAAATGCAGCAGGTTATGAGGGGGAGACTCTGTTATTATTATTATCTAGCTTCTCTGAAATAAATCCTCCTTGTTACAAAAACTCTTTCAGCTCATTATAGCTGACTAWGAATGAAATCTTGCTTTGTAGTCTATGGCTGTGTCTCAATTCACGGGCTCCATCCTCATGAGCGCTCATTTATCAGCAGCGTACGTCACCGCCCCGCGTCGAGTGCTGTGCCAATTCGAAGGCTCCTCCTCATGAGGCCGAGGAATGCGGCCCACAAAATCTCAAAAACCAAGGATGCATCCGAGTATCCTTCCCAACCGAGGATATCCCAGGATTCAATGCGCCGACAGCAAACTAAACAGAGAAATTAAGATTGTGGAGGTTTTTTTTTTTTTTTACCAAGTCGGCATAGTTTGGAAATTCATCACGGATGAAATAATTTGTTTTTAAATGTAAGTTTAACAACGTGGTTGATGAAATTCATGCTGCAAAAAGATGTTAAATAAAATTAAACTACAAGTACCTAATGTAGCTAAACCCAAATAATTAATGATTTTTTTTTGTTTATTTACTTGTAACATCTTAACTGTGAAGTTATTCTTCCAGTGAAAATACATGTAAATACATGTCCCAACGAATTTTAAGTCTGATATGAAACCAATCACTATGTAATGGGTAGGCCTGTCACAATAAACAATAAATCAATTAATCGTGTGATAAATGAAATTGAGGCAGATACATTAAAATGAAGACAATAAATTTCATTTGACTGCTTTTTTTGGTTTTCTTCGTGTCTCATTTTTTTTCACTTCTTAACGTAGAGAGGAGTGAACTCTGGTCTCAGGTATTTACCAGGCGCATGGTCTCTAACCTCTGTAGCATTAGAGCCCGTGAACACACCTTTAGCCAGAGGAGCGTCTTCAGTTTTCTGATGCTTTCATTCAGCTGCCGACACCTTGGGACTGCTGACAGTTGTTTTTTTTTTTCTTTTTACACTATGTACATTTTAATCTAAACTTCTGTTATCAGGGATTGTTATAAAATTATATTAGTTTAAACCGGTCTCCAACAATTTTATCATTTATCGCAATAATTTCTGAGACAATTTATCGTCCCGTAAAATTTGTTATCATGACAGGCCTAGTAACGGGGTAGCCTGTGGTCACGCAAAACGAAGGCAGTTTGATGCAGCGGCAGCTCACCCTACTAAACTTGTTTGTTGTGCAATATTAAACACGAGCCTAAAACAATGTTGTATGAGTATTATAATCTTTATTTACAATTTATTTGGTTTTATCATAATAAACAGTCTGATTTTATTAACCTACAGTTGTGCGTCTTTCTCCATTGCAGCTTCTGGATTTCTAGGATCGCCACAAGGTAGAGCCAGAGTGCTGCCAACATATTTCCACAAGCTTTATTTTGAATAAATGTTGTTGTATTTTTTTCCCCCCAATATTATTGCAATTGTATAATTACCCCAAATGTACAACTCTTCATTTTGTTTTGAATTTAAGTTGTGTGGTGTTAGGTTGAAAGCACAAGTGTTGTTCAGCAGCACTCCCCACCACTTTCACCAATAAGAGCCACCTGTGCTCATCTGTGGAACAACAGGTGCTTCCAGCATGCTCCGCGGCGCCCTTCATCAAAGCCTCCAGGAGCAGTTGGAAGCAATTAGAGTAATAAGGGGAGCAGCCAGTCCCTTAGATGATGACAAGTGCCAGGAAAAAGGAGTACCCCCTCCGGCCACTTTGAAGTTCCCTTTTGCTGTCCTGCGTGTTTGGTTAGAGGTAGGGGGAAGGGCAAAGGGGAGCTCCGGCACAGGGGGAAAGTTGAATTGGTGTGTGTGTGTGTGTGTGTGTGTATGTTTGAGTGCGCGCGTGTGTGCTTGTATGTGTGCATGCGTTAGCCAAACATGGCCAGAGACCACACGCGTAGATATTCTGTTTGAAAGGAAACATAACAAAACACATTGGAACATGGTCCAAGAGGAGCAGGGTGTAATTCTGAAGGTAAATAAACAAAAGAGGCGAGTAACAGAGGTGCTTTCTCTACTTTCATCACAGCAGAGAGGGAGAGGAGGAGAAGGTGGGGTGTGTGTGTGTGTGTGTGTGGGGGGGGGGGGGGGTTAGGCCTACAAGAGAGAGGCTAATGTGGGGTTTCCTAATCCAAGTGGCTCTTATGTTTTTCCACCAGCGGTGTATTTGACCAAAGTGTCTTTACTGTGAGTCAGCATAGCTACAGAACACCTCACACTGTTTATTTGTGTGGCTCTTGCGTGACTCACTGTTCGTGTACAGCTGGAAGCAACTTAAGTGAAAGTCAAGAATCCAGGTTCAGCTAGGTGTTCAAGGACACGGCACCTGGAGTTTGACCTAGCACCTCCTTTTTTTTTTGGGTTTATGTTTCCCAGAGGTGATTTTCATAGCAGGCCGTCAAGATGACTTGAGTCTGGATGGGCAATGTTTAGTTGAACATTTAACATGATTATAATCTTAAATACCAATTTTAAACATCAAAAGCTGCATTCTTGTTTACATTCTTACATATTATCACAAGAAGCAGCTGTTTAGGATCTTTCTATGTCACTGCTAAAATTTGTAGGCTTTGTAAAAGTTTTTTTTTTTTGATGTGACATGTATTTTTAACATGGAAGTGTTAACCCTTGCACCTCGAAATAAACTCTCTATTTCCACAAATCTTTTCTGTCTCTTCTGAAATATGAGCTGCTGCAGGATTGGGTYGCTGGCAATGTGGAGCACTACTGTATGACTCTTCTACTTATGCATCTTAATGGAACAAATTACATGTGAAGGCAGCGTTATTAAACATATGAAAACACTTAGGACAAGAATGGGGAGGGGCGTGCTTGAAAGTAATGAGTTAAGGCTTTTTTAAAGGCAGGGAGTGTTGACAGCTAGTCCAGACGCTTTGGAGAAGCTCTAAAGTGAGAAGTCTTTCCTAGGAGATGAAGGCTGAGGCGTCTCCAACCTTGCTGTATCTGTGCAGTTGGATTCAGGATTGCAGTGTTACATGGAGATATTGATATGGTGGTAGTCATTATGGGATTCTAATAGAAGGCAAATTCACATGCCAAGAAAATTCCCAATTTCTTATAWTGAGTTAAAGTTGGAATAAAATATAATTGACCACAAAAAATGTCTTATAAAGAAACCTTTGGGTCCCTTACTCTTTGTAGGTATGATTTGCCTAAATTGAAACAGAGCAATAATTTAGTGAGGTATGAATACTCATGATGCACCAAAATGTTTGTCTGGGGTGGAGTTGTCTAGATGAAGAGTCCCTGTGAGGAAATGTTGGGATCAGAGCCGATGTTTCTCCTYAAGTCTCCACTCATCAGCCTGTGGTTTGTTTTTACAAAATTGACATGACTTCTTGCATCTCTCCAGCTTTCTGTCAACTCAGAGCTCCTTTATTCTCAGGTCCAAATTAAACAGTAAATGGCCTGAACTTGTGTAGCGCTTTATCAAGTCCCTATGGACTCCAATGGGCTTTACACTTACAGTCATTCACCCATTCACACACTGATGGTGGTGAGCTGCATTGTAGCTGCCCTGGGGCGCACTGACAGAAGCGTGGTTGCYATGCACCAGTGATACAGGGCCCTCTAACCACCACCAGCAGGCAAGGCAGGTGAAATGYCTTSCCCATGGACACAATGACTGAGASTGATAGAAYGAGGGATCGAATCGACCAACYACCAGTTACAGGAYGACTCCACAAACCACTCCGCCCCGGCCGCCCCAAAAGTTCTGTCTATAAAAAGTCAACATGACAAATAGTTATAGGAAAGACACTGATAGCTGATTGTTTGGAGCCAACCAAAGTTAGRATAACTGTCACAGACAACTGACCTKAAAAAGTTCCCACCAAAAGTTTTACACACATTGGCTTACAATTTGCTGCGGTAGTGGCTAAAAATCATCCACAGCACACATTTTGAATGTGAGATCGCATGTGTTCCTTCAAGGACTCCTAAACCTAAAGCCTTTTCATTAAACCCCTTTGTCCTTATGGGCCAAAGACATCAGGAAATCCCAACCCTTCATGCAGCAACAGATGTCATGGCATCTGCCAGAGGTGTTACATWTCCCCTCATCTCTTCGGCTGCAAATAWATAATAATGAAAAAACCCGATGCCATCCATGTGTTGTGGAACGTATGTGCTTACGTGAATGTTGTCCTTCAACTGAGTCTGTGATGCATTAGTGCTCAGGAGACAAGGGCCCCTTGTGGCCCCCTCATGGGCATACAGCTGTCTAACCATGTAGGAATGCTGCAGGGGATGCAGAGTTTGTGCGTTCCTCGTGGATGCCCCACGCGAGACTCCTAACACATGAAAAACATGCTCATGTTTATACAAAAAACAAACCACTGCCGCAAATATGTTTTTTCCTGAGAACTTGCGTGTGGAGAGAATGCGAATGCAGGGACGGCATCTCTGCTGAATGTATATATTCATCCAGGACATGCGGATTTCTGGGAGGCCCCAGGTCTCTCACGAGGGGTTTTTTTGGGCGAAGGAGCCACGAGGCCCACACTAGGGGTGATTAGAACATACCTGGCAGTTTGAGCCACTCGTGCGCTCTGCTGGGATCAGTCCTAAATGGTTGTGGCGCTTGGCTGTTAGTCTGAGGCTGCTGGTTTGCTGCTGTGCTCCGTGGATGGGCCAGAGCTTTGTTAGCCACGGGGGACGGAAAAAGACTCTTCCGGAACCAGTGAGGTGGATGATAAGGTCGAGGACCTTGGCACGCAGCTGAAAAGGGGGGATAAGGGAGCAAGAGAGATGTGCAATTAGGCCAGCAGCTGGGTTATTTCTGGAGCACTTACTTTAACTGCATTGCCCTCGTCTTCCACCTGCAGCCACCTCTACCCTCCATCTTCACTTCTCTCTTCTGAGTGGTGGTAGGGTCAGCAAAAGCAGGGTAATCCCCTTACATAACTGCGCCAACTCAACAAGACGGTTCAATTAAAAATTTGGGGCATCTAAAAATAGCGACGTAGGTCAGGCGAGGTGACGTCAAAAGAGGTGGAGGTAAGCAGAGCGCTCTATTTTTGGGACTCATCAAAACCAACGATGTAAAAATACTCACCAGATCCGTCAGTCATGCTTAGAGAAGCTGAGGACCCCGAAGGTCAAGCATTAGCCGGGATGAAAGGGCCAATGTTTAGTGATATTTAAAAATAAGTCAAGTAATGACCAAAATCTCTTTAGTTGGTGGCAGGTGGTTCAGTGTGAGGTTGACCTTTGGGAGATTTGTTACAGGATTTCATATGAAACACTCAGCAGTGGGCTAATATTTTTGCAGTGGTGCCAAAAGTAAAGTGGAYTGGATGAGTAAAAAAAATAGGGCAATTTGGTGTCTGACTTTAATAAATTTACCATCTGACTGAATTAACTTGTGCATACGATTGTTCCTAAAAATCCCAAGCCTTTGAAAAAAAATAGGTTAGTGTAGGGGTCAAATGTGTCTGTCTTGAGTTTCTTCCACAAATCCAGAAGTCAGCACTTTATGTTCATCCTCAAAGTGGAGGTGGTGTGTGTGGTGGTGGTGGTGGTGGTGGTGGTGGGCAACACCGTAACTCTAATTAGCCTTAGTGAGTCAACAGGATAGCTTTCATGGGGACAAGAGTTCGTGTCAAATTGTAAGAAAGGTCAGGATGTGAGGGTTAGAGGTCACAATGCAATGTTGGTGCTTGGTTTTAATAGCTTCCTCTCTGTTGCGTTCTGAAAACATGAGCTGTATTCCTGCGTGATGCAGTTCAAAGCAAACACACTGGTACAGGAACAGGATTTTTGCACTTGATAGTGAAGCAATGTTGATCAWAACACCTGTAAAACCTGACACAGTGGCTTTGTTTGTTAATACAAGTTGTGTATAACTGGTCATCTCATAACTGATGCAACTGTGTACAATGAGGTGTCGTCTCTTTGAGAACAAGAAAAATTAAAAAGCAACTTGGATTCATTTTTATTTTCTGGCTTCAAAAAGGGAAACTGGAGGTGATTTACTGTCATCTGTCTTAATACCAGACTGGAAATAAACCAGAGCTGCTGGAAAAATAGTTTGTAGAAGAGGAGAACAGAGTTACCACATCMCACAAACTTCACTTTGAATGATGCACGAGTTAGGGACAGATTGGGTCCAAGAAAGCTTCAAATGCTCTTAACCTTAGTGAGAMTTTCTAGCAATCAGGGTGCCGACACAAGCAGCTTCTGACCTGGCCAGATTTGTTCTTCCTTCATCTAACAGAATGGAAAGGGCAATGTCAGTTTCCAGACATAAAACACAACCCACTGCCAAAAACAGCAAAGAAGCAGATCCACTCCCAATGAACTGTAATTTAAAATAATGCCTCTCCTGGAAAAACACCAATAAATTTAAAAGGGCTTCAAAGGAGCCGCTGGAGTTCTCGCTTCTCTTTGCGTAAAACAAAGCACCGGCATGTTCAAAAACCTGCTCAATCGCTCGTGCAGCGAGCAATAGTCATCCTTAATATGGTGTTAGATACAAGCACACAAATCTGTTAAACACCAAATCAGCTTTAGGATCCTGTCATTTTTTAAACAGAAATTGTAATAATATTATTTTTTCGTTACAATTATTGTGAAGTAAATCTATATTGCTACTTCTAACATAAATAAAAGCATAGACTTGAGCAAGCAGATATCCTTTAATTTTTTTMTTTTTTTCTTTCGCATTCATTCCCTACATGGGCTGGTGGGTTGAGGAGATTCATGACGCACATCAGTGGAAGTGCAATATCCTGCATCCTGATTCTGTCAGAAGCCACAGCCGGGACATGTCTGAATGCCTAAAGAGAAAAGGCCAGGTGTCCCTTTTAGTCGTCCCCTACTACCCCCTTGTCCTCACTCCAATCCAATGCTGATCTTACTATTAGCACCAGGGAGCTGCCACCCCTGGTCCAGGATCCTGAATCACTGAGCTGTGGAGCTGTGTGGAAATGAGAACTTCGTTGATTTGCACTCATTGCCTGACTGAGGAAATTAGATCAAAAGAAGAAACAGTTCATTTAGCGTGGCTCTATGAAGGGCCATGAGGTATTTAAGCAGGATGCAATGATTTGCAAATCTAAAAAAACAGTATTTTATATAGAACAATACTGTTTAAGGACAGATGATGTTGTACCTTTACTATGTTTCATTGGGAATAAAATCCAGGTTTGTGAGATTTGCAMATCATYGCATTCTGTTTTCTTTCTTTCTTTTTYCCYCCACATTTTACACAAYATCCCAATTTTTTTCTTTCGATCTGAGGCTGTACAAATTCCTTAAATTGTTAAAAGTGTCAATTCTTTTTCCTGGGAAAAAAATCATGTTTTTCAAATTAAAGTCTGAATAAACCTGGCTTTTATTTTTATTTTATTAAACCTCAACCAGAAATATTAAATGATGGTTACTGAAAACTTTGTTATAAATTGTGAAAACAGAACTGGAAACAGTATTACTTTATTTTTTTATTTAAGAAGTAAACTTATTTAATCCTACCATTTATCTATATTATTTCCTACACAGAATGTAATGTCTTCATAATATATTATTAATAGTATTGTATTATAATATATGTATACATTTCTATACGAGGAATAAATTCATAGCAAAACAATCAACAGTATTCACAACCCCATAAGCACAAAGTTTAATGGAGTCTTGATGACTTCAGGGGTGTATATTAAGTGAAGGTTTTCTGATGAAGAATAACAAATTAAACCAACCTCAGGTAAAACACATGGTTTGAGTCTAAGTCTAAACTGTAATTTATGGAATAAACACAAAGACTCAGATTAGCTCATTCAACCTTTTTATCAGTCATGCAGCAGTGGTATGTGTCTGACCCTTGTGGCTCAAAAGCTAAAAAGGTTTGGATGTAGAGCTTCTGGACCTGGTGTTGAAAACACAGAAAGGAACTTACTATTTACTTCACATTGAGGTCATGAAACACTATATTTGCTGACAGGTGCCTTATGTCCTTCCCTCTTCTGTCTTAGCTGAAGAAATATTGTCTCAATGTAAAAAGGAAGGTCAKATGGTTTGCAAGAATGTTACAAAAACAGCCATCAGAAGCATTTTGYGTTTCTCTGCATTTGTGACACAGAGACGGGAAGTAGACCTTGTTCATCCGCAGCTGAGTAAACTACTTAAGTCTGTCTTATATGGCCACAGACATGAGTTTTGAAATGGRAAATCCCCCAAATGTGGTAATGATACACACGGACAAACACAGCCATGTTTGATTGASCGACTTCCTTTTATTATTTTWTAATGTCTTTGAAGTTTTGGGTGAGATCTTTGTGAACTTTCTTCAATTTCTGCACCTTCTACTGACTCAAATACCAACAATAAAACATCCCAGACATCTTTCTCAGAGTTGTATCCATCTACACCGAAATCTTCTCCAGCAGCCAGAGCATTTGAAACCTTCTGTTGTCGTCCAAAACCAGCTGCAGCAAAACTGACCGCAAGAAGATAAGCTGTGGATCTGTTTACTGCACAGCCCATGAATGAGGCCTAATTGCTCTTAAGTGGAGCTTGTAGGACAGATGTTAAGGTTGCATCCTTCCACCTCGCTCACAGTGATGGTTCRCAGACTGTTTACACACTTTTCATTCATCTGTGCTATGACTATTTCCAGTGGGGAGTTTTTTTTTTTTTTTTCACCAGCCCAGGTGGCTTACAGAGCCATGGCCCTTCTAGCATGTGGAGCCCATGCTCTTCACCCTCTGCTTGTTTCGTGACTGCGCACAAGCAAACAAATAAAAAGTGAAGATGTATGCTGAATCCATAGACGAGCAAACCTCGCGGTTCTGGGATCTAAACACGCTGATGACTGTATATACGTGGGGCGAGTTGAACAAGTGACCCAGAACATTACGCTTTGATCTGCTAATTACAGTGGAAAACAACCTGGGAACCAAAATCGCTGTGATCAGACTAACTCCATTACCTGAGTTTTCCACTTTGCATGCCATGAAAATGCTCTAGATGGAATTGTTGAGATCAAACAGGTGAAAATATCAAATCGGATTTTTTATGGGATTTAGAGTGCTCCAAACATGATGCTTGAAAACCTGTATATTGTAACAGTAAACAATGAAATGGAAAATTTATTGAAAAATAACACTTTATGGAAAACTGTAGGAACTTCTGTAGCTCCAAGGTCAGTGCCATGAACTTGAAATCCTGAAACCAGGTTCAGTCCTAGGTTGCATCTGGATGCGCATCTGTTATAATAGATTTACCAATTTTTTTAAGTTTGATGACCCTGCAGAAGGGAGCAGCCAACAGAAACACAACTTTTAAGTTTCAATGGACACTTTAATTGATGCTTTTCATTCTGTTAGATAGTTTTTGTGTTGTTTTGTAAATAACTGTTGAAACTGGAATCCCATAATGTGCAGAAAACAGATTAAGTTCTTAGATGAATGTTTTTTTTTTTTGGTTGAAGTAAATTATTACAACCGAAAAAAATGATTGTATCTGAAACTCAGTTTATTAGTTACAAAATGTCTTAGTTTTGTCCTTTAAAATATTTTGAAAAAGTTTTATCAAAAAGGTTCACCCATCTGTTTTTGTTTGCATAAAAATACAACTTTCAAAATTTTCAAAAAGCCTTTGTTGATCCTGAAAGACATTAGCTGCACATTGTTGTCTTTAATTACAATTAAGCGCTGAGCCCACTGAACAATAAGATTCAGACTGAAGGGGATGTTTTCAGCTTTAATGAGGCCCTGGGTGAAAAAAAATGGGTCTGCTGTGTCGGCACCACCAAAGGCGGCTGCACAAATTTTACCTCTAGTGAACCTGAGTGGTCCTGCGGGGATTTGATGGGTTGAGGGAATACAAACGGTCACTTTGCAGCTATGGGAGCGAGAAGGGCTGCTGTGGCATCAGTAGCCCTTGCTGTGAAAGTCCAAGCAGACACAAGAAAGGTTGCAAAGCCACAGTGTAAGGTGCATGGCACAGACAGTTGCTCTCAGCCCAGCAAACAGCTGGTGGTCTTTCACATCACCCTGAATGCAAGACTTAAAATATGAGTTTTTCTTTGTAAGGGACAAAAACAAACAACATGAACTAGCATGGCTACAGAAAGRCGTGATGTAGCGCAAGAAAAAAAATGCAATGACACCTGTGAACTCCAGGCCTTTGGGACTGGGACTGTGAGGGGTACATGGTTCACAGTCTCACATCGAGTACTCCGCCAGCAGGCCCCCCATCCCAGTTACTTTGATTCTTTATTCACCAATCCCYTTTCGTAACCCCCCTGCCATTCCATCCTTAAGTCCAGCTGATGGGGGCTCTTTTGTCCAACAGCACCCGGGCAACAACTTCAAAGAGCCCGCATGTGTGTAAATGCAGAGTGCCTGAAAAACAAAAAAAAAGAAAAAAATTGAAAAATAAAGAAGTCCCAGAGGGGATGAGAGAGATTCACAGCAGCACCCCTGAGAGGGCAGGAAAACAATCTACTTTAGGAAAAGAAAGAAGCAAGCTGCTTTGTACAGGAGGGAAATAAAAAAGAGAATAAAGGCAGATAACAAACTTTATCTAAGACATTCGTCATCATTTGRTGTGATGAAAAGGTGTGGGATGGGTCATTCTTGGCTTAATGACAACAACAAACACACAAACAAAGACATTAGGCTTTGGGTAATTCCATAATGACACTTTCTTTGTCCTGGACCATCAAAGCCCATTAGGAGACAGTGAAAGGCCTTCCTTTGCCGTTCCTGACCACTTCCTCACTTGGTGACAGCTGAATTGGTGGACAGCTAGATTGTTGTGCAAGACAATGTCATACTTTTAGTCTGAATGCCTTGCTTTGATCTCACGGGATGCCCTTGAAGGTTCATCAATGAATGATATGTTAACAACCAGTCTTGTTATTCTAGTTTTATTCTCCGCTTACTGCCCTGTCACTCAGGGCACCATGGGGAAGGTGGGAGGGAGGGGTTTAGGGAGACAAAAGCCTTTCATCTACACCCCCCGCATGCGAGACTCCCATAGAGTCGTCCCAGGCATGGCAGCACGCCTTGTCTCTTCCCCACAAAGTGCCCGCCAGTGACATGCTGACTCCAGAGCTTGGCACCAGGTCTTCAGTCAACCCCTCTATTCAGCAAGATGAAGGAAACACGACTGCATCGTGCCTTCAGCTTCTAATTAAAAGTCCTCAGCCTCAAAGAGCATCTCCATCTTAATGTTAGGCTTCCATCTTAGGCATCTGTTTAATACCCTCTCTGTGTCCCATCACATGTGGACACGAGAGGAAGAGACACATTAGGACTACAAAGAACATGTGTCCAATCAAGGATTAGAGTTTCATTCCAGCCTTAATGGGCTAATTGCCGGATTGACCAGATCAAAATCACTTTGTTCAGAGATCAAGACCATTGTCTTCCTCCTGCCTCACTTACTCGGTTGCACAATAACGCGCCGAAAACTGGGGAGAGAGAGAGAGAGAGAGAGCAGAAGTCATGGAGCTAAGATGAATGTGGCTCATGTTTAGAGAGCATGTTGTGTGATTAAGGGAAACCCATATCAAACACTGTGGCTCAAGGAAACCACCAGTTGAAAAACAAGATGTTTCTTCGGTGCAGAGTGGAGCGCACTGGGGATACTATTCAGAAGGCAGCCCAGCCCAGAGCTAAACCCGCCTGTCTGTCTCCGGAGACAAACAGTGGAATAAGAGGCGACATACTGTAGATTGGAAAAGCACTTGGAACCCCTTCTCAATGAGAAAGCAGGACGAGCTCCAGACATTAATGGGGGAAAGTGAGTTGTTTAGGTGCCCTGAGATGACTTTGGTTTTGAATTGGAGCGATTTACAGAAATTTTGACTAGATCAAAATTTCAACATGAATGAAATTACAACTAATAGAGGCCTACCATTTCTTGAAGGAATGCATTGTTCTTGCTGCCTTTCATGCCAGAGTTTTAAACGAAAATCATGCTGTTTCCATCAAATCCTGAAAGTGGGATGTCAGACAAAATTACAAGATCTTGCAGTCTGTGCTCAAAGTATATAAGAATAACTTGCAGCTACTACCACATTCAATTTGAGCTCAACTTCTGTAAAGCTGACTAAGTTTAAACTATTTGTATGTGTGTGTGTGTGTGTGGGGGGGGGGGGGGTAGGTCCCAGATCAACTATAAATATGTGTCTAATTTTTACTATCTGAAAGTAAAATAAAATAAAATGAGACACCTTGCTAACTGACGGTCAAGGTTGACTCCAGTAGTTAATGACAATCGGTGATCAGTTGGCGCTTGGAGTATGAGTTGAGGAAAACTCTCAATTATTTCCACACCAAATTGCGTCTTAATATTTATAAAATTCACCAAATCATAAACTTTATTTTCTGTTTGTTGAAGCTTATTTGCTGTGGCAGCCATGTTACGCTGGATTGATTCCAAAAGTTAATGACATTTTCAGTTTCACTAAAATCTATCCAAATATGCAATAGGTATTTTACTAACAGGCACACAAAATTATCATTTGTCTTTTGCTTTTCAGAAGCAAATGATAAAGTCAGATTTTATGTAATGCTGACTTGCTCTAACTTTCTGCTAAATGTGAATACATGCTTATATTGTTTAATTTGGATGTAAAACATTTATCGGATTATTAAAAGCAGACAAGAATTTGTGGTACATAAATAGTTTTCTTGATGTTTGAATGTGTTTATCCAGATCCTTAGAAAATTCCTTCATATGTTTGTAGGGAATGTATGGAGAACAATGTTTTTTTTTTCACTCAGAGAACTCATCTGGACAGAACTAAAATATTGCAGCCACATGTGTGAGCTTGTTTACTTGACTTTTAACTGAAGGAATTTCATGATTTCAACAACAACAACATAACAGACTAAATTATTAGCATGTTAAGGCAGTACAAAGTCTGCATGTGTCGACCAACATCAGAGCTCGTCCTGGCTGATCGCGCAAGACGACTATATGCTCATAAGACGTCTCACACACACTGAGTTCCACAATCTCTTAGGTAAAGACATGGAAGGTTTATTTCAAAAGCTGCAGTCCTGGAAATTCATCCGTTGAAACAATAAACTTTCAACTTTTCTGCTTCTCTTTTCATGCCGGGACCACATCAAACAAATCCTGAGGTCAACAGGGGTCAGCGAAAGGATTTGGATAATGATGAGGCTCAGAAGAACAAAAAAAAAAAAAAAAGACTGAGGGTGGTGAAAGGTATATGCTAAATAATAAGGGGAGGGGAGCTGATGGGAACAGAGGAGAGAATGGATCTGGCAGAGAGTGGGAAGGTGCAAAGGGTAGGTCGTGTAACGATAGACCCTCCTGATTACGTTGTTGCACAAATAAACAGGCCCTCTGCAGGCTCCCCGAAGTCCAGCTGCAGCGCGGAAGAGGAAGGCTTTTATTTCAGGGGACTGAGGTCGAGCCAGGAAAGTGATGCGATGGGGCCTGGCTGTCTACCCGCACAGTTTCCCCACATCTCCATCAGCAAGTCAATGAACACAAGAACAGGGGCAGCCTCTCCCCTGAGAAGCTCATTGATTGTTGTGCTCTTACAGACAAGCAGCCATCGACATGTGGATCAAAAACCATCAATCTCAAAAAGCTACAAAGAGGAGGAGTTTTGATGTTGTTTTTTGATGAAGAGAAGCCATCTGTATGGAGTCAAATACATGTTTGCTGAGTAACAAGGTTCAGATCCCCTCTAGTCACATCTGTAATCATCTTTCCTTCACCTCTGACTATTACAGGATCCTGTTCCTCTCTCCTCACCATGTCCTAAAGCTGTCAAGGGCCACATCAAGGCATGCCCCCGCCTAATGTATGCACCCACCACCCTCTTATTAGGCCATCATTAGATAAACAAATCCAATTCCTGGTGAAATTGATCAAAGGACTCGCTGCTAACCCCGTGGCCAATTTCAAGTTGGCAAAAATCAAACACAGCTGAGGTCATGAAAACAGAGGAAGCAGACATACTGTCCCTGAGTAGAGGCGACAGTAGCCATGTTTCCATCCAATTGTAATGTGAATTTAGGCAAACTTTTAAAATGTTGCAAAAAAAAAAAAAAAGAAATGTGAACTAGGCGTGTTTCAATCTACTGGTTTGGAGCAAATCAACCAGGCAACACAAAGCTAAATTTCATCTGACGTTGACGTTACGCATGGCTGTAATAAGTAGGATGTAAACTAGCAAGGATCACACATCTCGGGACAATGGGGAGAAATTTTCCGGAATGTGTTGCTATTGGGCAAGTTATAATCATTAACTAGTTTTGGTGTTGTTACATGTTGTCTGGAGGCACAGAGAAAGAAATGCAATGCTTTTGGGAAAATTTGGGAAGGCGCAGACAGCAGAAACAGCTGATAAATCATGTGAGCTAAAAGTTTGCTACCACCTCAAGCGAGCATAAAACCTTTTTTGCAAATTTGAGGAACTTTTTTTTTTAATTTTGCCATGTCCATCAACATTTTCTAACATACTTAAAAATGCAAATAAAAAAAACCATTTATGGAAACAGGTGAGGACAAGAAAGAATGCAGTGGTTTGGAAACATATACTGATATCAACCATGCATATTACCCTTATTTTCATGATGAAACTGCACATGTGCACCTGTTCGCCACCACCATCTTTGACAGCTGTAGACAGTGAACGCCCGAGTCTTTGGAAGTAACACAAAGGGCCTGACTCCAAGTTGTAAAACTCATTTTGGCTTCTGATCATGGTTATGACAGCTTGGCTGCACCATGTCTATGAGAATGATACATGTGTAACCCAACCCCGCTCTTTTGGATTTCCCTCACAGATAATTGCGTCACCACGAGCAAGCATTGGCATATTTTGCAGTGTTTCTTTTTCCAAAGCCCTAAAGTAAACTTTTTTTTAGCAGATCACACTCGCCTCAATTGTTTGAAAGCTCTCCAGACACATGCAAAAAAAAACTGCAGTTACTGCTGAAGATCATTTAATCTACATTTATGCATGTTAAACGCTGGTATTAATGTCTTTATTTAAATTTTTTTTTCAAATATCAGACCTTTAATGAAGGCAATGTGCCCTCGTTCACGTAATTAGTTCATGCACACACATTCTTTAAAGTTGGTGAATTGTAATCAAATGATTGACCTAGAATAATCAGATAGCTCTCTCATCAGACCACCCACAGAGAAAAGAGCAAAAGATGGAACTCAGACTTTCGCGTCACCATTGTTATAGAAACAACAGAAAGAGACAGAAGGACTTCGTTTCAACCCTTCAAAAAGCAGACCTCTAACAGTGATGTCTTAAGTGAGTTGGCATGAGGTGCACTCTTTAATTTGTCCAAACGTCTGATTGCGATGCAAATATAATAAACATTAAATCGTACCTCCTACCATTTCTGTCATTGTCGGTGTTGCAGGCTTGTAATGGGGACAGAGTAGCTCGGAGCGAAGCTGCAGCTTTACTCTTAAATGATCCTGAAAATGATAGGCCTGCTCTAAATTTAGCCTCTTGTGTTTCTGAAAGACCTTTTACCATCTTAGCTGGAAGGGGGAGACATAAACAAAGCTGGCAGAGTTCAGAGAGGCATGCAATGCCTGCACTGTGTCGCCTGAGATACAAACCATGGGGGCCAGAAACAAATTGTGGAAGGGAGCGGAAGGGGGTGGGGCTGGGGGGGGGGGTACTGAAACACCACATGAAGGTTTCAGACACCACCGGAGAGTCTAGCTGGGGCTTGCGGCTCATCATATAGACCCAAAACAACTCCCATATTAGACAAGAGGACACCATCAGGAGGCATCAAGGCTTTGAAAATAGTTTGATTGAGGACATATTTTTGAGGACTGAGGAAAGTCAATGTGTCAAGTTCTTCATCAAAAACCCATTTTCCTCTTAGTCTGAAGTGTTGGGTTGAGAGTGGCAGTTGGCGGGTAAAGAGTAAAGCCAACCCAACCCAGTTTCTCTAGTCTTAGCTAATTACAGGACCACAAGTCATCTAATTTTTGACGGGTTCAAAGAGATCTGAGTGTCCTCTTCTGTAATTTCAAATGACTGATTTCTGTTATTAATTATACATCTTAACCGCCTTTGAAGAACGCTGCAGACTATCCTTCATCAGGAAGACATCATGTCTACAGAAAAAAAAAATCCCAACATATTTAAGATTCAACTTATTGGCTCCAATAAATCAGAGCTTTTAGGAAAATCAGCCCCCTGTCTTAATGTATTATCATTATTATCATTATAGCTCTGCTCTGGGTTTGCTAGCACAACATTCGTGTCTGATGTCGGTGCATCACTTTCGTTTCATAAGGACTTTGAAAGCAGAGCAGGGGTTGTGATTGAAGTCTAAGATCTGCCCCCGAGCTGTACTTTGAGGACGAAACCACGGAACCACAGATAATGCTTTACAGTCCACTACTCTCAAGTGCTGTCATCAGATTTTCACTTTGTAGGATACTTGAAAAAGATTGTCGTTCCGAGTGGCTTCGGAGCAAAAGGCACTGCGCTGATGTCGAACTGGTGACACTCTTTGTAGTAAACATAAATCAGACCCTGCATGTTGTGAAGCCTCGAACCTGGGAAATATATTAACGCGCCACAAGAAGGTTCAAGCGTGAGGGACGAGGAGGAGACATTACAATCTCTAGACTGACAAACATCATTGACATTGTCCTTACTGTCATCGAGACTAATCTGGTCTGAGTTTATGGAAAGAAAACAAAGGCATCCCAGTGTCGGGTGCACAATAAAAAGAAAACCACCTCTGTTGACTGGTCAAAGATGAGAAAAGGACGAGACAGAAGTTCAAACACAGCAGAGCCTCTTCCTTGTCTACTTTCCACTCGGGCAAAGACTTTTTAGGAGACAGAGGAAGGCATCTCCCTTTCATCCCTTTACCACAGACAAACATAGACATATAAAAACATCCTTGTTGAAAAGTGGCAATAGTCCTTTTAATTCCAGACAAACCCAATGTGAAGAAGTTAATTACAGAACAGGGGCAACCCAGCCCTTTAGAAAATTACACTTACAGTAAGACCTTTGAAGGGAGTACATCCTTTATCCTATTCTGTCTTTTGTTAAATGTTTTGTCTCCTTTAAAGAATGCCATTGACTGCTGTGGTTTCCAGTGGGTCTCAGTTTTTTCTCCATCCCTTTTAGGCATCAAAGGAATATCTTTCGGACACACACAGACGGGGAGAAATGTTTCGGTGCCTGTAAAATGTCTTGATTTTTACAAGGTTTTTTTCTGCATGATTGATAACTGGTCCAAGATTTGGATTAAGACAAATTTTTAATGTTGAAAAAACATTCTGTGGAGCAGGTGTGTGGTTGTTTCTCCTTGTGGTTTTAGGCTATGATTGATGTTTATCAGAATGTGCTCTGTGGGGAGGAATTAAGATATGCACTTTGTGGTGAATGAAGTTTGCGCAACACACGTTTTACTGTCTTTCAGTAAAAATGTTGTCAACTTATAAACGAGTTCTTTTTATGCCCTGCTCGAAAACAAGACAGGTGCCTCTTTAAACACTGCTCCAAGTTGCCATATGCCAATAAAAATAATCATCAATCAGCCATTAACACATGTGATGTAATTACACCATGCTCAGGTAAAACTCTGAGTTCATCCATGATGTAATGTTCAAAATTGAAAGCAGATTTTTAATAGCCAGTTTTATATTTTAAAAAAGCTGGTTATAGTTCAGTCAGTTTTGCAACATTGAACTCAATTCGTGTGTGGTCGTAGCTGAGACTGAACTCCAATACGTATTCTGAGCACAGATTGCACGAGGTCTTTATTAAGAAATCGTCTGTCTGTTAGCAAAATATCTCATGGACCACTGGATGGTTTTTATTGACACCTTCAAGAAATAACAATAGGAGGTTCATCTACAGCTGATTAACCTTTGGAGCCAACCCAGTTTGAACTGGAATGCCACAGCCAACTGACATTCAAAAACACAAAACTGGCTCTAATTCAGTCATATTTACAGATATTGTGCTAAACTTTATTTTGATTGTAACTGATAGTCACAACACATACTCAAAATGCCACTCAATGTGAAACCTCTTTGTGCAAAACTTTGCCATTAACTGTTAGAATTAACATTGTTTGTCTGTTGGCAAAATATTTTAAAAACCACTTGACGGATTTTACCAAAACTTACAAAAGTTAATCATTGAATGTACAACTACAATTGATTAACTTCAGGAGTCAATTCAAGTCCAGATGGCCACCAACGCTAATCAAACCCAACACAAAAACTTAGTTTTACAGATATTGAGTTACAATTTGGCAGGGTATTAACTGAGTAATTTACACCAAATACTATGAGTGTGACTTCCTGTGATATTGCATGAGATTGTGCATAAAACTGACTTCTCAGCTTAAGATGATAAAAAAATGCTGACATGAAATGTGGGGGGTGACATGC
Organism: Austrofundulus limnaeus; assembly: GCF_001266775.1. Lineage (NCBI taxonomy): Eukaryota > Metazoa > Chordata > Actinopteri > Cyprinodontiformes > Rivulidae > Austrofundulus > Austrofundulus limnaeus. Next base: position 103,223 of record NW_013952467.1, read on the forward strand.
ATTCTGTGAAGGAATGCTAAGCCTTTTAATATCCAACAGCAGCTTTGGAATCAAGCTTGAACCCACATTTCATCTTTAACTTCCTTTCAAGCCACTGTGGGTGATGTTCTGCCAGGTCTAAGCTGAGGAGTTGGGTTCACCAGTAAAGCAGCTTGGTCTCTTGTGATCAAATGCTTTTCTTATTTCCCACACAAGAACAACCGCTCTGATGGATGGCACCTGTCTGCCGACACACTTGGGCCTTCCATGGTACCGTGGGTGCAAGCTGCTTTTTGTAACAAAGTCATAAAACAGAGAAGAAAACAAGTCAAAATATCTTACAGACACATTTAGTATGATCAACCATCAAAATGACCTGACAAAGTTAGCTACAACTTGATATTTTGACCCATTCTTACTGTAACTGGACTTATGAGACAAAAATATCTTTTAAATTCAATTCTTTTTGATTTAATTGAACAGGTGAGTTTGATGCTGTGATTATTAGGAAGTGAAGGAAGGATTCTCCACCGTGCACAGGGAATTTAAACCCTATAGAGATACACTGCCTCAAATCCAAAGTTTGCCTGTGAAAAATTGGTGGCAGGAAGAAGCCTCAGTGGAGGACCAATAGAATGTCTCAAACTACGGCAACCCAGAATAAAAGAGACAAACATCAAAGTCAAAAAGGCTTGTTGTTTGATCTCCCTGAGTTTGTTTTTTTTTCCTCTCTTTTCAACATCGCTCTGGCCTGTTTACACTCTGGTCTTCATTATCCTGCTATGCCCTTTAAAATCATTAAATTCTATCAGGGTTTGACATGGGGAGGGTTTCAGATATAGACTAAAAAAAGAAGTGTACAATAAGTAATCCACTGCCCAATGTTTTCCAGTCAGTGTCACAGAATTTCCCACCAAACGGCACATCTCATGTGGTATTCTGTGCCGCTTTGCACAAAAGAGTTTGGCGGTTTTAATAAACGTTCTGTTCTTCAGGAAGGCATATGGCTTTGCAAAATGGAGATAAAATCCAGAGTCACCAAACCTCTCCATCCTAAAATAGGATAAATCCCAAAACATAAAAAAAGCAGCTATTAAAGTGTTGGAGAGCTACACGGTAGGCATTAAAACTATGATTTTGGCTGCTGGGAAAAGCCTTTCAGAAAAAGTACGAGCTGAAATTAATGTTAGGAGCTGTTTTGATCAAAGTGAATCAAAAGTGCACTGTTGTGCCAATAAAAACCTAAAAAACACAGGCGGTTTCAGAGAAACTACTGGATGAAATAAATCCAGCACGGGTTTCTGCCTGTGGTTTATCTGAGCGTTCCTTGTGTTTGTGTGTGTGTGTATGGGTGTTGTCAAGCATGCGTGTATATGAAGCCTCAAAGAGACACGGCCACTTGTGCCCACTGTGTCTGGTGGAGCTCGTGACAGTGCCTGTTTAACTCCCCCATCAGAGAACCGTTGCACAGAGCCCATCACGCAACCCACAGATGTCCCACAGAACAGCCAGGATTGTGCCGCAACCAGAGGAGAGCAGTAATACACATCATTCCCACCCCACACACGCAGATAAACACAGAGGCAAATGCAGGAAGCTGCAGTGAGTCTCTTCTCAGTGAACTTTGTTCATAAACTTGTCTCTTGAAATTTGAAGATGTTTAAAGGGCCAATATTATGTGTTTCTCAGGCATTTATTTAAATACTATACCATAATAAAGTATCTATGTCACCTTCATCTGTTATTAAAATGCTGTTTGTATCTTTAAATAGAAAATAAACTTATCTTCTCATCACTTCATCTTCTAAACACCTTGAAATTGGCCTCTGTCTCTTTAAGAACCACCTTCTGCCTTGTATGTCGTTGATTGAGTGGGGGTGAGGATGAGGGTGGGATAATGCGATTGTGTATGCCCCTACTGCTGGTCTATCTGGGGGCCCGCTGCTACTCGGCCCCCTGGTGGGGTGTGCGGCTGGCCGCCGGCGTGCTGGGGGTTCCCGGGGTCTGGAACTGGGCACTGGGGTGTATGCCGGCCTGGCCTKGTGACTGCCTGCTGGGGCTCGGGACCTCTGGACCTGTCGGGCTTTGGCCTGGCGGGGGTGCGCCCTGGGGGCCCGGACCTCTGTGCCCTTTCCTGGTCTGCTTTGGTATGGCGGGTGCCGGTGGGGCCCATGAGTTTGTTGCTGCTGGCCCCGGG
>NW_013952467.1:105676-122534 GCF_001266775.1 Austrofundulus limnaeus
TTAAAATGCTGTTTTTATGTTTAAATAGAAAATAAACTTGTCTTCTCATCACTTCCTCTTCTAAACGCCTTGAAATTGGCCTCTGTCTCTTTAAGAACCWCCTTCTGCTTCTGTTCCGTCCCTTTCGGGGAGGGATGGACGTGCGCTATGATGCAGTTTACTTGGCATCTGAAAATACATTTCCTCAAAGGTATTTTGAATCTGAAAAGAGCTTCACTGAGTGAGAAGTAGTAGCGCAGCAGAAAGTTTCAGTTTCACTTTCACTTTGCTCTGTTACTGCTGAGAGCCTGCGGGAGTCATGGGCGGGGTGTGTAAGGGTGGGGGGGGGGACTGCTGCCATGATGCATTTCACTTGGCATCTGAAAATACATTTCCTCAAAGGTATTTTTAATCTGAAAAGAGCTTCACTGCATGAGAACTAATGTTGAGAGCTCGGCAGACAGTTAGGTTTCACTTTCACCCGAGAACCTGCAGGAGTCATGGGCGGGGTGTGTGGGGTGGGGGTGCGCTCTGCGATGAGGAAGTTCGGCTTAAAGACACGTCCCAGGGTCGTTTCTGGTATATGATATATGATATAAAACTCAAAAAAGTTGATTTTACATGATATTGCCCCATTAAGAATTTTGTCCCACAAAGTTTCTTTCAAAGTAGTCACAGAGTCTTTGACGTTTTTATTAGTTTTTGTTTTATTTGACTGTTATTTAACCACGTTAGTCAGCTGAGAACACATTCTCCTTTATAATGACAACCTGGTCAAGAAGAGCAAATACAGAAGCAGGAGAACACAAGATGGACATTATGTCAAATATCAAATTGTGCAGACCATGTAAAAGGATAACAAAAAAATGCATGGTACAATTGAGTAACATTGTAGCTGGAATTGCTAAAAGCATATGCAGCGGTCACCAAGCGATGTTCTCAGAGTTTTTAAACGATGCAAATGGGACAAAAGAAGTAAGTCGTAGAGTTTGTTGTAGATGGTTCCAATCATTAGCAGCAAAAAACTGAAATGATAAACAGCCAAATGAAGTGCATGCTTTAGGTATAAATAGGTTAATGTAGCTGCTGGAGCAAAGAGTACAAATGTTGCTACAGAAATTGAGTAGTGAGTGGAGGTAGAATGGGGTTTTGCCAATTAGAGTTCAACAGAAACCAGTTTGTTTGTCTTTGAGAGTGAATACAGGGCCAGTTCACCAGGGAATACAGGGTGCTTTAGGGGCTGAAGGGAGCACCCATCACTGGACACCCTTCATGGTAAAGGGTGTCCAGTTTATGGGGGAAAGTTTTGGAAGCAGTTCTGAAGATGACATCACCATGGGTGAACATCGAAACGATTGTCTTAAACTCATCTCAAAAAGGCAAGAAGTTGTAAAGAAGCTCTCCTCTGAAAGAAGACATTTTCCAGTCTACAAAACCACAAAGATGATAAATAATGTTTGTTCAAAACTGGTCCAAATCAACGAATTTTCATTTCATGCAGATTAAATCATAGACAGGTGGGCGGCTGCTGAGGTGGGTACAAAGTGGATGGATGTGAGCAATATAATAATGTGCAGCAGCTAGAAAGCAATGAGACAGGCAGAATTTATTTTAAAGGAAATTAAACATCCTCATTTTTGGCCCGAACGTAGTTAGAAACATGATGGTTTTGGAATTAAATTGTCTTTGTGTCAGAGGTGGGATGGAGCTTATCCTGGTGTCTTTATAACAGTTAGGCTACTTTTCAGAGCTGCCTGGGGTTGACATACACAACGGGCACTGACTTCAAAGCCACCAAAGAAAATATATAAATACTAAACCATAAGCCTGCTTGTTTTCTTTAGTTAACATTTCAAACACACTGTGGAGTGGATCGTGTTTTTCAGTCCCACCCCCCAACCCCATCCTTGTAACTTCGATGCTGATGTTGTTTTTCTCTGATGGTCCTGCAGTGCCACAGACGGAGAGTCCACAGCACCCTTAAAACAGCATACGCCAAAGTCAGGCCAGAACCTTTGGACTTCCCTGCTAGCTGTTTACTGAACACAATTTACACTTGTCCCTCTGTGGAGCCAGGAGTTTTAGAGTCTAATATCAGTAACAGAGTTGACAACAGTATGGTTATATGGTTATATGGTTGGTTGGTACCGCTATTATAGACCTGAGTAAAGTTTTTTTCAGACACATTTGATTCAGGTTTGAGGGAGATCCTCCTAGACAGCTTACCACTTCATTAAACAAATGAAGCCCTTAAAAGGTTAACACACCACAGAGCGAGGAACTACCCAGATCCTCAAAAGCCACATTAGACGGTATTGTTGAAAAGCCAAACATTTATTGAGAGGAAATCAAAAAAATGTCAGTCTCTTTGTCTTTCTGTCTTCTGTTTGCCCACAAAATTACATTGGAGTAATAAAAAAAGTTTATATGTCACTGCCTGGGAAGAACACTATTTTTAAACTCTTCTCGGAGCTGAAATATCGTAAAGCAGCACTTAAATCAGTTAGAATAAGGAAGGAAGGGAGACTAAATCATTCCTCTGTTTCAGCTAGTCATAAAAAAGCAGCTGTCAGAAGAATATAACATGTGTCGCCACAACACAAATTTACCAGGTTCTACCTTAAAAACTCAAAAAAAGCTCAGGCTTCACGCAGTTGTTTCTCTGAGATTCACAAAATCCTCATATTGTGCCAGTTATGATGTTGCATTAAATATTGTAACAGACCTCCCTTTTATTACCAGAGTTTGATAGCTTCAGTCAACTAACATCAAATCCAAGTTTTATGTCAGCAAAGTGTATAAACACCTGCATGTTCTCTGAGGTCTCGGCTAAAAATGTCCTACAAGTCAGAAAACACAAATAATCATATTGACATCTTAAAATGATTGCCTAAGTCTTTTTTTATTTTCATTTTCCCCCCCGGTTTGTTAGGAATCTTAAAAAACATGTTAAGGCACACTGTTGATCATGTTTTCTGAATTTCCTGAAAAAAAAATTTTTTTCAGAAGTGTGTCGATATGTTAAAAGTACAATTCATTTTTCATTTCTTCTTTCTCTCCTGCAGTTTCATTTTTTTTTCTTCTGGTGTCATGAAAGGCAGAAGATAACATGTCTTGTTCATCTGCCTGTTAGCAAAATATCTCTTAAATCACTGAACAAATGTTATTGAACTTCTACAACTTATTACCGTTATAAGCTCAGTCCAAGGTGGCCGCCAAGACAAGCAACACAGAAGTGGCTCAATCTAACAGATATTGAGGTAAAATCTGGTTTGGTAGTAGCTGAGAGTTACCTCAGCCTTTACTCTCTGAGCACTAAACCACATGACAACTTTGTTTAAACTGTTGCCAGGCAATGTGGCGAATGCATTCAATCAAGGAATGCTATTCAGTGTTCTACAATAGTGATCTTTATTATTTTTATTTTAAATGAGTTGAAGCCAAACATCACTTATTCAGCACCTGATTCCAGAATCGGTGTTCAGTCTTGTTCCAATGGCAGATAAGAAACAGACGGGCTGTGGTCCTCTACTCGGTGACATTGTAGACAAAACCAGGCCCATTCTGACTTCAAAGAGCGGGGGGTGGGGTGGGGGGGCTTTTAAAAATCACACCAGCAATAAACTACAACAGAAGTTCATCACTTTTCCACAACATGAAAGAGGTTTTCCAAGTAAGGTCTCCTCGAGTGGTCCCCCTCTCCCTGACCCGATCCTACTCTTAAAAACGGTTTGCATCAGTGGAGGGCCGGCGGTGGTGGAGCGGCAGCTGTTTACACGGGAGGTGTAGTCAGGGAGCGGCCACATTATTTACATTTCAAAGGCGGCAGACAACGTGCCACTGTTTGAGAAAAGAAGCTTCATTTAAAACTAATAAATCCCAGCAACAACCTAATAAAATATATTTGACCGAAGGGACCGACTTCTTTTAGGTGTCTTTCATCCGGTTACCAAAGGGATGAAATGGCCAAAATAAAAATGATGAATGTGCCGCGGACACAGCAGAGTCTATCTCAGTTTAAGAGTAAATTATAATCCAAGAGACGGCAGCTGAAAACCCTCCTTTCTCGCATGACTAATTTAAGTAATTACAGAAGGGACATGAAAGAGGTGCACTGCCCTGTCAGCCCAACTCGTGCACTAAATCAGCACATTGAAGAGAAAAAAAAACCCCGAACAAACATGAAAACAAAGACAATACCAGAAAGGTGTGGAGTTTCTCATGACGCACACGATTGCAAAAAAAAAAAAAAAAGAAATAATCTGACACAAACTGCCATCATTAAAAATCATTTGTCATCTTCTGACTCTTTTTATCTAAAAGGCAATAGAGACTGTTAAATAAAAAGCTATTGACATAATGTTAATGTAGTTTAACGAACAGAGCTGTGAACAGGAACAAAGTATTGCACACCAAATACAGAGGGTGACAGGTTATGACTGAAATTAAGGCAAAATCCTGAGCAGTTGCAGCTCCCTCCTGAGGTAGATGTCAGAAACAGCAGAAGTGCATTTTCTATTTCATATTCGATGAGAAAAATATGAAAAATATAAGAAACTAAAGTTGCAAAAAGCTGCTTTATATGGAGTTACAACAGTTTTCCCCCATTTAATCATGCCTGATTTGTAATTATTACACTCAAATTTGAACTTTTAGCAAATAAATCATTGTCAATTCATAAAGCTTGCAGCTTCAGTTCTTACCACATCTTGCTTTTAGAAAAATATATTAGTTTGCTGAATAATGTTACTCAGTTGGAATAAAAACACTCTGAACTCTTTTAGTAACAAGGACCGCAGAGAAGGTAAACCCCAGATCTTTACCATGTAATTCCTGAAAGTAATAAATCAGCTTAAAGGTAAAATGTGCCAAACTGTTAACGGAATATGAAACCGCACAGTTTAATTTGAGCAGGGAGTTGTGATTTTATTAATATTTCAAAGTTTGAAAGTAGAAATGTTTAAATGTTAAAAGTTATTGTTGATCGAATGAAGGCCTTCACGTTTTGGACATTGATTTATTTTATGACTTGAATAAAAACAAAGGAAATAAGAGTATTTTAGCTTTGGGTTTATTATTTTCAACTTTACCAAGTTATTCATTTCAGCATCCCTTTTTTTCTTGTCTTATAGAAAAAAATAATAAAACGACTTAATAAATAAACACAGTTACAGCTGAGAATGAAGAACAAGAGTGAGTTCCCATCGATAGCTCTCATCTGCTCATCTTCATCTGTCCCTGACATGAGAATCTGCTCCCTTCTGGTCTTGTTTAGCTGAACACGTCGTCAACCAGTCAGTCATGACTGCATATGTCTGAGCCATAAGCGTCGGGCACACAAAACCTCTCAGTCGGATTGATTGTTGCAGTTTGTAAATATCACAAATTTACAGCTTTATAACTGACAACCAGTTTGCCTCACGAACTGATTGCAGCTTAAATATTTACAACTGTTTACATTTCCGCGCACATAAAAATGGATATGCTCTTTGGCAGATGTGATTTAAGCCTGCCATCTGACGAACATGTGACCAAAGATTTCTATATTTTTGAATCTTTTTTTGTTTATTAACCCTCAAAATGTGACTCCAGCTAGAAACAACTGCATCATCAGCAACATTTTGTGTTCATTGCTTTGTTTCTCCACAAATTAGATTTTGTTTCCTGTATTTCACTTCTTCTAAGCTTATCTAACAGCTAGGTGTATAGTACAGTCTCCTATAGATTTTAAATAACGAAAGTGTTGTATTTAACTCAAGATAAAGCTATCTTTCCTTCCCCAACTTTAACCATGTATGTTTTTTTTAAAACCTGGCCAAGTGATTTTCGTGCTTCTCTTCTTTAGATTCAGAGACAATCAAGGACAATAGCTCTAATCAGGAAGTTGTGCCCAGTTTCTTGGTCTCTGCCATATGCTGCCTTGTCTTTGTATCTTTGCGCGTATGTGCACACGCATGCAAAGATGCCTGAGCATCATTGTGTTCCCCTTCAGGCTCAGCCTCCTGCTCTCAAGTGGATATCAAAGGCCTGCATTTACAGTTATCTCTGCTTGGCTGCGCCACGGGAAGTAATCACTGCAGGTCAGGGGTCGGTACTCTGGCGCAAGACAGAAACACAACTGACTGACGTCGACTTCAAAGGAGCGCAGTCCTCTGGCAGACTGTTGTTTTAGCCAGGAGCTCGGCCTATCATAATCAGGAGGGTGGAAAGGGACATTGAGAACAGAGAGAAAAAGAGTGCATGGAGGGATGGACAAGTAAGGGGACTTATGTCTCCAAAGAGAAGTAGAAAATAAAAAGATAACTTTGAATAATTAGAGCCAATGAGATCAAAAGACACGGTCTGTTTAACTTCTGTAAGGCAGAAATGAAGCACAACAAAAAGGCGTCATTCCGTTCCGTCCTGTTGTTGTTCTTTTCCTCGGCGAAACCCAAAACCATGTTAAACATAATGGAAAATATTTGAGGTCTTCTTTTATTAACCAAGAGCGCCTTTGATGTTTGACGTCTTTGTTTGTTTTAGAAGAAGAAAGAGAAAGGGCAATATGGCATGCTAGCCATCTTCTTTCGGAGAGAACACATGAAAACGGGGGAGGAATGAATGATATGAGAGAAAAACCAAGCTTGTTTATGCTATGTAATCAATTAAACATCATTATCAACCCTTTCAAGATTTCTGACATCAAAGTCCAGTAGGAAATGATCAAAGTGACAGTGTTTTCTTTAAACGCTAAACCCCTGCTGCTACTGTGTCCCACTCTTTTGCAAGTGAACTTGCAACAGAACTGATCATATCCAAGCAAAACTTTTTTTTTGCATCGTGTACTTTTTATCCTACTGCATCAAAGGCTAATACACTGATCCTGTTGAATAACATGTAATCTGAGTTTTACATTACTTAAAATGAAAAGAAATTGCAATTAAATCTATTCGAGCAAAAAAAAAAAGTAGCATATTGCTGGTCTGCGACTAATTGAAGACACAGAATTGCTGGAAAAATATGCAGTTTTTCTCTTGATACTGCACCGTACGACACATTTGCATGAACTCCCGGGAAAATTGGGGTCAAAATTTGTAGAATACTGGAAAATACGTAAACGCGGGGATGGTGATGCTTAGCTCTGAAGTAAGTTCAAAACAACATTCCAGAAACAAACCACAGACCATATCGGTACTACACGTTCAGCTTCATGTGGAGTTTAAAAGGGAGCCTCTTCAGCTTGCTGGATGGGAGCACAGGTGGTGAAATCAGAGGACAGTTTTTCATCGACGTCCTGTCGACGGATAAGGGTGGAGCGACATCACAGCGACGTTAGGAAAAGTCAGCATTTCAGGGTGGTCAGCTTGAGAGCAGAGGTGGTCAAGAGGAACCTTGTTGACCACAAAATCCACTTAATTTCTCATCTTTAGTGGCTTTCTGTTTTCTGATAGGTGGGAGACTATTAGGATCCCTCTGAGGGCCATGAAGCACTAAATTGCGTTTTTAAAATGATTAAATATCAATCAATTGTAATCACCATTTGAAATATGCTCAAACATAATGAAGATAAAATATATATTTCTCTTGTTCGGATGAGCACTGATGGCAATTAACAACCTTGGTTGACTGAAATGAAACCATCTTCCCGATGTCAAGAGATTCAACAAAACATGAAGCTGTGAAGTTTGGGAACTATTGTTCTAAAACAAGCAAATGCCAGGTTAGATTATCTGCTAACGTTTTGAAAATACAGTCAGTTGTGCAAGACTTTGGTTTGGCGTTGGTCGGAAAGATCTTACGGAGCGCTTCACAGGAACACAAAGGGGAAGACATTTGATCTAAAGCCCAAGAGGTGTTCTGTTTTGTTTGTAACAGTTCACACACATACACATTCATTCACACTCACGGGCACAGTGCTGAATCGTGCCAAAAAGGCTATTTGATCAGCGTCAGACACGGCGGTGGTGACGTCCCATCCGACAGGATTCACACGCTTCCCGCTCTTCAGCACAAAAGGGCAGAACAACAATATTATGGCATCCACTGAGCACCCCACCACCACCACCACCACCAGTAAAAACATTTCTGTGAGAGTAGGCTTGACCTACCTCTTCTCTCATAGAAAAACACAAAGCCGAGTGTATGCTGACAGCTGCAGCCCGAGTGCCCTGCGGAGAACAGAAGGAGAGCTTTGAAGATCTTGACCTTCTGGAACAATAAAATGCCATCATCAAACACACTCCTGAGACAGGCTGCTTGCCCACAGATCCATATATCTGCTTTGGGAAATTCATATGAAACCGTTGAAGATTTAGTGTTTGATGCTCGCAGAAGCAGAGAAAAACCTGCCGCTGTCTGATGGTTCGGACTGACATCGTGTGCTGTGGAGTTTACAGCTGCTTCACTTCGAATCCATCAAATGGACCACGTGAAGCCATATTTTCCACCATGAAAGCATCCTCGCCGTCAGAAACCCCTCTGCCATGAGTTACTCATTTATTGGAATTACTTTGGCCGCTTCTGAAATAGTTTGGGAAACCCAATTTTGTCTTGAAATCCACATCTCCCTTCTCTGCTTTCTTCTGAACCAATGGAATCATCAGCCTAAGGAGGCAGTTCTGACACACGGACAAGAACCCAGGATGACTTATTGGCACAATAAAACATAAAAAGTAGAAGTTTGTCACTTTTTATGAAACGTCCATATTTTTTCACACATTGTGTGTCACCCAATGTGTAATTTAGTCATCAGTTCATATGTTTATGTGGGAAAAAGCTGCTGCTGAAAGTAAAAAAAAGGATCTTTTCAAATGAGTAAAAACTGTTTTCCCTCCTTTTAGGGTCTATAATTCAATTCTGATTTACATCTACAATATTTTCCAGAAGTTGCCATTGCTGACTGCTGAAATCTTGCAAATGGGGTTTCATGATATTTTTCAAAGCTTGCCAGAATGAATGAACCGCACAGTTAGTTTAGAGGTGGATTTAGTCATTTTTGTATATTGCCTATTGAGATGTTTCCCCATTAATAATGTCCCTCAAGTTAGTGCAACAGACTGATTGCACGTGAAGGTGATTGAATGTGTAACAGATGGATATATGCGACGACACACATCCTTGCAGCACCAAGCGACAGATCAGAAGACTCAAAGGGAACGTGGTTCATCTGAGTGGTCTTCTTCGTGTGGTTTTAGGGTCAAAAGAAACGTCTCCTTTCCTGGAAAAACTGTTGCTGTCGACCACCTCAAAAAGTAAGCAGCTGTTTAAAAAAATAAAAAACATTAAAACTGGACAGACAAAAACCTGTTCATACTGAAAATCTATTTAAGTTCTGATGCACGAAAACCGTCCTCCCCTTAATGTTCTGTTTCCCTCACAAGACTGATAAAAACGTCTTTGATCTTACAGAACCTCACATTTCCATAACTGGCAAAAGCAAAGCCAAGATGCCAGCTGGGTCAACTTGTTCATCAACTAAAAGGTCCAAAGACCTTCTTGTCTCTGTCCACATGTTTAGCTTTACAGGCCACTCAAGGAAGTGGTGTTGACAGCCTAGATTTGAGGTCAAGAAGGGCCAGAGGTCAAGCTCTTCCTGCTGACATGAAAGCACATTGAGGCACACCTTGCTCTTCGTATCTTTTTTTTTTTTTTGGTCCAACCCCTCGACCATCTGTAGCTATGGTCCGGGGTATACGTCGGACCCAAACAAAAGCCATGTGTTAATTGCCTTTGAAGGTGTAATGAGTTCAGGGCCACAACTGCTTTTAGAGTCAGGGCTGGAGAACAGGTTACGCTTCAGACATGTTACAGTTGTCCTTTCATGAAAGTGTCTCCCTGCTACTTTTTCCAAAGATAACCGTCACAGGTCTATTTGACCGTCTCATTCAGTTGTGCATTTTTCTGACTCTAAAACTGGTATTTCATTGATGCATTTTTGATCCAGCAGGCACCGTACACCTGTCTTCCAGATGTGACAGCCTTCACTTTATGGGAAATTCATGTTCTTCTTCTGATGTTTTGTCTTATTTGTCTCAACCTCACCTAAGGATTCTTGCTTTGTAGTTAGTTTTATACTTTTATGTAAATCCAACATGATAAAACAAGGGGCGTGAGATCTCTAAAAATAATCCATTTTTTTTTTCCTTTTTAAGATGTTTGAAGATGTAATGATCAGAACATGAAAAGCAAAAAGACACTGGTAGCAATCTCCTCATTAGTCATCCCAAAAACACGATGTATTCCAGTCATGGTTGTTTTCTTAGTCGTCTTTTGTGAGCTAAGCTTGAGTAACACTTTTCTTTCTTCCCACAAATGACCACCGTCTTCCTGGCACAGGAGAAGGGGAAGTGGGCGTTGCACATTCCTAAACAGATAAGTTTCTTTGTTTTGAATAAATGTTACTAAAACTGACTATAGGTGACCTCAAGACCAAAGTTAAGATCTTTGCGGGATGGCACAGAGATTTAAACGGAGCACAGGGCTTTAAAGGGTTTTTGTTTAGATCCAATACTTCCTACATGTAATTTGTTTGAACCCAGCAGAAAACATTAAGCCTTCTTTTTGAAAATCCCAAGTTTCCAGGTTGGTCAGTGGAGCGCAGACTCCCCTCTTGAGTCTTGAGACATCAACTGGACGCTCTGTAAGATGTGGGGAGTTGAGTCTGCGCCAGACCCACAGGTGAAGACAGACCACAGTCCTGTGAAGCTGATGCTGCGCAGGGGAAGTAAAAGCATTGGAACAGAAGGTGGTTATAAACATCCACCCCACGTCGCAGCTTCCTCGGTTTCTTCCAAAAGCAAACACCTATGAGCTACCTTGTAATTTATCACTCTTCTCGCCCTGCTGAGGGAAAATGAAGGGAAGGAAAATGTTTACTTTGCTGAATGAATGGTTGTTTTTTATTTTTTACTTTTCTTTTTGTGCCCTTGAGCTGTTTATTACATGAATGCTGAGTCAGCATTTGCGTTATAGCTACTTCTGCATACGTTGTTTCATTTTATTCATTCATACATTAAAAGGTTCAGCTCATTCAGGATATGGGTGCCACAAATTTTGCTTTTGTAAATTTTAAAATATTTATCTTTACTTACCAACATTTGCCCGACACAAGTGCGTCAAAATCTCTTCAGTTCCTTTTTGTGATCTGCTTTAGCTTACAGGCTCTATTTTTGTTCTCTTGGTACATTTATCTTTTAGATACCATTCTGGTATTTTTTTAGAATTAACCTAGTTTTGTTACTTTAGCTTTTAGCTAACCATTTTGCCACTTTTACCTACCATTCTGCTACCCTGCTACAACCTTTTGCTTCATTTACCTTTTACCAGCTAGTTGCTACTTTAGCTTTTAGCTCATGTGTCAAACTCAAGACCTGGGTGACTTCTGTCCTGCCTGCTTTGGTGGGCCAGACAACACTTAATTTAATCTGAAGATAGTTTTTATATCAATGGTAAACTTTAAATTTATGATTCAATGCAACAAAACTAACAGCTTTAAAAAGTGAAAGATAATAATACTTGTCCGGCCCCTGAGCTGTTGGCTTTAAGTAATTGTAACACCCTGAGTTCAATTCAGTTCAATCACCCTGTATTAATGTCTCAAAACAAGCTGCTTTAAAGCCAGCATTGACCAAAAACTACATCTCCCATAATGCATGTTGATTTATGCATGGGAATTCCCTGTCAGGAAGTGGGAGAATTCAGAATTCAAGATGGCAGCTATTCGCCACAGCTCATCAGTGAGTAAAACTCTTTTACTTTTAATAGTATTTCTCTTTTATTTATTTCACATTTACTAAGTCATGCACATAGAATTTTTCAGTGTTTATAAGAGGACGTGTTAAACACTGTTTCCATGCACAAAACACCCCATAGAGCTCAGTTATTGTTTGTTAGTGGTGCTCAATAACAATGACAGGAGGAATGTGACATTTGTGTTTAGTCAAAGTTAAACATGACATGTCAAGGTTAATTCCAACAGCCCATTTGAGGGCCACCATAACGCTCATGAGACCCTCGGTGAAAATGAGTTTGACATCCCTGTTTTTTTTAGCTAACCTTTCTCTATACTTATCTTTTAGATAACCTTTTACCACTTTTAGTTTTTTTACTAGTATTTGGGTACATTTAGCTTTAAGCTAGTGTTTTGCTCCTTTTAGTTTATAGCTTCTTTTTGTTCAGTTTCAGCATTTTTAACAAATTTCTGCAGAATTCATTTTGTAGCAACTTTTTTAGATGTATATTTCCTATTAATTCTTAACATTTTTTTTCTTTTTGATCATTTAATCTCTTTTAAAAAGGGTGTAAAGCAGAAATAATGATTTTGGGTCCTTGGGAAAACCTTCTCAGGCCTGGAAGAGTTTGTGGAAAGTAATCAAGTAGTGGCGTGATGTCATTCTGATGAGAGACAGCCTGTCAGGCAGCTGGCGATGACGGGTGCTCCTTGGCATCAGCTTCAGCTCACTTTACACTGAAATATGACTTCAAAGGCGTCCAGGACAAGAAGCTGGCACTGATCATTGTCTTCTTTAATTACAGTTGCCTCATCATCTTGGTGGAAGGAGAAAAACAAACGGTTGCTTGGTGTTAGAAGATGACCAAAATTACTGTAGTAAGTGCCCCTTCTATGTGCATTTTTAAAAGACATTTCCTTTTAGTTTTAACTTGATTGTTGGTTTAACTTTAGTTTTTAATTTAAAAAATGATGTTTAGTGTTGTGTTGCGTGTTGACAAATCTCGCTGCTTATTATTTGAACTTTGCACAGAACAGAAATCACTCAAATCTCATCTCATAAGAAAATAAGGGCAATTGTTGCTTCTTAAACGTCTGTGTTTTAAAAATGAGCTTTAAATACAGAACTCATAATTGAATAATGAGCATGTTTTACAGCAGGGTGTGGACTTCAAAGAGTGTTCCCATAGAGAATGGCAGGTTAAAGGACAGAAAGTGAGTAATGTGTTGTGGCTCTGCTGTCATGACCTGTAATAAGGGCTTCTCTGCGTCCTTTGGCATACCTGTGGCATAAATAAACATTTCTGAGACTGAAGGAGACTGATTTTCCTTCTGTCTCGCTGGGGATGAGATTAGGCTCGTGGGCAGGAGGCCTGCCGCCTCTCTGATGATAATAATAGCGCGTTCTGAAAGGTAATTGGTCTTTTCCCCCCTGCTTTTTCCTCCTCGCTACCTGGTGGAGGGCATTGTAAATGGTGATTCAGACACCAGGCATGAACGGAAAAAAAAAAATGTCTGGAGGATGGCCGAGCCGTCCACCTCAGTCATGCACCAACACATTCCTGCACACATTCAGGCAAACATGCAAAGCACGCTCGTGCCCTGACCGACGCACACATCTGTCTTGCTCAGAGTACATGACGTGACAGAGATGTTTACAGGCAGCAGCATCTATTTAGTGACCATCAACAACAAACAGCTGAGCACTCGATTGAACTATTAGTGCCAAAGAGACCCCTAACTCAAGCGGCCCTATCTTAAAAGAGTTCATTTTTATCAAACGGGGCATCATCTGCAACCAATAGACATCCTCCTCTTACGAAATAAGAGCCTGCTCGACAGATGTCTCCTCCTGCCTCCTTTGCTCTCTCTGACTCCCCGTTTACATCCAAGTCTTAGATGGCACCTCTTGACTTCAGTCGGGATCAAGGTTGTTTACCGATTCTCTGGGAAGTATCAAGAACATGTGGTGAGGGCACATGAAAGGAGCTCCACGGTGCGTTAACACCCAAGACGCCTCGGTGCAAGTTTGGTTTTGGATTCTTTTTTTTTTTTTCGAACGAAGGGCTAAGACATAAAATTAAGGAGACCTGCTTCCGGAGGTTTTCCACAAAGTGACAGAGAACAAATGTTTCCATAACCACAAACGCCAAAAGTTTAAATGAAATCCCTGAATGATGAACAAAATTAAAAATCTGAAAGGAGAACAAAAAAGACATAAAGCAAGGAGCATAATACAGACACCGATAATGGCAAATACATTATCACTCTTTTCTTTCAGCCAGTAATTCATCACACCTGACATTTTCAGGGTTTTTTTTTGTTGCATTGTATCAGAACAGACTTCCACAGTTTGCAGTATTAAGGTTGTTTATACTCCATCCTAAGTAGAGGAGTCAGCTCACGGTTAAGTGGTTGGGGGACGTCGACATCATTCGTAGTTTAATAAATCCTCTCACTGCAGTTTATGTCACACAACTGTGTCAATGGGAGACGATTCCTTCACTTTGGATTAAGTAGAAAACAGCCTTGATACCACTAAAGTTGGGGCTTCGCAATCATGACCATTATGGTATTTAGTTTTGCAGCCGAATCCAACAATCCTCAAACGTGCCGTCATATGTTTCACGCTGCTGCCGTGTGGTTTCTGCTCACCATGCAGGGAAAAGAGTGGCAATTTGAAGGAATTTTAAGGAACTCTTGTATGAATTATAAAAGTTTTATAGCTTGATGATCTCTCCCTTTGTTCTCCCAACGAGGACCTCCACCTGTTTCTGATGATGTGAGCCAGAGCTTGTCCCTTTCAAGAGGCTGATCCCTCCTGATCTCTTTGATGTAACCTGACCTATCAGTTCCAACTAGCAGGATTTGGTGATCACGGATAGACCCGCAACAACAGCCTGTGCAGATCAGAACTAGCAGGCAAAGATGGAAGGGGGGGAGACGGACGACAGGGATGTGCAACTGGGAGCTGCGATGTGTCTGAACACCAGCAGTCACATGATCAATGCTGCCAGCCCAGACTTAAGCAGTAAAACCTGTGGGTCTGTGAGGGCACATGCAACTGATCGGAGATGAAAGACAAGCCTTGACTTTCACAGGAGGCCTGGAATTGGGGTGCGGGGGCTACGAAGGGGGCACTTCTGAGGGACTGCCATCAGAACAGCTGGGTCATTTTCAAATGACCTAATTCTCAGGTTAATCCATTCAGACTTGCATGGCTAAATTTGTGTGTGTGCTAGGCGTAAAGAAAGGTGGAGAACAAAACGTCAGAAAGGTTTGGAGTTCAAATGAGGTGCAAGAAGAAAAACCAAACAATCCACTGTGTGTGCAACAGTAGCAGAGATAACCCATTTTTTTCTCTAAAGGATTTTTAAAGGTCTGTGTTAAAAAAATTAACTAACAATAATGATCCACATTAAATTACATTTAGGTCCAGACCCCAGTCTGCTATTTGGGGACCCCTATTCTACAGATTCAGATCCAACAATGGATCATGGCTCACTTTGGTTGGAAAACATTTCACTGCCGGGGCATCTCCTCCTGGTAGTGAGCATGTCAGAGGCCAGCGTCCATCTGCGAGTGATTTACGGGTTCCATTTTTGAAGATGATGTGCGATAAAACAGAGAGGTACGGGTCAAAGTGACTATAGACTCAATATGGGACAGAGCTCTTACCACATGTTTTAATCTCTACAAGCATGTGTTTGAAGTTCACAGCGAACACCGTCAGTCCTGCTGCGGGACGTTATATCCATCTTACCTGCCTTATGACCGCTTGACATCATTAAGGCAAACAGAGAGCTGGCAGGCTTCTTTGTGAGAAGACATGAAGCAGCAAAATTCAAACTTGATCATATTTTACTCGACTATTTCTGCAGCTAATTTGCTTTGACAAACATGAAGAGACTCACTAAAGCTACACCACTGTTTTAATTGAAATAAAAAGTTAACTCAGACACCTGCAGCTTTTTGTTCAACTGTAATAAGTAGAAGAATTTAAGTTGTTCAGTTTTGAATGTGGTAAAGAATTCACTGAAACTAAGAGGAAGCAAAACCAACAAAAAATATCCAACAGTTTTTTATAACCCACTGCCAAAGAGTTAAAGTTATTGTTTTTGTCTGAGCTCTAGTCTGTTTATTAGCAAAATATCTTGTGAACCACTGGGCAAAATTTAATAAAATCTCCAGAAATTAATCATTGGCTGTTTCGCAACAACTAATGAACTTTCAGAGTCAATGCAATTCAAGATGGCTGCCACAGCCAATTAACATTAGCAAATACAAACGTTTAACCAGATCTAAAGATACTGAGCTAAAAATTAACAGCTAAAATTAAGTGTCAACACAGAGTGTGACATATATCTGGCGTATATCTTATAATGAATTACATTATTTTCAGAGTTTGAAGAAAACAACTCTGTCGTTTCTCAAGATGATCTTTGGCTAAAACATGTCAAATTCAAGGCCCACTGGCCAAATGTAGCCTACCACTGCATCTTATTTGACCCGTGAAAGCTTCAAAAATGTAAAATGAGTGTATGCTGTAATGTATGTTGATTATAATACCTGCAAAATAACAGCATCCACACTAGGTGGAGGCACAGGGATCAAAAGTAGCCATCAACAGACACGATTTGTCAAACAAATTATACGTTAATCTGCAGTTTTGACAGCTACTTTTGCTGCAGCCCAGTTGTACTGGGAAGTGGGAATTGCTTACTTATAAGTTGCAATGTGAACTTAAATGCCTATCTAATGGGAATTCCCTGTCAGAAAGAGGGAGACTTCAGAATTTGAAATGGCTTCCCACAACTCAACAACAGTGAGTAAAACTCTCTCATTTTTACTTTTAGTAGTATTTCTGTATTATATATTCCACATTTAGTCAAACAAGTAGGCCTATTTTCCAGGGTTTATAAGGGGACAGGTTAAAATGTTGTTTGTATGCACAAAATACCATGTACCCATTAACCATATTTTGACATTTGTGGCTTTTTTTGGATGAAATAAAGACCCACATTTAAGACTTTAAGATTTTTCCTATTGGCACATAATGTTTAGTCAAAAATAAAAATGAATTCATCCATCCATCCATACATCCATCCATTTTCTTCCGCCTATCCGGGGTCGGGTCGCGGGGGCAGCAGCTTCAGAAGGGAGGCCCAGACC
>NW_013952467.1:123679-128467 GCF_001266775.1 Austrofundulus limnaeus
ACACACACACACACACACACACACACACACACACACACACACACACACACAGTTGTGTGTTTTTCAGATTCTGTAAAAATTGACCGACATGGCTTTCAATTTCAGCTATTCCTGGCTGCACAGCGTCACCATCATGATCAAACAAACAACACTCGACTCACCATCTTCCCTCCCGAAATAGAAACACAAATGGTATCAAGAGGGAAATCACTAACGGACACTAACGTTGGCCCAGTTTTACTTATCGGACCATGCACCATAAGCATATCAGACCAATACCAATATGCTAAAAATTTTCCAACATCAGCCAAAACTGATGTTAATGCCGATTTACCGTTTCATTTTGACTTGTTTTTATTCTGGCTTGTTATTGTTAAAGAAATCTATCCAGATAAATTGTTTCACCTGAATAGAGTGAATATAATTGTCGATGGATGAGAAGTATAAATATATAAGTAGCCTAGCGCAGCTGAAACAGGTAGACTAGTGCATCCTGAAGTTTTTAATATTAACATCTTAAAATTACATTATAGTCATTTTGGCTTTTAGAAAAATATTATTTGGTAAGATCACCTCACATTAAATGTCCTTTTGGAAAATCTAACTGCCTATTTGTACCCAATATTTGTAATACTCAAGTACATTTTATTGCAGAAATTTACTTTTGATTCTTAAGTACAAAAATATCAGATACTTTCAGACTTTACTCAAGTAATATTCTTAGAGGAGGCTTTAACTTTTACCAAAGTAATTTTATTTTAAGATACTTGTACTTTACTCAAGTATCACTTTGAAGTACTTTATACAACACCTGCTGTATATACTATCCATATACAATTTTAGATTAGGCAAATTAGTACTTCCTAATACAGACAATTATTATTACTATAATTGTAAAAACATGGATTGATTTATTAGTATAGACTGAATGGTGGACGAAGTAGCTTAAAACAGTTTTAATCAATTTGGGTTTTTTTTTAAATAAAATAAGCAGCAAAGAGTGTGACATTTTCTTTGCTGATCTGTTTCAGACTCATCAAAAATAGGCTGTGGGCACGAACGGCCGAACGTGTAGAGGAAACACAGGTGGTCTTTGTTTCTGTTCTCTTTACCACAAATCTGTCAGTGTGCAGAGTTTACGTAAAACTTAATAAACAAGTCAAACTCAGAGGTTGTTTTGTTGCGTGGTTGAGGGTTCAATTATTATTATTTTAACCCATTAACAGTTGCCTGTGAAATTCCTTAAAAACCTTTTGATAATTTTTTTAATTTTTGTAAGGGTGTGAAGCTAACAGTAAGAACTGGGGGAAGTCATCTGACACCCTGGTTTTAAAAAAAGCCTCTGGTAGCGTCTGAAATCATTTGGAAACATATAAAGGCAGAAATCACACTGATTTTGTCCACAGGTGAAACAAAGTCTGTTTAGGACACCTTTGTTAGAAGAGGGGACAAAATGTTCATTATTCATGAAATCATTCTTCATGAATTCAGAATGAAGACTATGTGAACGTGAACACGTTTGATGGTGGATGGACACAAGATGAAGGTTCCAGAGGTGAAACAGATGCAGAAGAAGTCGTGTATACAACTGTCATCTTCCACAACAAAACAAAACCCACAATGTGAGACCTGACTGTTGTGTTTAATAACAGAGTTTGACATTACAGGAACAAATACTGATAAACTGTATGACTTACAGAGAGCAGCAGCACTCAGAAGACAAAGCTGTGATTTACAGTTCAGTGTGCAGGTAACACTCAATTTTTTTCTGTTTCACCCAGAAATGTTTAAGTTTTTGCCTAATTTTCTGACATTTTTCATGCTTTCATGTTTTTCAGGAATCAGCATTTGAATCATTCTTATACTGAACCCTCATGATTTGACTGCAGACACTGCAGTGTTATTGTTCAGACACACAACAGCCAATAAAGGCAACAACTCTCTTTAATAATATCTCAAAAATACAAAAATGTCCAGTTCAAATATGAAAAATAAAAGAATGAAAAAAAAAAAAAACCATAAAATGTCCATTAAATAAAAATGTGGAAATAAAGCAACTACTCCTGTTGAAACTTACCTGGTGATCTGTTTCTGTGATATCTGTGACCTATGTGTGTGTGCACGTGTGTGTGTGCATGCTTGCGTGTGCATTTATCTGGAGTGTTAGCAAAATATCCTATGAACTTTCAAATTTAAACAAAACAAATTTAAACAAAACTTTCCAGAAAGTAATATCTGTATGTCTAAAACTTATTAAAGGGGTAATATTATGTGTTTCTCAGGCATATATTTAAATTTTATACCATAATAAAGTAACTATGTCACCTTCAGTTGTTATTAAAATGCTGGTTTTATGTTTAAATCAAAAATAAACTTGACTTCCAATCATATCAGTCTTTAAATGTCTTGAAATTGGCCTCTGTCTTTCTAAGAACCTCCTTCTGCTTCTGACCCACCCATTTCTGCCTGCAGGAGTCATGGGCAGGGTGCGTGGGGGTGGGGAGGTGTGCTCTGCGATGAGGAAGCTCGGTTTGGAGACACAGCCCAGAGGAGGAGCTAATCCCAAAAGGCGGTTCTAGTCCCAACCGGTCATTTTTGCTCCCCTGCCTGGCTGCCTCAGGACACTACAGGATTTCTCAAACATGCATGGATGAATCAAAGCAAGACTCTGGGCATGTTTTTAATGAGAGGATAACATCATAACATGGCATAAAGCTCAAAAAAGTTGATTTTACATGAAATTGCCTCTTTAACTTTTGTAGTCATCCCTGTTCAAAATGGCCTCCCCAGCTAAGCAATCTTAGGAAACACAGACATTGCTGTAACTCAACCATTATTACAGATATTGAGCTAAAACTGAGCGCGGTAGCAGCTGAGACTGATCCCCAACATACAGTAGCTACATTCTGAGTATTAACTGTGTGAGATCACTAAAAAAATATGAAAAGTTCAAACATACGTGGATGCATTTGAGAAAAGACTTGCATTTATAAAACATGACGGTAGAAGTATCACGATTCTCTACACATTTCTTCTTAATTAGGTCAGGATATCAGTTTTTGAGCTGAAGTCTACAGAGTGTCGTGTGAGCACCAACACACAAACCACAGCTTTTTGACTCTGTCTTTAACGGAAAGCATATCGGGTCTTCTTTTCAGGGTTGGTTTCGTGCGACAAAGGCTCACATTTAACCTGTAGTCTTAGTCAGCGCAGACGCTCACATTGTTTTAGGACTAGAAGAACGTTTAGAGCGGTGATTGGAGCATTTTTTGTTGTTGTTAATTAATTAGAAACTATCAGATGGCCCACGACATGTTCGCCACACATCTGAAATGGATGCAGATGCTACTTTTTCTGGGCGGTGAGTACAGACTTTTAATCTGGATTTCAGCCTGTCATAAAGATGAATGAAGTCCTGTTTAAACTGTTTCAGGTGTTCTCAGCAAATGGGCTGTGAAATATCAGCACCAGAACTTTTGCGCAGCCAGAGGATCGTCTGTGTTCATCCCCTGTTCGTTCGAATACCCGAGAAAAGAGACTGTAGAAAGTGTGATGTGGGGCCACGAAAGAAATAATCTTTATAACGGTCCTTTCATTTATGACAGCCGATATGAGGACACGTCCTCAAGGTTCCAGTACACCGGAGACAAAAAACACAATTGTTCATTTCGGATACTCCATGCGCAGAACAACGATACAGGATTATACACGTTCCGATTTATAACTACAAACAACAAGTTAACTGGTTTAGGAGGCTCTAAGCTAAAGGTGTTTGGTAAGTTTGTTATGTTTTCCCCTCTCAGGTTGTGAATCACCTCTTTGCTTGTCTTTAAACGTCAGCTACACTTTGATCTTCCAGATCTGAGAATTCTCACAACAAATGAAAACACAACAATAAAGGAAGGTGACTCAATGAATCTTAGCTGCATCTACAGCTGCGATGGTAGTTTTTCATCAGAATTCACCTGGGTTAAGGACAAGATAGCCATACATGAGGGACGGGTGCTTTCTTTAAGAAACATGTCTTTCACACATTCTGGGAATTATTATTGTTGTCTAAAAGGCCATTCAGGAACAGCCTCGGGAGTCAGACACATTGAGGTTGAATGTGAGTACCGGACATAAATAAAATAAAAATTAAAAAGCAAATTTAGATTTAGCAACGTAATTTGTTTCTTTGTTTAACTTAGACGGCCCAAGGAACACATCAGTTTCTGTCACACCGACAGAAGAGATAATAAAACCTGGAAGGACCGTCACTCTGATCTGCAGCAGCCATGCGAAGCCTGCAGTGGAGAATTATACCTGGTTTAAAATACACAACAATATCAGCACACCTGTTGGAGACAAGCCAGAGAAACATATTATGGAAATTCACCAGAGCGACCATGGACAGTACTTCTGCTCTGCCACCAACAAACACGGGAGTCAGAACTCTTCTGTGGTGACACTAAAGATTAAAGGTGAAAAACAATTCTAAACATTTTAAATCCTGAGGAACAGTGGATAATAATTTCTATTAATTTCTTACTTTGGGGCTGTAGATCTATTGCTCATGGTAATCTTAAAGGCACAGTGTGTAGGATTTTGTCAATTCTTTTAGCCGAAATTGAGATAATCACTAATGACAATAATAACAAAAAACATGTCTAATCATTGCAGACAAAGATCTTGTTTTGTTATTTTTACCTTATAAAAAGCTGTTTATGTCTCCATGGTCGCGGGTCGCCACTACAGGCAGCCGCCATCTTGTCTACGAAGGCTCATGAAGGACAAACTGCGGTGGCG
>NW_013952467.1:128477-129690 GCF_001266775.1 Austrofundulus limnaeus
GGTCCGACGCGCTGACGGTCTGACGCTCGTTCACGTTTCTTAAAGGGATAGGACATAAAATATACCACACTATAAATGTAATATTTGTTGTCTGTCATTGTAGCTGGGATAATTTTACTTATTAAAGCTCATAATCTTACCACTTGAAACATCACTTTTTGACACCTGAGAGACACCGTAGGACACCTTTGCGTTTGGAAGCGGGGGTTGAGGGTGGGGGCAGGACCTGGGAGGATGATTCAACCACTCAACCACTAGATGTCGCTGAAAACAACAAATCCTACACACTGTGCCTTTAATACAATAGAGGTCAATTAAATTATAGTTTGAAATCAGTTAGAAAAAAACACGAAAAGTACATATCTTAATTTCACTATTTTAAAAATAGAATCTTTCCATTTTTTTCCTTCAGAGGTTAAGGTGACATTTATCAGAAACGTAGTCATCATTGCTGCGTTTGTTACCACGCTTCTGGCTTTGATCATTTTAGTTTCCATGATCCGAAGGTAAGCGGCCCTCAATAAAACCTTTTTGTGTTAGACACATAAATGACGCTAAAAAGTCTCTTTCAGAATGTTCAAGAAAAAGTCCAAAGTACCTACAACAGAGGGTGAGGTGCACACACAGGTGAGACTCTCAAAGCTTAACCCTGTTTTCATTATTTCACTGAGGAATGTTCCTGGGCACTGCAAGACTGAGCAAATATGTGAAAAAGGCAAACTGGGATTCATATTGGGTTTTTTTTTTCAGGACAAAGATAATTTTTAGTCTAACTTATGTTTTGTTTAGAATCCCACCTACGCCAACTGGATGAACAAAGACCAAACACCTGACGAGCAACACGAGGGAGAACTTGTTTATGCAGCTGTTACCATCAACAGAAAAACAGACATGTGAGAAAAAAATGTTATAAAGCTACAAACTATTTCTCATTTATGTTGCATCAAAGTCTCTTATGAATTGCATCCCCTGCAGGGTGAAGAAAATGGACTGCCCAGATGATGATGATGATGATGAATGTGTGATTTACAGCACAGTCTGCAGGTAAAGTTCAATATAAGCGTACATTTTATTAGTAACTGTTTGCTTAAGGCGGCCTCGGTGCAAACACGTCTTTTTATCTCTTTCAGAAGGTAGCCGCTGAACCCGTCACCCTGCAGACACCAGGCAGCGTCATCCTGAGTGATAGCTGTGCTCACTGAGGGCTTAATAT
>NW_013952467.1:130590-131794 GCF_001266775.1 Austrofundulus limnaeus
ATATATATATGTTAGTTTACAACACAAAGCTTAAGTTTTGCATTTACTGTAAGGTGCCTAGCTGCTCACATGGAAACTGAAATAGCAGACTAACCTCCAACACTGGTATTTTTTTCTCTCAAGATAAGAAACCCATTTAGATAAAAATCAAAAGCCACATTTGTGTTTTGGTGCACTGATGACAGGACATAAACAGATCAAGACGTAAACATTTTTCACGTGTAAACTAATTATCTCAACTTTCTCAACAAGTTATTCTTTTAGCTGCAGGTTAAATATCTTTGGCATCAAATTGGAACATATTAAATACCATTAAAGTGTTGAATAACAAATGAAATCTCAGCGTTTTCAAGAATATTTAAGCATCACATTTGGGGAAAAAAAAATGCATTTTAAAGATATTGTTTTCTGTCTTCTGTTGCTCACTGATGATCTTTATTAGCATTTTTTGGCACTATGACATTTTGATAAATTGCATATTGATTCTATTTCTGCAGCCTAGAAAACACAAACTGTTAAATCAGAAGAATGTGAAGCAATAATGAAAAAAACATACTGCTCAGTAAAGAAGAAACAATTGTTGCATATTTTTTCAGAGTAAAACTGAAATGCCTCTCTTATGTCCTGTTTAATCACTGCTTGTGTCGCCTTTTTATTCAAAGTGTTTTTTTAAGCTTTATTTGCAGATTAATGGGCAAAACTTCTCCAGCTAAATTATTTTTTTTACACAAATCAGTAAATATTGATCCCTGTACATCTCTGAATGCCACAAAGTACATGCACTTTTTAATTGCACATTCAGGTTTCTATTTACATATTTCTGTTCTGAAATAAAACTTTACACCACATATTTCGCAGTGCCAGACGAGCTTCTTTATCCTAAATTCAGACAACCTGAATGACGTCATAGGTTACCATGGCAGCATACCTGCACAAAAGACTGAAAGTGGAGTTATCTTGCTGAAACACCAATCTGGGGTGTTTCTGGAAGATAACGCCTGAGACTTCTTTCAACGACCACAGCAGCCTTGTGTGAAACCCTTCAGCTGAAGACATGTTGTCTCACACACACAGATGCTGGACTTACTCTGCCCTCTGCTGAGCATTTAGTATCATTACATAAACTCTGAAATAGTCTTTTGCTCCATAAGAGAGCCACAAAAAGGCTCAAGCAAGCTACATCATACTGTACATTTTGTACAAC
>NW_013952467.1:132829-133880 GCF_001266775.1 Austrofundulus limnaeus
TAATAATAATAATAAAGGTAAGTTTGAGTTTGTTGCCCCCTGCTAAGAATTTTCAGGAAAAAAAAGCCCCTTTTGATCTAACAACCAGCCTATAGTTAATTACTCTGCATTTACTCTTTAATTAGTTGTGCAACTCAAATGTTTTATTGCCTGTTCTTTGTCCTTGTTAGGTTGCAGTTCTTTCACAGCTCAGACCCACAAAATGTCAAGAAAACAAACATGTCTGAGGGTGACACACGGTTTCAACTAACTCGCTCATCCTTCTGCTTTCCCCTGTCCTTTCATCCCATTCTGTTTCGATTTTTATTGAAGGGTTTGTGTTTCGGTGACTGAGTTCATGTTTGTTTTGGTTTCGTTTCTGTTGTAGCCGCACACTCATCAACAGGGAGTTCCTTAAAGTTTATGCTCATTGATTTCAGGCTGTTAAACACCAAGTTTCGCTTGAAGTAAAGAAGAAATTAAACACTATAAGAATGTGTTTAAGCTGCGATTGCATCAGACAAGTGTATCTTTTGTATGTGCCACTCTCAGCAGTAACTCTGAAGCCCACATTTTCCCCCATGACCTTGATTCAAAGATAAAGAAAACTATTTCAAACTGTATCACGTTACAGACCAAAAGGTGGCATTGTTTTCCAAATGTGCAGCTTTGTGTGGAAATGCTGTAATTAGTGCTTTCATTTTTATTTATATTAAAAAAAATCATGAATATGTCCTTAATATTCTCCCCTTCTTTTTATTTTATTTTTGGTCTGATACTGACACGGGAGCCTGTCTCTGTATGCTATGGGCAGTGTGGGACACAATAATCTTTTATCAGTGAGGCACAACTTTCTATACAGCACAGCAGAGGCTCCATGGTCTGGGCCCGCACGTCAGCTGTTGGTGTCAAAATCAAAAACAGTTAAAGGTGCACCCTGAAATATCAAACTAAAAGCAACTCATAAATGCATACATGACAGAGTTTATCAAGATGCCTTTTTCAAAAAACATATAAACATAAACGTTCACGTTGACTATTTTTTTGTCGACTTGTAAAAACAAATATATAT
>NW_013952467.1:135266-142275 GCF_001266775.1 Austrofundulus limnaeus
CACACACACACACACACACACACACACACACACACACACACAGAGAAAGACATTATTGTAACACCTGAACAGCACGGTGGGCGTGATTCTTAAGGATGGTGTAATTTCTTATTATTTAGATGAACTGTTTCTGATTTTCTGCTCACTTTACTTTTCTTGCCGATGATCATGTGTTGCCAGGTAGTTGGTGGGACTGAGAGTGGGCGTGTAAAGGCTGTAACCTCGTTTTTGCTCTTGTAACATTAAGAACTCACAGGCCAGTGAGGCTGTTCAAAGTACAACTGAGATAAAACTCTTGGCTCCGTGTCATTGTTGCGTTTCTGATCACAAGACAATGACCAGCAGAACTGAAACTGAAGGGGAACTGTTTTGCTGGGGAGTGTCAAATGAAAACTAGTTTTGTCTTTTGTAGATCTCTGTGCAGCCTGAAGATGAAGTGCCCGCGTTGTAGCCATGATATTGCGGAGAAAGGAGCCAAGTTTTGCAGCCAATGTGGCTTCAGACTTTCTGCCCCACCTGCAAACACTCAGGGTAAGTAGATGAGCTCAAATATTCTGTATAATGTTGTAAATTTACTTTCAGAGTTTGAACAAATTTGTTGCATGACATCTGTTTACTGCTTTATATGACCATCAAGGATAGACTCAAAAATATCAGAATGCGTGCAGTCAAATCATATTTCCCAAAACAAATGACAAAATCTGCATTCAAACAGGAGTATCTGTTACAAAATTCACATTATACCAAATATTTAATTAATTTTCCATAAAGTTAGAAGACAAATAGCACTTGGTTTGAATTAAACCACATTTTGACACACTTTGTCGAGGTTACAGTCAAGGCCAGTGTTGTCTGCGGCTGTAAGTCCAAAGAAAACACGTAGTTTAAAGCAAAGTTAGTTCTTACTCAAGCTCAGCTCAGGTGTGTCTTAGCCAAAGTA
The DNA here is from genome assembly GCF_001266775.1 of Austrofundulus limnaeus. Lineage (NCBI taxonomy): Eukaryota > Metazoa > Chordata > Actinopteri > Cyprinodontiformes > Rivulidae > Austrofundulus > Austrofundulus limnaeus. The sequence goes on from NW_013952467.1 coordinate 136,207, forward strand.
ATTAAACAGTAAAAATGAACAGATGGATCCACAGTCACACTTTTTTTTGTCTCGATTGTATTTTGTGATGTGGAGATTATCAAATTGATTTAAAAAAGAAGCAGGATATTTAAATGAATTACATTAATCCTATTATTACTTGTTTTCTGTAGGGAAATATTTCAAATGTCTGAATGGTTTTTATTTGTATCTACTGTTTGATTTAATTTTATTTTTTAATTGTGTGTTTTTAATTCAGATGCAGACAATCAGCCTAAAGCTTTGGTAGCAGAGTCAGAAAGCAAAACCGATGAATCGAAGCTTCAGAAAAATGTCCAACTTTCGGAGAACGAGACATGTAAATCTCCCAAACGACCAAATGATGAACAACCCAACCCAAAGAAAAAGGTAAGCGGGACAACACTCTTTTGCCCTGCTTGTTGTTAATGTCACGTGAGTTTATGTGTACGCACCAACCAACTGTATTTACTCTGGGTAAACTGGGACTTGATGCCATAAACTCAGTGTGCTGTGAAACTGGTATGTTGACACAGTAGAGGCGTAGCTGTATTATAGCTTTTTTATGCCATTGCTGCAGTGTAATGTTTTACAGATTTGTTTTATGTTTTATGATTTACAGAACAAATACGCACAGAAAATATTTTTTAGATTTTGTAAGTAAAAATTTCTTGCAAATGTCCTCAGCAGACGAATGAAGGTGAAAGAAATTTGATCACAAACATATCAAATAAATCCAGGAACCCCAGTAATTTTGACATTCCTACATTGTGGTACTTTTAGAGACTTTTGTCTCCAAAACAGTTTAATGTTGTCTGAAACACAGTTTAGTCCCAAAATGATCACAAAGTAAAGTCATCACCTCTCTAATAAATAATCTGAAGCAGGTTTAAACCTGTTGTAGTTCAGCATTGGCAACTAACTACTAAAAATTAGTAGTTAGTTGCCAACTACTAACAAATTTAGTAGTTAGACTTTTTTGCATGGGCACATGGGTGACCGAGGTGTTTTTAGTGGGGCACGTACAAGGAAAGAAAAGTATTCTGGATTTGAATTTTCAAGATGGCCACCAATGCTAATTTCAAATGACTATAGCTCGTCAGTACATGTCAGCACATTGGGATAACCCTTTCTGATTAAACCACACTTTGCCTTATTTATATTATTTGCATTATTTTTTGCAAAAGTTAGATCATGTTAAAGGCAAAGCAGTTTGTCCACGATCAAGAAACAGAAACAGAAATTGAACAAAGCAGTTACAGAATCTCATCTTTTTCCTCAGTGCTTCTTAAAAATCTTAACATCACAGATCCACAAATGTGCAGCCCTAAGGCAGGGGCGGAGCTAGACGTTTTTGCATGGGCACATGGGTGACCGAGGTGTTTTTAGTGGGGCACGTACAAGGAAAGAAAAGTACTCTGGATTTGAATTTTCAAGATGGCCACCAATGCTAATTTCAAATGACTATACCTCGGCTACTTTTACACATATTGAGATGAAATTTGGTGTGGTGGGAGCTGAGATCACCAACATAATATTACAATCAAATTGTAAATTTAAAATGGCGGCCACATGGCAGTACTCATCAATGTTTATCAAAGAACTTGTGTAGTTGCTCCATTCTATTGCTATGTTATAGACTTTCCTGTAGATGTTTTCCCAATATATATGAACTGGTTTTTAAAGCCAGAATTATTTCACACAATTGTTGTTTTGTATTAACTCAGTGTTTTATAATTTTTTTCCTCTCACACACTTCACATTGAGCCTACTTACTATTTTTTAATCCATCTGCCCATCTTTAAAATGTCACATGCCTCCCCGTCTTCCACTCTCCCTAACTTCAAACAGTATGTTGATTGCCACACAAGAGACAACAAAACTCTGGCTCTGCTGTTTGCCAACACCAAGGAGGTTTAAGGCTGGTTTATACTTCTTGTCGCACGTCTTTTACCCCCTGCTGAGTGACAAAAAGTTGCGCAACTTCCGTCTGCACTCCCGCTGCGATCCCCCGGTGACAGGTGACAGGTCCCAATAAGGAGCGTGAGCACACAGCTGGTCGCGTCTTTTTTTTTCTGTCCACCGTAAAAAAAACAAAAACAAACAAAAAAAAAAAACCCCAGCTCTACTACACTCTTACTTAATACTGATTTTGAGTGGGAAAAAAACATTATCCAGCCATCATTACTGTAGTTTAAATACTTTATATGAGCTGAGGGAGGGCAGAGGGAGAATTTATGATAATTTATGGCCACCGCGTCTGCAGCTCGTTTATATTCGGTCAGGTAAAAGACGCTCTGAAATTGCACAATCAACAAACCGCAGTCGCATGTCTTATTGACCCTTTGCACATGATGTCACGCACCTCAGAAGACCGCCCCTTTTTTCCATGTTGGATGGCAGAAACAGACATGCGTCCATAAGCTACTATTGAGCTAGAGGAGAATCAGGCAGTTGGTACCCTAATATCGTTCTTTCCCCCCTGTTGATTTAGCTGTAAAAATGGTCTTCAGCTGCTGCGCATTCGGCTGCACAAACAGACAAGTAAACAGACCAAACTTGTCCTTTTATCGTAGTCTTAAGCTGCTGCGCAGTCGGCCGGCTCTGGAGACTGTCAGATGGACATTAAATTACACCTTAAAAAGAAATGAACCAGACACAGACATAAGTATTCAGTTTAAAACAGTTTTCTCTTTGCAAAGAATGAGAAGTTTCTGAGGACGCTTAAGACAGGTCTCAGCAGAAAGTTCTGACCTTGGCCGGGGAAAGCTGGACAGTTTATTGCAAACAGAGCACAGAGAAAACATCTTGACCAATCACAGGGTTGCTTCTTATCAATTAGTGCAGCTCAAAGCTGCAGAGATGAAAATTATGGCAGCTTACTACAGGCCTGTTCTCAGCCAAGAACAGACGAAGCTTCATTCTTGATCAAGAAAGACATAGGCTGGTTTGTTTTCTTATGTTATCTTTCTTTATTCTTCTCAACCTCTCCTGTATTGAGCTGCAGCAATGTGCAAATTTCCCCACGGTGGGATTAATAAAGTCTTATCTCGTCTCGTCTCGTCTTATGCAATTCCCACCCTACTTGTCAATTCTTTAAAGGTTAGCACCTGGGGTGGCTAATCAGGTGCCAGGAGTGGATTGGAATTTTGTTTAGAACTGACTTGTTAAATAGAAAACACAAGTCCGAATAGAAACTCCTGCTTGTCAGTAACATGAAATTTGCTCGAGTTTGCAGTGACGTAAATTTGTCATGAACCTGACATGTCTGGGTAGGAAATCAAAAAAAGCTACAACATTTTTGTAAAATCATTGAGCACTAGGTCTTTTATTCCAGAGGTCTGAAGTGTTTATCTGTAACTTTATTATCTGATCACGTTAGTGCGCTTTGCCAAAAATATTTGTTTTTCTTGTCTTTAAAGAAAAAAAAGAGGAAGAAAAACAAAAAGAAAAAAGAAGGCCACAAATCGTCAGATCAAGATCAAAGCCAGTCTGACCAGTCTCTTGTCTCTTTGGAAGACAAGGGGAAGAGGACAAATGCCGATGGAGACCACACTGACAGTGAAAGTTCTGATGACATCATGGAAGACGCACCAGACTCACTCCAGGATGATTTCCACTCACTTGAATCACAACATAGTTCACTGACTGACACAATGGCCTCCTCTGAAAACACTCAGGTCACACAGGGTAACAAAACTGCATCCACAGATGATGCCACAGCATCAGGGCGGTCTGAGGAAACCACAGTTAATGCTAAAGAGGGAGAGAGTGATGCACAGGGGTCAGATCAGGATCAAACACTGAACACAGGAACAGCTGACCCTCCAGCTCAGCCTCCCACCTCAAAGACCAAGAAGACCAAGATGACCTCTCAGTCAGGTTCAGCTGAGCAGACGAAACCGACTGATGTGAAAGAGCAAACGTCTGGCAAAAAAGACCAAAAGAACAAAAAAGAATCTGCTAATACTGCACAGTCTAAACTGAATCAGACTGCTAATTTAGCTCCAAAAGCAAAACAGACTGAAGAAACAAAACAGAATGAAAAAAATCAGGATAATCAGAAACGGAAGGAAAACAAGAACAATCAAAAACAGCAGGAAGTGAAATCTCCAGGTGATCAAAAACAGAAGGAAGTGAAATCTCCAGGTGATCAGAAACAGAAACATCAACAGGACCAGAAACAGAAGAGTTCAACACCAGCAAAGGTAGCACTAGATATTGATCATGAAAATTTATTATTCAGCAATGAATTTTTTAACCTATTTAGGTGATCACTCTTTGAATTTTACATGTTATACTATATACTACAGGCAGACAACTCAGGCTCCAGTGTGGACCCTGTGGAGAACATGGAGGTTGAAGAATCTGGGGACAAGCAGAACAAAACTTCCACTGGTAACAAAGAAAGTGTCGAGGCCAGTGAAGATACTTCAAACTCCCAAACAGTATCACCACCTAAAAGGTACATTTCAGCCTTATAAACACCTGTTTCTTCTTGTGCATAATAATCAAGAAAGCACTCAAATATGAAATAATTTTCCTCGGCAGGCCGACCCAGAACAAGAATATTGCTGCACATAACAGACTCACAATTTACTTCCACGCAGTTCTTTCAAAGGATTTTAAATTTGATCCTGATCAAGATAACATCTTCATCAGAGCCGGGGCCCCTCTTGGTGACTGGAAGGAAAATTTAGCTGAGTTGGCTGTGACAAGGTAACTTTACCTCTATGCAGAACAAATGTTTGTTTAATCTTGAAACACAGCATAATTATACAAATGATGCATATTAAAATATTCTAATGTACAGTCTAACTATTGATCAAAAGCACTTAAAAACTCTGCTAGGAACCTTGCTCTCAGAAAGCAAAATTTAAAGAAATGAGGTGTGGTCTTAGACTTATGCACAGTGCTGTGTGAGCCCCAATTCAGGATATAACAATATCCCCTCCATCAGTAGATGAAGTAATGCTTTTTTTTTGGCTTGTGCATGTACATGCAGAGCTGTTTTTTTGTCTAATTAATTTTGCAACACATACATCAGTATAAGATTATTACATTCTTGTTATTTCTTGTTACAGGGATCTTGGTGAACATGGGTTTCTGGTCGAAGGCGTTTTGACAACATTAAAAAGTGAAGCTGTCTCTACTTCGATACCATACAAATATGTTGTTTATAAGTGCAAAAAGAAGGCATATGAGTATGAGTATATTTACAAACAGGATTCTGCACGTCCTACCAACAGGTGTTTGTTTGTGAAACCCCACCTCATCACTGATGATGGTAAATTAAGCTACTACATCTAACTGTAGAGCAGTTTTTGTCACCTTTATAGCAGTGCATACAGTTAATGTTGTGTTTTACTCGTTGTGTTAAAGGGGACTGGCATCAATATGATGACATCATCTGTGCCGAACCATCAAAAAATGTCATCAAACGCTTGAAGGATACCTTCTGGCCTGAGCAACGTAAAAACCTGATTAAAGGCAGAGAAATAGCAGGATATATAATGTTGGACAACATTTTTGACCTTCTCAAAAGCTGGAGTGATGCCAATCTGAAAAGCTTTCAAATCCAGCTGAATCAGTTCTTTCAGGTCTATGGGAACCCTTTTGTGTTTGAAGAGAAAGAGAAGAAATGGTACTCCTTGCAGTTTGAGGAAGATGATGTAAGTTCAGAGTTGTTCTGAATAAAGTCTAGATACCCCCTATTTTGCCAGCTCTGCTTCAAGCTCTGTGTCTCTGGCTTATATTTCCAGGTGAGGAAGATGCTGAAAGAGTTCATGCTGACAAAACTGATTCCTCAGCTGAGAGATGGCGAAACACACAATCTGTATGTTCAGGACCCATTGAGAGCAGCTGTGATCATGCTTCATGTGTGGAAACAATTTAAGATCAGGCTTGAAAATTCTGAGCTCAGTCGCCTCTGTAAAGAGCTGTGTTTACCCAAACTAGAGAATGATAGTTTTCTTCAGTACTGGATGAAGTTTTCTCAGGATGTCTCAGCGTTCCAAAAGTGAGAACCTGTTTTTTATTTATTCATAGAAATATTTTATATATATATATATA
>NW_013952467.1:142307-143310 GCF_001266775.1 Austrofundulus limnaeus
TATATATATATATATCCACTCTGAGTTAACTGACTTTTTTCTAATGATTTTTCTGTCCAAATTCTCAATTTTTTTTGTTGCAGACTTCTAGAAACATTGGTACATCTGATAAAAGATGTAAAAAAAGCAGGGATGCCTCGATGGATTATGGTACTGCCTCTCCTCCACCTCCTCAAAGGCTCAGTCAAACCTTTTGAAGTAAAAACCTCAGGAAACATGAAGTTAAATCCTTCCTGGGCTGGTTTGGAAGGTCTTAACATTGATGACATATACATTAACAGCCAAGAAAGAAAGTAAGAGTTGTTCTTTGTTGTCTGTGCATCTTTTGCTGAGTTTTACAAAAATAAATAAATGTTACTACAGTGCAGTTTTTTACTTTTTAAATTTCTGATATTTTCAGAGCCCTTTTAAATGTGATAAAAACCAACAGTCACTTGATGAAGGTGGATGCACTTTCAGTTCGATCCTGCTTGTACCTGATGCCACTTGATGAACTGATGGAGTGTAGCATCAGCATAAACCCAGAACTTTTGGATGTGTTGTTTGTTTTCTATAATAAAGTCCCTCAGGATATTACCAGCAGCAATGCTCAGGTGAGCAGACATACACACATGAACATATTATTTGCTATGCAGCAAGTGATGAATGTTCATGTGTTTTTAAATTATTGAACATCCAGACCATTTACTTCATACTGGATTGCAAATGGATAAAATGCAGAAGTGCTAACATATTTTTATTTCATTTTTAGATGCATCCCACAAGTAAAAAAAAAAATCAGTTTTTAGAAACAATGCCATTAATATTTTTTGTATCTTTTTCTAGTCAGTAACTGAAATTCTGAGCCACATCCAAGAGCAACTCGTTCAGAAAAAATACAGGTATGAACCTAAAAACTGATATTCAAGTTACTTTTTCTTTTGTGCATATCAAGAAAGCAAATTTCTGGATAAAGTGTTGCCTAAAACCTTTTGGATGTCAATAACCTTAATATATATATATA
>NW_013952467.1:143434-163389 GCF_001266775.1 Austrofundulus limnaeus
ATCTAATTCCTCCATTTCATAATTTTTTTTATTACAGTTACTTCACTGAAGCCTACGGGAATGAGTGTCTGGCAACAGCAGTGAGACTGTTAGAGAAGGTCTGCAAAGGTGTCAAGCCTGCATCATACACCCAGAACTTTCCTGATGTTTCAATAGCATGCATGAATCTGGTTGCATCAGTGTCAGACTATTTTCAGCATGAGAAGGAACGGGTACGTACAAAAAGTTTAGTTCATACTATATTCAACGTGGACATTTATTAGCAATTTTATAATTATACTAAATCATCTTCAGGAGGGCCAACAAGCAGACAGAAAGCAGGGATTTGCAAAAGATGTATGGCTCTCACAGGGGATGGAGACAATGAGAGACTGGATGACTCAGTCTTTCAAACAGGGCTTGCTCAGTGGAGGTCTGTCTTCCTGGTATTCAACTAAAACAAAAGAAATAGAAGTGAGTGCCATTTTTTCCATGCCTTATCAGTCAGACACTAAATATACAGATGAATACTTGCAGTTTATCAAAAACAGAATAGTTAAAGTATAAATTTAATATTTGCATGTACCAGGTATGGAACAAACTAATCTCCATTGACTTCAAAGATGAAGAATTCACAAAACAATGGAGGCAAACATTCACTATGGACTTTGAGGGAAAGTACAAACAGGTACGTCGGACAAGGAGATGTTTGGGATTTTTGTTGGTCATATTTGTAATCTGTGTGCTTTTGTGGTTTTAGGAATCGGATCTGAATCAAATTGAATTCTACTGCACAAACATAGAGGAACTTAGCATTTCCCATCCACATGTTGCTGCCAGCATTGAAAAGTGTGCTCTTGAAGCTGTTACTTCTTTGTGTCAGGTACAAAGCTTTAAAATTGATCATATACACAATTATTTGCCATATTTTTGCACTCATGATCATATTTAGTTACAATACCAATGAGTGAGTGTTTACTTTTTACAAAAACACTGTTGTCTGAAATAAAAATAAAGAAAACAAATGTTGATCTTGCACAAGTCACAGGTTTAACATCTAAGTATCCATTTAAATCAAAAGTTCAGACTTTCTGAAGTGATTCTTTCAGGAATTTGTTTTGCCAAGCAAAATTTATTAGGAGTGACTAGGTAGAGAAATATGTAATGCTACCAATAATAAACTGTGATTGACCGGGTCATCAGTTAAAATACTACATAACTATCCAATGCAACATTTGTGGCATTGTAATTGTTTATTAAATACTGTTTGTATTAACCACTTTGAACTGTTTTGAGTTTGGAGTTTTAAGATGGTAGAAATCTTCTTTGGTCTTGCTAAAGACAAGCTTTTAGCTCATCTTCTGTCTTGAATGATTGATCAATTTATCTTCATTAAATGCAGTCCAGGTCTGAAGGCAAACTGTTTGAGAGGTTAAAGATCAACTGGAAGTTTGGGAATCTCATCTCTGCCATCATTCAAAAATCTTGGCCAAAGGACACTTATGGAAATTATCAAGAAGATGAAGAAGTGGTCCTTCAACACCTCCTCTCCTGGACTGCTGCCAAGGATATTTTCCAGCTACATGGTATCTCCTCAGGAAAAAAAAAAAAGAAAGAAAACACAACTCAACCTTTTAAATTTCAAATTGAAAAATTTTGTAGGATTAGATTGAACAATAAATGTGTAAAATCCAGCTAATTCATAATAGCACTTATTCCTGAACACACAAGAAATCAAAACTTACATTTGAGGGTCACTGACCTGTAATTCTGTTTTCACAGGTGCAGACAAAAAGCTGATTGAGCAACTTTCTCCGGAGGCCAGGGACAGACTTGCTATAGCCATATCATTATTCACAGCCATAAACAATCAGCTGATCCAGGGACACATTAAAATTAATCTGCTCAACAACATTTTGGAGAGGAAAGCTGCCTTCTTAGAGCTGCTGAAGATTGGTAAAATCAGATTTAAATGAGAAATATGTTCAATATTCATACAATTCAAAACAACCAGAAATTTGTATGTGTTTTGTTTAAACAGACTGCCTGTCTGAGAAAGAACAATACAAGGATAAAGACAAAATGAAGACACTCTTGCAGCACAGACAACAAGAATTGAAAGATGTGTACATTGAAAAGGAGCTTGTGGAAGCTCTCTTAACAATGTGTCATAAACTTGAGGAACACATGACCGGTAAGATGACTGTACTTGTGGACTTATTATTTGGTTTCTTGAAGAAAAATTCTACATCCTGTCCTTTCATATTTTATCTTTTCATATTTCCAATAGTTGATGTTGCTGACTTGGAGATGAAAACAAAAGTCAACATTGAAATGATGCCTTTGGACCATTTTATGGAAGTGAGTCAGTTTGGCCAAATTGCCATTGACCAAGTGGCTGGTATTGTAACCTTTTTCAACCTGGATGAAGAGGTCAGAAACATGGCAGTAGATCTGTTTGACTTCAAAGACAGTCGTGTTTTCAAAATGTGTTGGGAGAAACATGCCAAAAGCCTGGCCGAGGAACAAAGGGAAGATGACGAAGATCAAATCGTTGACATAGAGGCAACGACAGACATGATATACAGTGACATTTACATGCCTTGTCGTCATGAATACAAAGACCTCTATACTCGTCTGAAGAATGGCAGTATAAGGATTGAAGAAATTAAGCAGTTTTTTGGAGCATACAAAGACAAATATGCTAATCTCACAGAGGAGCTGAATATCATGTGTAAATTTGAGAATTCAGCCGACAAACAATGGATCAACACCAGGGTTGAACAGATTAAACAGTATCACGAGCTTCACCTAGCTGTGGACTCTGCTGTAGTTATCATGAAAGTCAAGGAGACACTCGGCCTTCAAGGAGACTTCAGAGTTTTGGAAACACTTATGAATGTTGTAAGTAACTTTGAAGATGACTACTAATATTACTTGAACATACAGATAGGAATTTACAGTGCATTGTAAAACTCTTGTGTAAAGCTAATCAAAAACCTCTCAAAAAAAAAAACTTCTTGGTTGTCATCTTGCACATATCGTCCAGATTTACAAATTCATATAATAACCCCCATTAACAGAATAAAAAAATTATCTGCTCTTTAGCTATTACAAGGTTTTGGGTAGCAAAAGCTTTGAAAAGTACACAATTAAAAAACACAAATATTTTTGTAGGTAATTAATAACATTTGTCTGGAACTGTAACTTTGACTTTTCTCACATTAGATTCACGCAGACTTTCAGAAGGAGCCAATTAGTCGAATCGACAGTGACTTAATGCAGGCAAAGATGGTTCTGGTTGACATCACAGAATCACGCAGACGGTGTCTAAAAGAACTAGGACTCAGAGGACACTTTGTAAGATGGGTGAAGGATGCCCTTGAGGGTAAGTGTAGTTACCTTTTCACAACACTTCTTTTTTAGTGGTAGTTTCTAAAAATTGTTACTTTTTTTAACCAAATTCTTATTCCTAGATATCAATGAGCTGAAGGTTTTTGTGGACTTGGCTTCCATTTCTGCTGGGGAAAATGACATGGATGTGGATCGGGTTGCTTGCTTCCATGATGCAGTCCTCGGCTATGCTTCCGTTCTTTATGAACTCAAACCAGACTCTGGCTTTCGTGCCTTTAAGGAAGTGCTCAACAAGCTCTGGAAAGCTTTGGAAAATGACAACAATCTCCCTAAAAAACTGGTAACACGAAGAATAATGTGAATCTTTCCAGAAATAATTTCAGTTTAGGTTTTTAATTAATCTTCTTTGCTAACTATTTTGCCAATATACATTAATACAAGTTTAGGTAACTTTGGGAAGCAATGCCATTTAATAATGTCTTGTTTTTGCCATACATATGTTTTGATTGAAAAAATGTTAAAGGAACTTTGAAGAATAATTACAAATGTTCCTAGAAATTCTGGTAAAATGTAAAATTTGTTGTTTATTTTTTAGTGTGACAGTGCACGTCATCTGGAATGGCTGAAAACTGTAAAGGATAGCCATGGATCTGTAGAGCTTTCGTCTCTCTCATTAGCATCAACTATTAACAACAAGGGAATCTACCTCATCAATGCGCAAAATGTAAAGCAGGTAAAAAGCCATAAACAATGATTATTGCTTCATTGTGTTGATGCAGTACAGAAGTTTAAAGTTCTTCCAAAGTTATGTGTACACATGTATTTTTGACTCTTGAACCAGTTGACACTTAATAGTGCCATGAAGCTTCAGATTCCAGAGGAGCATGATGATGGTCTGCACATGCGCAGCTACTCTCTTGAAGACCTGAGGGAGCTGCAGAACAAACTAATGCTCATGTCTGGAAAAGGGGATCAAGGGCAGAATGAAGTTGATCATTTTGTAGAGGTATTTTATTAATTTTTTTCATGCGATCCAGTACTGCAAATGTTTTATATTGATTTAAATTATCTGTTTTATACAATTTATTCCACATGGAAACATTTTCACCACCATGTGTAATGTTTCTGTTTCTTAGGTTTTTGCCAGCATTCAAAGACTAACTGAGGCTTTCATTGCACTTTACTCTGCTGGAAATCCTCTGTTCAGACACTGGGAAGTGCAAATAAATTGCTCCTCAAGTAGCTATGAACCCAGCATTGTTATGGACTTTAATTTGGACAATTTTCTCAGTGTCGTTGTAGAGGGCAGCATAGAGGAGCAGCTCCCTGAACTTTGCAGAAAAATGGAGAAATGCCTGGACTACTGGATGAATTATGTAGACAAACAGAGATCCTATCATTATTTTTTGAACTACTACACCGCTGAGCAGATTGTTTACCTATGTAGCAAGCTGGTTCAGCAAAATGTGATTAGTGTAGAAGAGCAGGTTCTCATGATGCTCTCATTTATTAAACCAAATTGCACTTCACAAGATTTAAGACAAGTGTGGCACACACTTCAGTATGAAAACCTCACTAAACCTCAAGAGCAAAATGAAGACCTTGAGTTTCAGACTTTTGTTATGGTGTCGAGAAGCATGTTAGAAGAACCAGACATGACTGGGGAATTGGATTGTTTGCAAAGTCTTGTGGAAAAAGCAAAAGGTTTAAAAGCATTTGACCAGATATGGAATGCTTACATGAAAGACATGAGGAGTTTCCTCCCAAACATCCTTGATATGAAAACCCTTGGCCGACTTTTGGAAAAACTGTCTAACTTTGTTGACAAGAATGACGAGGATGACAGTGAAGAAGACATTTCTGATGATAACTCTGAAAATTTTCTAAGAAGGCAGCTCCCTAAAGGTCTGGACGTTGGAAAGCCAAATCTCATTGTTTGTCCACATGATGATGTTTTGACATCTTGCATCTCCGTTTACATGAGCAGCATGGATGAGGCTCTTCCCACCTATGATGAGGTTCTTATGTGCAGTCCTTCAACTCCATATGAACAAGTAGAGCTTTTCCTCAGACGCTGCCTTAGCACAGGCTACATGGGTCAGAAAATATACTGTCTGTTGTATGGAGATCTTCTCACATATGATGTGAGCTCTAAAGTTGAGAACTTTTTTCAGTGGATGAAAATGCAGAGCAGGAAAGACTACAGGCTTGTTGTCATTTGCAGCTCAGAAAGAGAGCATGCCTACCTTCCATCTGCTTTCAGCCAGTACAGGTTGCATATGATACCTCAAGAGCCATTATCCAGAATTCAGAGATACCTCCAGAAACACTACATTGTCCCTGAAGATCAATGCAGTGCTGCAGCTGCGTTTAAAGACAGACTCTGTGTTGGTGTTGTCTCATCCAAAAGAGCTGGTGTTGGTGTGTATGAGAACTTTCTCAGAATAAGTTTATTCAATTGAAAATGTTTTATTTCTTAATTTTTTTGTTATAGTATTATTATTATTTGTGTAATTGTATTTTTATTTGCAGGTAAATCTCTGTACATCAAGAGGCTTTATGAGAAACTAAAACACTCTACTAAAAAGCAATCCGTAATGAAATGCATCCGCTTGATTGAGCCTAACATTGATGAGACTGTCATCCTTCAGTCTCTGTTGGACACTCCTAAAAGGAAAGAACTTGTTGTCTTCCACTTTGACATCACGTCATCGGTAAATATTGAGTTAAATCAAAGTATGTCATAAGGCCTTTTATATACATTCTTTGACAGGTTAATTATTTTTATATTGTTTTGTTTAAAAAGGTTCAGAAAGGTCTTCATGAGTTCCTTTTCAAATTGTTGATTTTGCGCTATTTGATGGACTCTGAGGGAAAGATGTGGAGGTGTAATACCAAACAGCTTTATGTCATGGAAATTTTAGAGCCCACTGTCAAGTCGACCAGAAATGCCACTCGTGAGGTAAGTTTTATCAAGCATCTTTCACAAGATCTAATTACCCAATTTAGTCATGGTTAAATTGTAACATACATATTATTTCATTTTTTTCTCCTTTTTTATTAGGCTAAAATGTTGAACAACACTATCATAGATGTGTTTCCAAATATATTTTGCCGACCACCAAAAGATGTGCTTATGCTTGAGATGAGAAAGCAAGAGGATCCAACTATTGTGAGCAGTGATGACCCACTAATGGATGACAAAGAGTTCAGGAGTGAAGCCTTTCAGCGACCATACCAATACCTCAAGCGATTTCATAACCATGCTGATCTAGATGTTATTACCTTTCAAGGTGTTGAGGGATCACATGTAGAGTGTCTGCAGATGCTTCTCATGTACTGTGGCATAATGGATCCATCCTGGGCAGAACTTCGAAATTTCACCTGGTTTCTCAACCTTCAGCTAAAAGATTGTGAGACGTCAGTTTTTTGTGATGCCACTTTCACTGGAGATACACTAAGTGGGTTCAAAACCTTTGTTGTGGACTTCATGATACTGATGGCAAAGGACTTTGCCACTCCATCACTCAACATCTCTGATGAGAGCCCTGGCAGATTGCAAGTTAATCTGACAGGGGTCCGAGATGAAGATCTGGCCCCTTTTCTCATCAGAAAAAGATGGGAAACTGAACCACATCCATACATTTTCTTTAATGATGACCATGTGTCCATGACCTTTATTGGTTTTCATCTTCAGCTCAATGAACAGAACTATGTTGATGCTATTGAGCCTACTTCCGGAAGGGTGATCAAAAAGAATGTCATGACAAGAGCACTGTATGAAGGCCTGCAGCTTCAGAGAGTCCCTTTTAATGTCAACTTTGATAGCCTTCCAAGATATGAGAAAATAGAACGAATCTGCAGAGTTCTTGGTATCCAGTGGCCTCTTGATCCTGATGAAACATATGAACTAACAACTGATAATATATTGAAGATGCTAGCAATCCACATGCGGTTCAGATGTGGCATTCCCGTCATTATCATGGGGGAAACAGGGTGTGGTAAAACAAGGCTCATCAAATTCCTATGCGAACTGCAAAGGAGTGGAGTAGCAACTGAAAACATGAAACTGGTGAAGGTGCATGGAGGGACAACTTCTGAGATGATCTATGCTAAAGTCAGAGAAGCAGAGAACATTGCTGCTATCAACAAGCAAGACTATGGATTTGACTCTGTTCTTTTCTTTGATGAGGCCAATACTACAGAGGCTATCAGCAGTATCAAGGAGGTCTTGTGTGACAAGACTGTGAAGGGAGAAAGTTTGACGCCGTTTTCAGGGTTGCAAATTATTGCTGCATGCAACCCTTACCGAAAGCACACAGACGAGATGATTCAAAGGTTAGAATCTGCAGGTCTGGGGTATCGAGTTCGATCTGAAGAGACTGATGAAAAACTGGGGTCTATCCCTCTTCGCCAACTTGTATATCGAGTTCAGGCATTGCCACCAAGCATGATTCCTTTGGTGTGGGACTTTGGACAGTTAAATGATCACACAGAGAAAATCTACATCCAGCAGATAGTACAAAGAGTGACTGAAAGGCAAGAAATTGATCAAACTTATATCAAGAACATCACTGATGTTCTTTCAGCTTCACAGAAGTACATGCGGACAAGAAATGATGAATGCAGCTTTGTCAGCCTGAGAGATGTGGAACGCTGCATGCAGGCTTTTGTTTGGTTTCATGATCATCATGAAATTTTCTTTTCAGAGCTTCAGAAATTTGAGAATAATCAAAATGATGAAGGAAATGAAGGCCATCAAAGACAACCTGAGATCAAAGACCCTGTTCTTTGGTCTCTAGTTATGGCCATAGGAGTGTGCTACCATGCCTGTCTTGAACATAAAGACAAATACAGATCGAAAATCAGCAAACAACTACCCTCACGATACAACCCATCAAAAGTAATGCAAGAAATTTCACTCATGCAGGACTTACTTTTGAGTGGTGTCCCAATGGGGGAAACAATTGCAAAAAACAGTGCCCTTAAAGAGAATGTCTTCATGATGGTTCTCTGCATTGAGCTGAGAATCCCACTCTTCCTTGTTGGGAAACCTGGGAGTTCAAAGTCTTTGTCTAAAACATTAGTGGCAGATGCAATGCAGGGCCAAGCTGCACATTCTGACCTGTATAAAAAGCTCAAACAGATCCATTTAGTGTCCTTCCAGTGTAGCCCTCATTCAACCCCAGAAGGCATTATCAATACATTCAAGCAATGCGGACGATTTCAGGAAGGAAAAAACCTGAATGAGTACATTTCAGTTGTGGTTCTTGATGAGATTGGACTAGCTGAGGACTCACCAAAGATGCCTCTGAAAACTCTTCACCCATTGCTAGAGGAGGGATGCATTGATGATGAACCCCTACCACACAAAAAGGTTGGGTTCATTGGTATCTCCAACTGGGCACTAGACCCTGCAAAGATGAACAGAGGTATTTTTGTTTCTCGTGGTGACCCTGATGAGAAGGAACTCATTGAGAGTGCTAAAGGCATTTGCTCATCTGATGTAATGGTTCTCGAGAAAGTCAGGGATTTTTTCAAACCCTTTGCAAGATCCTACTTGAACATCTGCCGCAAACAAGGCAAAGGATTTTTTGGCTTACGTGACTATTACAGCTTGATTAAGATGATATTTGCTGTTGCAAAGACCTCTCAACAGACCCCCACAGCAGAAGAGATTGTAAAGGCTGTCTTGAGAAACTTCAGTGGTAAGGATGATGTTGATGCTGTTTTTGTCTTTACTGAAAGACTGCAGATTGCACCTAACTTGGAGAACATCAGTGCTATTGAGTTTGTGAAAGAAAACATTCAAGCAGTTGGACAAGAAGAAGAGTGTCGTTACCTTCTTGTACTAACAAAAAACTATGCAGCTTTACAGATCCTCCAGCAAACCTTCTTTTTTGAAAGTGGTCAACCGGAAATAATCTTTGGATCTAGTTTCCCAAAAGACCAAGAGTACACGCAGATCTGTCGCAACATCAACCGAGTAAAGATATGCATGGAAACAGGTCAAACAGTTGTGCTTCTAAACTTACAGAACCTCTACGAAAGTCTCTATGATGCTCTCAACCAGTATTATGTATGCTTGGGTGGGCAGAAATATGTGGACCTTGGACTGGGAACACATCGTGTAAAGTGCAGAGTACACAAAGACTTCCGGCTGATTGTCATTGAGGAAAGAGAGGTGGTCTACAAACAATTCCCAATACCTCTGATTAACAGGCTGGAGAAGCACTACCTTGACATTCACACGGTTCTCAAAACCGAGCAGAAGAAGCTAGTGGAAGAACTGGAAAGATGGGCAAATCTTTTTGCATCTCTCAGCAATCAGCATGCAACAGGAGCTCAGACATACAAATATCAGCTCCCAGATGTTTTCATTGGCTACCACTCTGACACATGTGCTTCTGTGGTTCTTGAAGTCATTGAGGAGCAGAAGGACAATATGGAAATCTCAGATTCTCACAGGGGATTGCTTGATAAAGCTAAGCTCATACTCCTTAAATGTGCTACGCCAGACTCAGTGGTGCGGTTGGACTGCACAGGCCTGCCAAAAGTGGAGAGCAAACATCTGGCCAAGGTGTACTTTGAGGAGCAAAATAACAGCTCTTTAGCTGTTTACATACTTGGCCACACAAAGCTGAAATCCCATTACTCCTCCTTTTTCACAGAGGTAAAATAAATTTAATAAAATATTATGTATCTTTAAGTTTATATTGCCTAATTACCATTTTGAACATCAGGTGACAACGTTCTCCAGACTTTTGACAGCGTTTGACATGAAATCTCTGGAGCAATTTTTCCATGACGTTGAGCTACTCTCACTTCAGCAGTTTGACACAGAGCACTCTTTCCTGAAGAAGATCAGGTTTGTTTCCTGATATACTATGTCAATGTATCATTCATGCTTTAGTTGGGGAAAGTTAAACCACAACACAGTTGTTTATTTAGTAATGTATAAAGTTATACACAATCCTACTAGGGAACAGTTCAGACAAGTTTTATGGTTACAATTTTATCAGTTTATTGCTATTAGTTTGATATCACAAGTAAATTACTGTAAACTGGTATATTGTTTTAAATATTTTCTTCAAAGAAACAATTAATTTAATTGAGCAGCAAGCAAATACTTAAACTTACTTGTAATGTAGGGTATATATATCCTTAATCTTTAAACTTAATTCTTGTTTTGTTATAGGAGCTTCCTCACAAATGGAAATGGAAAAAACACTGAACCAAACAACAAAGTCCTCATCATTCAGTGTGATTTTGATGAAGCATCTCACAGTGCAAACCTAATTGCATCTGCAAAGTAAGTCTCAATATTTATTATTATTGTTATTGGCTATTGTGTATTAATGTGTGAAATGTTACTATTCATTTTAGGTATTCATCAATAAATGAAATTAACAAGATAACACAGGAAAACACAGGAAGCAGAGTGTTTGTCTACTTTATCACACGACTGCCAAGAGTGGAAGGAGGCACATCTTACATTGGCTTTCATGGAGGTAGGCTTATTATGACTTGTTAAATTATTTGTTAACTTTACCACATTAT
Organism: Austrofundulus limnaeus; assembly: GCF_001266775.1. NCBI lineage: Eukaryota > Metazoa > Chordata > Actinopteri > Cyprinodontiformes > Rivulidae > Austrofundulus > Austrofundulus limnaeus. The sequence continues at coordinate 154,328 of NW_013952467.1, forward strand.
CTAAAGAATAACACAGAACATTTTTCTGTTTTCAGGACCCTGGAGGTCAGTTCATATTGATGACCTCAGACGCTCAAAAGACATTGTTTCAGATATCAAGACTTTGCAAAATATGACCATTAGCCAGATGTTTGAAACAAAGGCACCACTGCCTGAAGGTAAAAGAATTATCCTTTTATTTTATTTTTTTAAGAAAGTGCTCTTGAAATTGAATTGTTGGGGAAAGTGATGTCTAGTTACCTCTCATTAAGACAATTTTATTTCAGCCATGGAAGTGGATGACCTATACACAGAGACCGAGGAAGAGAAGGCAGAAGAAAGTGTAAGTGTAGACTATATATTGCACAGATTTCTTAGATTATTATTCATTTTTAGTTTCTACATTATATTGTCGTGCGTGTAAACACTTTCTGATCATGTTATTCTGGTTGTGATAACTGACCAGGCACCCTATGTCAACCTGACATATTTCCACCTGGCTAGATGCTAATATGTCAGGGAAGCAAAAAAGGTTGGTTAGCGAAAAATTTTTTTTTATCATTTTGAAAGAGTTCAAAATTATTGAATGCCTTGATGGTCGAAAGTGTAGGAACTCGGTGTACAGTAGTGTCCACCATTATTTAAACTTGGTGTGGATCCATTCTGAGTACTCAGAAGACCTAGAACATTTTATTTATATTCATCATGGAAGTAAAATTTCTTCTGTGGTTTTTAGGGAAAGTTTGCAACTTTGTGTATGTCAGTACTTCTATTTTAAATAAAAGCCTTGTACATGATCAGATTAATACATTTTGTGCCCATATTAACGATACATTCAGCTATTGTGCTGTATAATTTCATTCAGGGTCACTTAAGTTAGACTTTAACTTTATTGTATTTAACCTGCAGGGCTCAAATAATGTCATTGACACCACATTGTTGCTGCGGAGCTGTGTGCAGAGTGCAGTGAGCATGCTGAGCGATCATGTGAAAAGTGGCTTCCGTAGCACTCGAAGAGTTGCAATCCTTTTGACTCTCCTGAGTGACGACGATGAAATTAAAGGTAAAGTCAATGTTGTATTTTTTTATTCCAGCACTTACAGTGCTGATCATTTTGTCTCATTTTAGGTGAATTTCTGGAAATGCTGAAGAAGCGTGTCCACTCATTGTTAGTGATTCATGATGGCAACACACTGTCATCCATCAAGAGCAACTGGGTCCTCAAAGAGGCATCAAACATTGATGCATTGCAAGAGGGCGGCACATTCAGGTGACTGCATTACATTCACAGGAATTCTATGCAAAACAAATCCATTTTTAAGCACTTATATTTTGTTTGTTTTTTTTTTCTTAAAATTCAGGCACACCTTATGGAAGCGTGTCCAGGCTGTGATTGTCCCCCTCTTGGCACAGCTAGTTTCAGTCATTGACCGTGATCAAAACATGGACCTTCTGCTGGATACAAACTGCTGCCATTCTGTGAAGAGGCTGTGGTTGGATATATTTAGCAATGAAAAACTGCTGGAAATTTCTCACCTGACAATGGACCACAGGTATGTATTAATACTGATCTTCTAGTAAGAAAACAATAATCTGTTGCTAAGGATATTTACCCTAATGTGTTTAAATTTAACCTTGTGTACTTAAACTTTTCTCAGCTTTGAAACAAGAACCATCCTTGTACAGAACTACATTGCTCAGGATGAAAACATGGGCTGCAGCCTGCCCTTCAGTTGGAGAATTAAGGATTACCTGGAGGAGCTCTGTGTTCATGCACTGCAGAATGAAGGTAAATGCATGTAATCAGGTCCCTCACTTAGTGAACAAGCAGATACTGATTGTTTTTTGTTGTATTTAAATTATTTAATAGGGCACACTCAACAAGAGTTTGTTGAATTCTTTTGGAAAACACCGCTGGGACGCTACATAGAAAAAGAAAATTCAGAGATGCAGATGGAGTTTTATCAACGCTACCTTCAAGATTTCATCTCTATGTCCATGAACATCACTTGTCGAGAAGAGCTGCAGGTTGTTTTACAATACACCCTTGAAACTCTAAATCTTACATAGCATCTGTCTATTTGCTTACATATGCTAATAAAGTTCATTATCTGCTTTTGTAGCTCCTCTGTAGTGCCTTAAACTGTTGTGTCACTGAGCTGCGGCTGCAGCTAAATGACACTAAAACAGTACCAGCTCTTCCATGGGTCCATGCAGCTTATCGGAATTTCAAGAACCGGCTGCAGAACCTCTTGAGAATGATGCGTATTGAACCCCAAGTGACTAAAAACCTCCTGGGAAATCCACATGCCAGAGACAATGTTGAATTTGTAAGTTGCAACTCCTCATGATGTTCTCTCCGCTGCTCCCACCTTCAGGGTTCACCACAGCTAATTGCTGAACATTGCATATGTAGCTTTTTTTCTGGCCTCTAATACATTTTGATTTCATTCATTGTCTCCAAGGTGCTCGATGTGTATGCTGCGTTTGCATGTTTGGAGCATTTGGAGCCCCGAGTTTTGGACACTGATGCTCAAAGACAAGCCTGGCTCAGGCAGGTGAAAAAACTCCAGGTTCCCATTGAGTTGATCTGTTCAGAGGACAGTGTGAGACATTATGGAGAGAGGAGCAAGACGTTTGTCAGCAAAGTCGAGTAAGTTGAGCAAAACTCAAAAGTATTTTCAGTTTTAGGGGCCAAGAGTTATAGTGTGTCATAAAATGAACTTTGTGAGATTATATTTGTTCTTTTTTGATTCTAGATCTGGATGGAATCGGATATTTTCTCTCTCTCTGTTTGTGGAGCACATGTTGTTGGGAATCGAGAAGTTGGACAAGAAGCTGTCACCTTTAGTTTTGGAGAATACGCGACGACTTGGCCAGGTTTGTCTGGGTTCTTTGTTTTAGTCCAAATTGCAAAGACAAATTACAGTGATTTGCCATCGCTGCTTCCACACACTGGTAGTTTTCTTTGTCAATAATTAAATACTTCACCTTTTCTTTCCCATCAAGATACTTGAAAAAAATTCTGACCTGAAAAGTCAGCAGATATTTGAGGCAGTAATTGGTCTGTTGAAAGCCTGCAAAGATGGAGCTGTGGATCGCATTTTCAAGTAAAAAAAACAAAACAATTTATGTATCTCATTATAAATGCTGACTATAATATTATTGATGTTAAAAAAATTTCTAAATACAGTATGGACAGTCATAGATAGACAATGGAGTTTTTAAAACAATTGTACTCATTGTATATAATTTTATGTTCCATGTTTTGATAATTATAAACATGAATAAGGACCTACTGTTTGCTGTAGAATTCTTATATTCACAGTATAAAATCAGGTTCTAATGTTTACTTTTTATCCAGGTTTGGTCATGTACTGTGTCCGGTCTGCATGGGAGACCCTCATGATCCGCTCTGCTTGCCCTGTGAACACATCTATTGTGAAGCCTGCATCAAACAGTGGCTGATTCCAGGTCAGATGTACTGTCCACTCTGCATGCAGGAAGTTAACAATGGCTTTCCCTTGGTTCCATCAGATGATATCAGGTGAGAACTTATAGAGTTGTGTTTTTTAATTATTAATTTCATTCATCAAAAATATATTTATTGAAATACAGTTTTTTTTGCACTAAAACTCAGTACTTCTTTTTTTTTAAACTTTATTTTGAGAAACATCTGTGTGACTCTTATTTCGTGTAGGGTTCTTGTTGGCCAACATGCTCAGTTTAGGAAGCAATGCAACGCTTTCTTCATTGACCTGGTGTCTACGATGTGCTTCAAAGATAACTCTCCACCATCTTCAGATGTCATTCTAATTCTGCTGTCCTTCCTCATGGTGGAAGCCAACACTGTTCCCATTCTCAAAGGTGCTACAGCCAACTTACCATACTTTCTCAAGTTTATATGCATGCATCACTGTCTGTTTTTATGTGCATAAGAATTACCATCTCTGAATGCGACTGAATAAAACTGCTTTAGGTAGACACTAGACCTGGGCGATAAACCGAAAAATAACCGATACCGACATTTATGTCAATAACTGACGTCATTTTGCCCATGTCGGTATTTTTGGTATTTAAAAACTGAGGAAAAGAGAAACCTGCTTGTTTTCTGTTGCGATCTTGTTAAAGTCGCCCAGTCTGATACAGGTTTAAACAGACATTGCTTTCAACAAATCAAACAAACCCCAGAGCTTTATCCAATCAGAGCAGAGCAGGGCGGGTCTTTCTGATGTTGATGCAGCAGTCTGCAGGATAAACACCGGTCAGCCTGCAGCTCCTGTCCTGAGTGAGCAAACCCCGTCCTCCACACTTCACTCCCGAGCTACCCGAGACATTGGTATCTAAAATCTAACACACTATAAGTTTATGTTGAGAGCTTCACTGTTGAACAGATGTGTCCAACATTGCTCTCGTGACCAAAACCCTCTCCTCGACAGCGCTGTTACGGTAGCACACAGGCTGAGTTGTTTTGAGAGAGCCGTTGTTTCAGTACTTCTAATAAAACAATATTAACTTTAACAGATGAACATTTGTTTGTCCCATATTATAGAAAAGATGAGTCTCTGCTTAGCATTACCCCCCACCCCACCCAAAACCCTGCTATGCTCCTGCTATGTAGTTGATCACAAATGTCATTCTTCACAATATAGTTTGCTTATATTTAGAACATACTGTGACTGAACTGCTCTGTGATTCAATAAATAATCAAATATGAAGAATAAAAAGTATTAAATGATTACATGAACTCTCTAAATTATATAATCATTTTGAAATAAATAGTTATTTTAATAGAGAAATCAGTCAGTCTAACAAATAAAATGTAATTAAGTTATTTTGTGCAGTACAACAGACATATTTGGTATATTTTTTAAATATAAAATTATTATACATAATGTGCTTGTTTGCACTGAAAATTTATGGAGATGGTTAAATATTTGTATGTATAACTGACTCAAGTCTTGCCAAAAATGTTTTTTATTAAATATATATTAAAAAACACTAAAATGACAAATATAAACTACAGAAAAGCTGTTCAAAATCTAAACTGTGAACTTTGACTAAGAACATGGACACTGTGTATAGTGTTATGACTATACTATACCGTGCACTTGTGTGTGGTGGGGGGTGGTAAGAGTTATCGTGCATTTATCGTTATCGAGGTGAACTCGTCAATATATTGATTTTAGGCCATTTCGCCCAGCCCTTGTAGACACCAACATCCCTGCGACCCTATATGAAAATTGATGGATAGATCTCTGAATATACTGTATTTATTTTTTCAGTTAAACAGCAAATGCTGACAAAGGTGCTCTCTCCATTTGACGATTCTATTGATAAAAATCCAGTGATTCGCTCAGTAGTCCTGAAACTCCTGCTGAAGTACAGGTGAGGTGCTTTACCTTGTATGGTTTTATTATCTGTTGTTTTTCCTTTATTCAACAAACTTGTTTATTTTGTAGCTTTGATGATGTTAAAGAATATCTGCAGCAGCATCTGGTGTCAGTTGAGCAGAACAACATTTTGGATGAAACAGACAAAACTGAACTCTACTGCATGTACATCAACTGTCTGGAGGTAAACATGGCTTCAGAAGCTAAAGTCAGAATTCAGTATTCTACATTTAGATGAAGATTTAACTTTTGTTTGTCCTGTTATTGTTTCAGGATTCAATGTTTGAGAGGTTGCAGTTCCGGTCTGTTGCAGATCAGCAGGTATTTTTGCAGGAGGAAAGTGCCTTCCTGACTGATTTCCTACGATTACGCAGTCAGTGTGCTGAAAAGCCAACTGTGGAGTACCTGCAGCAGTTGGCCAGAGTACGAATGGACCTGGATATGACTGCTAACCTGATCATGGAAAATCTGAGAGCCAGAGGTGTGTAAATTATTTCAGTACAACAGGAAACTCTTGTCTACGTCAAGATCTTAAAAATTGTCCATATTCACGTATATTGAGTTAATATTAGCAAAAGCACAATTTTATTTCTTTTACTAAACTTTACCCAGGGTCTCCAGAAGGTGGTCAAAGTAGATCCACAGCCTTCCTGGACTGCGTGGTCAACCTGTGTAGGAAGAGTGGCAATGACTGGTATCGCGTTTATTTGATCCGCAAAATCTGCAGCCAACATGGAGTGGAGTATGTCATGAAACTTCTCAAACGGGATCAAATACGGTGGCTCTTCCCTGAAGAAATTCAGCAAAAGGTTTGATTTTCAGTGTTGGTGGCTAAAAAAAGATACTTGTTTTAAATGTCTGCTTGGGATTATTAACTCTTCTGCTTCATTTATTTCTGAGCACAGAATGAGGAAACCTCCCCAATAGATCAATATCTTGTGTGTGGGGAAGATTACAAAACAATCAGAGAGGCTGTTGCAAAGATAGTTATGGAAGGCAAAGTGGAAAACCTGGATGAAGTCTGTGAGGTAACATTACATCACTTATTTAATGGTAACTTCCAATCAGACTATGGTATTGGATTGGCATCTATGTTTATACTGTATGTTTGCTTTTTTTCTTTCTTTTTTTTTGCTTTTCTTCACAGGGATGCAGATGCCTGCCACAGCAGAGAACAGTTTACCTTCTGTTGGCATTCTACAGAGAAATCACCACTCTGTATGGACAAGCCAATGAGAGCTTCCATCCCAAACCAGAAGTAATCTTAACCAAGTTTCCAAAATTAACAAATCTCATGTTTATTTCTTTGCAATTTATTTCATAAACCAACCTTTCTGAAATTATTGTGTTGCTTAAAAGTCTAATATATTTTGTAATCGGCAAGAGAATATATGTGTATTTGTTTGAACCTACAGCAACTTGAAGCCCTGATAACCTACATCCAGTCATCCAAAGTCCTTGCCAGTGCACAGATGAAGGCCTTCGCTCAGGCTCTAGTGACCAACCGCTTGGAGTCGTTGGCTGTTCGCCCGGGGGTCTCCGGGGCCCAAAGTGTGGCTAGGGAATTACTCGTTCACTTAGCTGCTGTCCTGCTCTGTGGAAACCAGGGGATCTTATCTCCCCTCCAGCAGCTGGCGTTGGCACCTGCCAACATGCAGGTGTGGAGAACGTCTGTTGTCAGTGACAGCTTTGCCTCTCATTTGAATCAAATTTAATGCTTATTTCATTGTGCAGGCGTCGTTCTTGCCCACTATGCCTGAAGATATGGTAGCTGTGGCTCAACAAGCTATGGGTCAGCTGCAGTGGTACAGTAAGTAAAAGTCCCCTCACATAAGATACAGCAGTGAAAACTGATGTAAAACTGTACAGAACAATAATGAACTTTTCTAAACTTTTCACAGGTTGTCCAAATGGACACCCCTGCACAATTGGCGAGGTATAATATGTTTATTTTGATCTGTAAAAAGGTTGTAATGACATATTTTTTAAAAAAAATTTTACATTCTGAATGACTTTTGTATGTTTTCCAGTGTGGCCAGCCCATGCAAACAAGTCGTTGTGTGGACTGTGGTGCTGTAATTGGAGGAAACGACCACAGACCTGTCCAGGGATTTCAGATTCTTGACCATCAGTATGTGTTTTCCAAAATTCGTTGTAAAATATCTACAGCAGAAGGAAAAAGCAGGTTTTTTTTCATGTATTTTTTGTTTTTGTTTTTTGACAGAGGTGACCGCACTCAGACGGGCCACGTCCTCGGTGACCCGAGACGACGAGACAATCCAGACATGTTGGACACAAAGAGCATTTCTCAAGTTCCTTTCACCATTGTTCGCATGCTCACTCACTTAGCAATGCTGCTCGGTGCCTGCAACCACCCACAGGTAGCTGCACAGAGTTGAACATTTAAGCCTCATTCATAAGACAGCTCATTCTGGGACTGATGCCTGTTCTGTTCCTCTCCGATCAGTCAGAAAAAAACACGAAGGCGGAAAGGCGACTAGTGAGTGAGCCCGCCTCTGATGCCCCTCTAAGCCACCAAGAGAGGTAGCATCAGAGCCAGGTTCGAGCCTGGCAGGCCGACTTGTAAAAAAGAAACCCACGGTTCCGCATTCAGAAAATGATGAGCTGATGACATCAGTGAGCGACCGCAGGATTAATCAACAAACAGATTTATTACAAAAGGAATAGGCTATAGAAGACGACACGAAACAACTTTATTTAACATGTCAGAGCTTGTAGGACATTAAAAGAACAATAACTAACATCAAATTACCATCTTCCAACCCGCTCTGCAGCTAGAAATAATTTCTCCCGTCCTCATCTCCTCCTGCTGCAGGCTGTYAACTATAAAGCCGACAGTCCGCCTGCACACACACACACACTGCGATTAATACGGACTTTTTGCAAAGATTGTGGATTTTTGAAGCTCATTATATAGGTAAAAGTCTGAAGGGCTCGACATGTATGTTTGTAGTTAGTTTTAAAAATATGGAACCACAAAATCAGTAAAGTAAGATAATTCAGTTTGTTTTGTTTGGTAGAGGCAGACGCACAATGAATACATCACAGTACACTTCAGCCCCGCTGAGATCTGCTCCACACCTCTCAGCTCTACGCTGCTGAGTTCATTTCTGAACACGTACATACGAGCGGGACCTGGCCTGCTTCTCCTGTGATTTATGAATGGCCCAAGGGAACTTAAAACCGGACCGGTCTGTGCGGCGATTTCACAGAACTGTCTTGTGAAAGAGGCTTTAAAGTTTTTAATTTGAGCACAGTTTTACTCTGCTCATCCAGTCCTGTTATAGAGAAGAATTTTATTTATGACATTTTATTTTGTATTTCTAGTTTATGTCTGCAATCATCAAGCCTCCAGTTCCTGACCCTGTTGCATTTCTTCTTGCGCACTTGCGAAAAGATCTTGAACATCTTATCAGGTCTCTTGGTAAGGGGACTGATGACACAATCAGCACAATGCACATGTTAATCAGCAGTCTACTGAAACCCGACCAGCAGCAGAAATGTAAGTACCCTGTAAAAAATGTCTCACTATCCTAAAAACATTATATACAGATTTCTGTCATATGTTATGTCTTCAGTTTTGGTTTTACTGCATGAAAATCACAGAAGAAGAAACAGTGACCTCTAGTGGGCAGGCATTATTAAGCACAATATTTCAATATATATATA
>NW_013952467.1:163559-193747 GCF_001266775.1 Austrofundulus limnaeus
ATACTGAATTTATATGTTAGGTTTTATGCTTTTTATTTCTACCTTTGTTAACAGAGTAAAGTATAATCTAAACAATAAGTCTAATCTTACTTTTTTGTGTCTTGTCATTTAGGGCCTGTTCCTTATGACAATCTGCTCTCCACCAAAGACAGTAGAAATGGATGGGAGGTGGAAATGAGCAATGCCATCATTACACCTCAGCTTAAGGTAGTTTAAGACGTGGAAGTGCAGTCTTCATCGTTTAGTGTTTATTCACTTGTTCATGATAGGTCTTGTTTCTCCACAGAACTTGGATAGACAGCTAAAAGAAGTGAACGCATTTATCCGAGCTGACACTCGCATCTCTGCCAACCCGATCATGAAGCTTGTGTTTGGTGAACCTAGTCTCTTCTTGAATTCACTTCCTCCAAATTCTCTGATCCATTGTTCTGCTGTGTGGAGCTGCAGGGAGAAGGTGTCCCTGCTGAGCCTCACGCACATCGTAGAGCAGAATGATGGCAAAGATACTGTTCCTGTGCTGTGGAGATTTCTGCACAAGGTGAGAGAATAGCCACGAAACGTGTGTTTTGCATTGTGTTTCCTAAACAGTTACTGTACTTATTGAACTGTGGCGTGGTAGTATTTAACTGTTTAACTTTGTTTTATTTCTATTCTGAATCTAAAGTACATTTTCTGCAGAGCTAAAACAGTATGAGACCCATCACATCAAAACGAGGGTTAAGTCCAGGTATATGGAGAAATAGGCAAATATAGTGTTTTGACTGAAATGTTAACAAAAATTGCATTTTGTCAAAATATAATGAATTAACGCCTTGTCAATGTATAATTTGAATAAACGGTCTGAAATATAATCATATTGTTTCCTTTTAGCTGGGAAATTTTAGTGTTCAAATATAATTTGAGGTTTCCTCTTTATAAGGACATCAAAAATTCCTCATTAAAATTACATAAAATTAGTATTCAGACCAAATATTTATGTATTATTGTAACCAACAAGACAAATTAAGTCATATGGATTTAACTATGATATCAGAATGATCCAGGTATCAAAGTGTAGCTTTTAAAGCCACAAATTTGAAAATGTAATTAGGTCATTTTGACCAAATTTGACTTAATCCTCATTTCGATATGATGGGTCACATATAGTGTTGAAGTTATATTTTTAGAAATCGTGTAATTTTTACTATAGAGTTGGCCAACTTGCAAATAATTTATTATTATTTTTTTCTTTTTTGAAAATGTCCTTCGTATATGATTGATCAAGAATAAAGAAGCATTTTTTTATTTTTTATTTTTTGGACAGGAAGCAGAGGTCCGATTGGTGAGACACCTTCCTGACATCCTCACACTCCAGAAGGATCTGGTCAAGAAGTTTCAGAACATCACTGAGCTGACTTATGACACCATCGATGATTTTCTTCAGAGTCACAAATCAGGTATTGAGAGCATGTACACTCGTTGATCGTAGTCTTTTCAGATTTGTGACTCACAGACTGATGATTCTTTTCCAGAAATGACTTTGTAAAATAACTGGGAACATGCAGGATGTAGGCCTGCCTGCCAGGAAACAATTAGTTTTAGCCAGAGAGAGGACAAGGATTGTTTCCTTAAAGACATGTCTTTCACACATAAGAGCTACAGACAATAACAGCCATGTCTAAATAAACTGATGAACAGTCCATCCAGCGTATTTATAGAAAAACAATTTGTTTTCTTTTAAAGTTTCACTCAAAGCCTGGTACGAGAGACACGTCCGAACCTTCCTGACCACTTGGAATCATCTCAGAGTGTCTCTGGAAACCAACGGTAGAAACAAACTCTAACATTAAACTTGTTTTCTTGCTCTGAACTGTGCAACTTTATGATCTCATATGAATTCAAACGCTTTTCAGGTGAGATTAAGATTCCAGCCGAGTTCTGCCAGAAGGACCTGGACGTCAACAGTGACTTTAAGGTGCTGTTGCCACAGAGACAAGGCGCGGGCCTGTGCTCCACGGCTCTCGTCAGCTACCTCATAGCTCTGCACAATGACCTCATCTACTGCGTGGACAAGCACACGGGGGAAGAAACCAGGTGGGGGCGCTCATGTCACATTTATCCTCATGTAGAAGTTTGCAGTTAATGAGGTTGTGTTGAACCTCCTCTGCAAACACAAATATATTTTAAAGGATTATAAAACTATGAGGTTTTAAACAACATGACTTTATATTTAATGTGTTTGTTTCATAGCTATAAAGTGAGCCCTGCAGATCTCACTGATCTGCATGTGATCCGTTACGAGTTAGAGCGGGACATGATGCCCCTGGTTCTGTCCAACACCCAGTACAGCATCGAGAGGGGCCAGGAGACCCTTCATGAATATGATCTGCCCAAGATCCAGCAGCAGATCATTTCCCGTTTCCTGCTGGGCAAACCTCTCATCACCCTCAATGTGAGCACACACTGAAAAAGCACAATCAGTGCATCGCTAAAACTGATTATTGAGGCTTTTTTTTTACCCTCTTATATCCTGCAGGGCATTCCTACACTTGTGAACAGACACGACCGCAACTATGAGATCATCTTTAAAGATGTGAAGGGAAAAGTCAAACAAGTAAGTGATGATTTCTGCAGTCGTTTTCACCCACTTCCCTCATAAACTCCTTTTTAATGGATGTTTTTCTGTCAACAGGAGCCCCTCCAGTCTCTCACCCTGTTTTCTGTGGCTGGAGAGCTGCACTCCTACAGCGAGGTGTGTGAGGCTTTGTCCACTCTGGAGATGGCACTCGGCTTCCTCGCCATGTCTGGGGGGGAGCCTCACATGCAGCTGTCCACCTACCTGGAGGAGGTGCTGCAGATGGGAAACCAGATGGCTCAGCATATCGTCAAGGTCAGCCTATCTCAGACACCGGACTACAGGAAACCGCTCCGTGTTCTCTCTTCCGCCAAACAATCCATCTGGTTACATTTTAGACCTGGAGACGCACAAGATTCCTCTTACTGCAACTTTTTATTCATTATTCAATAATGAGACAATAGAGTCTAATCTTAATGTACAGAGTTTTAATTTGTTTTGTGTCAGACGTGAGATAACGGGCTTCCTTTTTTCGCCCCCAGGCCTTTAGCATGTGTTGTCTGAAGCACTGTGTGGCTTTATGGCAGCTGCTGGCATCACTCAAATCAGAAAATATGCTGCGGATCAAAAAAGTAGGTCATCACTCAGTTCTACCTGAAATTAATTTTATAATAGTGGTGGAGTCGATGGGTTGTAGATTTGTTATTTTTCTGATTCTGTCTTTGGGTTCATTAGGATCCATTTGAGGGAGTTTCAAAGAAGTACAAAGAGACCCTGGGTGAGAAAGAGCAGAGGCTCCTGACTGGTTTCTTCTCTAAGAGCAGCACTGACTCCTTCCTGTTGGAGATGCACGAGTTCCTGGTGCTGGTCCTGAAAAAGCCCAACGCTCCAGAGACCTTCAAGCCTGACTGGGGGTAAAAAGAAAAACTTTTTTTTTTACTGTATTTTGTTTTTTGCTGTTTTTGTTTGCTTATTTATCAATCATGCAGATGTTTAGGTTTTAAACATAGATAATGAGGTTTGAGTATGTAAAACGGAAGCTTTCACTTAAAAAAACATCTGCTTAGTTTGAGTCCAGACCACATTATTCTGGAGTCTCATAAGATAATAAAATATGCAGAATTGTAAAACATGATTATCAGATTAATGACGCTTGATTTGTGCATCAGTTTATATTTTACCTGTCTAAAAAAATCCAACCTGATGTAGACAGAAACTTGAACTAATAGGATTTTTTAAAATAATTTTTTAATACAAATAGTTTATCCCATATAACTGAGAGAATTTAGTAAGTCTTTTTTTTTCATCAATTTATCTGAATCTGTTTCCTGAGTTACATTATGCTTTCTGCATATTTCAGCTCAACTCCACACAATGCAACTGGGTCTGAAAAATGATTAAAAAAATAAATAAATAAAAACAATTTGAAATGTTTTGAACAACAGTTTTGCAATTTGTTTGTTTAATTCATCACCATTATCACATAATAAACTGCTGTTTTTTCATTTAATTTGGATTGAAAAGAAGCTCTATATGAGCTAATGCAACGGAAAGGCGGCACCAATCAAACATTCAGTTTAAGCCACATGTTAAACCATCTGTGTGTATTTGAAGATTATTTGCGTTAAACATTCTTTTTTGTCTCCTAAAGCTTGAAAGTCACTCTGCTGTCTTACCTGGAGCGTAAAGACATGGACGTACCCCCTGAAGTGGAGGAACTCTTCCCAGAGGAGATCTGCCTCTCCCATTACATCGAAGCCTGGAAGTTTATCGTCACCTTTAAGCAGGAGCGTTCTCAGAGACAATGAAGAAAACGTTTCATTACTGCCTTCATTTGATTTGATTTAATACATTCAGTTTACATTTACATTCTGTGATGACAGTATTGACAAATGATGTCTTTGCACATGTTTATAAAGAAAAATGTGCCTTTTTTAAGAGCACTGTTTAGTGCCAAAATCACACATATGGTTCTTTACTGTGAAGATGTGAGGATTAGGTAGAGTTTAAGTCTTTTTGCTTGTTCTAAACTTTTTTATTTTCAGTGTAAAATAAAGAAAATGCGTGTGTGTGTGTATAATGTAGAAAATTATGTGATTCACTCAGGTATCTGAAGGGTAAATCAAGGTATATAAACAAAAATAAATCAAAATGCTAAAAAAGTTAACAGAATAATGTCTTACAAAGCTAATAGAATAATTTTTCAGCTGTTGAGTTTTTTTTTAAATCGTTCAGTTTTTTGAAATCTGTGTCATGTCCATATGTAATAATTGAACTTGCCTTTATGCCATTTTCACTTTTGCTGTTCTGCATTCCAACATTTTTCTTTTTTTTTTTCAACGTTTCCTTATGATGAAAATTGATAAAATGCATTTTGTGTCATTATGTTTTTCAAGTTGGCAACAAAAATGAAGCATCTTCCTCCTCACTGCCTGTGTCTCAGTGCTTTGGTTCTAATTTGTTTCAGTTTGTGTCATCATCATGAAAGATTTTCTAAAAAACAGATTTGGCGTGTTGCAATTTTGACTGACCTGTGATCAGAGAAAAACTTTCTGCTTCTGGTACCTCTGATTTAGGAGAGGACTCAACATTTTTTCAAGTTAAGTTGATTAAAACACTTTTTTTCCCACACGCAATTTTTTTTGTGTCCCTGTGCGGACCGTGAATTGACTTTCATCATTTTCTGGTAATTTTATAGCCTAACCCTGGCCATTTACCCTAAAATTAAGCTCATAGGTACATACCTGACCCTACAGCTAACCTAAACTCAATAATTTGGTCCTAAACCAAACTCCCCAACCAAAATTAGCATCTGTACCCATGAGGACTGGGCATTGGTCCCCATGATGCACATTCAGTCCCCACAAGGCTGCCTCTTTCAGGAAAATGGTTCTCACGATGCAGCAAAATATGCGCACAGACACACACACATATACCGTATATAATAAATTTAACTTCACATCACAGCCTATCTAAACGCTTTGAACTTGGCCTCTGTCTCTGAACCTCCTACTGTTTCTGACACTCCCACTTCAGCACATGTTCACAACAATGCTTCAGGGGAAGGGCGCTCTGTGGGGCAGGAGCTCGGCTGCAAACTGAGCTCCAGGGAGGAGCTTTGTACAAATGGGCAGTGCTTTGTAGCAGCAAGTGTTAATGGCACATGGCTACAAGAGATTCAAGGAATTCTCAAACTTGCATGAAAGAGTCAAAGCAACACTCTGGGTATGTTTTTGATGAGGGAATGACATCGCATGATATGACGTTCTGCATAATTTTGCATAATACTATTTATTTGTTGTAGATGCCCAGTTTTCATCTGCCTCAGCGTAACAGGTAAAACACTCCCTTTTTTAAGAATCATATCCCTAGAAGAAGCTAGATAAAATGCAGTGCTCAGGAAATACTGGCCCTGCTAAAGGTTTTTGTGACTCCTTGACCCACTGCTGGTGGGCGCTCAATGTGTTTCGGATCAGGCTGATGAAAACGATAAGGACGAGAAAGCTGCTGGACAGCTCCTTGATTCAATTTCCTGCTGGCCTAAGTGGTGTTTAGCATAACAATGACAAATGGAAGCCTTTGCTTGTGAAAGTAAACCATGTCAGTGACGATCCTCAGGGAATCTGATATTTGCAATCATCTTTATGCACTTACCTTGTCACTTAAAACGTGTTTACCTGCACAACTTTATCACCTCAAAGCTGAAGAAGTTGGGACATTGTGTAAAACTGCAGGCGATCTTTTCTAAACTGGGATAGCTGTAAAAACGTTGAGTTCTGTCCCACCAGTTTATGGGGAGAACATGTAAGCTCCCCACAGAAAAGCCCCAGGCTGGAAGGAGACCCTGCAACCTTCTCACTGTGAGGTGACAGCTACTGGGTCACTGGCATGATTTACGCAACTCGGCCGAACAAGCTTCACCGAGCAAGTTCAACCAGTTCACTTCCACTGCTGTAAGTTTCAGGGCCAACACGCCTGCAGTACAAAAGGAGGAACACGTTGAGGCCAAATTATTTTCCAGCTCTCTGATATTTTGTCTTTGTTTCCTAATGAGCAGGAATCAGGGGAACAACATTGCCAGGCAATCGTGGTTGCACACTTTGGATCGGGTCATGGGCATTTTTTTTTTATGAACAGCATTCAGTGTCGCGGTTGAGTGCTGCCATAATGTTTAATGGTTATATAAAATGATTTGGTCAAAGCAAAAAAATAAAATGTGAACGTGTTTATTCCTAAAAACAATAAAATGTAATAATTAACTGCTTCAACAGGATCCATTATAAATAAAGCACATTAATTTGGTGTGCTTCAGTGAAGGAACTAAGTGTAATTTGACTCATTATTTTGTATTTCGCTTATTTGGAATGTGATACTTTGACTAAAAAGACCACAACTCTGTCAACTCTCAAGAACTGAACTGAACTGTGGCCTTATTAGTCAAATTATGAATAATATATAAAATGTCATGCACTATTGCAGGATGTCACGCTCAGATTATGTGTTGACTCTTGACCAGAGTTTGTCTCAGTATCTGTAAAACTGCCTGAGTTATAGCCATGTTTGTGCTGGTTATGTTAACTTGCTGAGCAGGCAGACACAAGAGCACACGCTCAGCGGGTGATAATAAACTTTAAATCCTCAGAAATGTTAAATCCTGCTCAGCATTATGAAAGCAATCCCACCTGAGGTAATCTCTTGCATCCATTAAGGCCTCTGGAAAACGCAGCCAGCTTTGGTTTTGAGTCTCTTCTGTGCCTTGAGCTGCAGAGGAGATTCAAGCTTAACCCTTTCCAAAACAGCCTCAGATATCTATCAGGTTTACACCTTGGGGATCTAGTATCAGTCACAGGCTTTGACGCCAGGCAGGCGCTCGCAGCCAAAAGGGGAACAAAGAATTTAATGACTCCGGTATGAAATCAGTACCTCGAAGCACCCGGGAGACCTCTGCAAGCACAGCAACAGGCTACTGTATTTTCTATGGGGCTTTATGCCTTACTGGCGGTCTGCGGAAATGTTTTCTTTAAATTAGCCCTTCAGGGTGCTGCTGTTATTGCGTTATTATCAAATTAGTGTATTTTAATTACTACGTCATACGAAATGTATGTGCCGGTAGGTCACAATGGGGTGAGAGCTCACGAGGCCATGTCGAAACTCCGGAGTTGCCCGCAGCCTGCTGTGTAATGTAAAAAGACGGAGAACAGAGAGGCAGAGAAAAGACTCGGTGAGCACATCTGTGAATTATATTAGCTAATTGTGTGCACTTCTACTCGCACTCAACACTTGAGTTGTCCTCCAAGCAGAAGGAAGAAATTAGGTCGGCTGCTGCCATGTTGTTCTATTAAATATGTGAAGAGAAAATACAATTACCAGCTAAGTGGGAACATACCACATGGGATTATGAGCAGCACAGCATTTTTTCGGGATTGCAAATTTCAACTCTGTGCCCATGTGTGAGGACCAGTTCCCCAGCAGGTTTATACAAAACAGGAGGCCACGGTTAGAGCATCGCATTTAAAATAAACACTGAATGACATTTCACTCTGATTTTTTATCATAAATATATTTTCTAAGCACAAAAAGTAAGGAAATTTGTGTTTGGTATTTCTTTGTTGCAATAATACTTCTTGATATTAAATGTTATAGTGGGCACCTGAATGGCAGCACCTGCGGATACAAAACAAGTGTCAAAAAGAGCAAAATAAGCTATTTGGCAGAGAAAATTTGGCAAATGTTTCATGTGTGCAACCCACATACTCAGCTCTACTGCTCTTCCCACAAATGCATGTTCCTTACAAATGTGGCTCCATTTAAAAGTGAAACTAACAAAGAAATAATCTAGTAAACACCAATTTCTTTAGCTTTTGTGCTACGTACACAAATCAGCTAATTCAGGAGACTTACTTTTCAAAATATTAATATTTGTTTCAATTCAATTCAGTTTATTTATCAAGCACGGTATCACAACAATTGTTGTCTTGGGGCACTGTACACAAACAACAAACAAAAACAAACAAACAAACAATAAATCTAAAAAAATAAGCCATCAGATTGTGTTAAATCTTCACTTCGTCACAGTCTCCCATCCAGAGACAAGTTTCAAGTCTTTGCAGATAAGACACAGATTTATTTAATTCCTTCACAAGCAGTTTTGTATTTGACATCTATGAGAGGCCCTTTAGGCCATAATTCAAACTTGCTCGAGTTTGATAGTAAATGTAAGAGAGTTTGATAGTATGTGTGAGAGAGTTTGGTAGTGATTGTGAGAGACTTAGGCTACGTTCACACTGCAGGCAAATCCGACCCAAATCCGATTTTTTTTGACCCATCTGACTCATATCCGATTTTTTTATGACAGTGAATGAGACCAATCCGATTTTTTCAAATCCGACCCAGGCCGTTTCAGTATGTGGTTTTAAATCGGATATACACTCACCGGCCACTTTATTAGGTACACCACGCTAGTAACGGGTTGGACCCCCTTTTGCCTTCAGAACTGCCTCAATTCTTTGTGGCATAGATTCAACAAGGTGCTGGAAGCATTCCTCAGAGATTTTGGTCCATATTGACATGATGGCATCACACAGTTGCCGCAGATTTGTCGGCTGCACATCCATGATGCGAATCTCCCGTTCCACCACATCCCAAAGATGCTCTATTGGATTGAGATCTGGTGACTGTGGAGGCCATTTGAGTACAGTGAACTCATTGTCATGTTCAAGAAACCAGTCTGAGATGATTCCAGCTTTATGACATGGCGCATTATCCTGCTGAAAGTAGCCATCAGATGTTGGGTACATTGTGGTCATAAAGGGATGGACATGGTCAGCAACAATACTCAGGTAGGCTGTGGCTTTGCAACGATGCTCAATTGGTACCAAGGGGCCCAAAGAGTGCCAAGAAAAGATTCCCCACACCATGACACCACCACCACCAGCCTGAACCGTTGATACAAGGCAGGATGGATCCATGCTTTCATGTTGTTGACGCCAAATTCTGACCCTACCATCCGAATGTCGCAGCAGAAATCGAGACTCATCAGACCAGGCAACGTTTTTCCAATCTTCTCTTGTCCAATTTCGATGAGCTTGTGCAAATTGTAGCCTGAGTTTCCTGTTCTTAGCTGAAAGGAGTGGCACCCGGTGTGGTCTTCTGCTGCTGAAGCCCATCTGCCTCAAAGTTCGACGTACTGTGCGTTCAGAGATGCTCTTCTGCCTACCTTGGTTGTAACGAGTGGTTATTTGAGTCACTGTTGCCTTTCTATCAGCTCGAACCAGTCTGCCCATTCTCCTCTGACCTCTGGCATCAACAAGGCATTTCCGCCCACAGGACTGCCGCTCACTGGATGTTTTTTCTTTTTCAGACCATTCTCTGTAAACCCTAGAGATGGTTGTGCGTGAAAATCCCAGTAGATCAGCAGTTTCTAAAATACTCAGACCAGCCCTTCTGGCACCAACAACCATGCCACGTTCAAAGGCACTCAAATCACCTTTCTTCCCCATACTGATGCTCGGTTTGAACTGCAGGAGATTGTCTTGACCATGTCTACATGCCTAAATGCACTGAGTTGCCGCCATGTGATTGGCTGATTAGAAATTAAGTGTTAACGAGCAGTTGGACAGGTGTACCTAATAAAGTGGCCGGTGAGTGTATATCTGATGTTTTCAAAGTGACTGCAGTGTGAACGCTCATGTCACATTCATCTGACTTTTTCATCAGTGAGGAGGGGGTGAAGGATCGATAAGACACTAACCTCAAGTCTCGCTGTTTAAATCTGCAGCTCCGTGTGTTTACAGCTCCAAAACACAAGTCCAGTTGCTTCATCTTTTTACTTTTCATTTTCCACGTAAATAGTATGATAATAATGGTCCAGCCTGGGTCGCGGAGAGTAACGATCCTAATGTTCGATACTCGGTCGATACTTTTTTCCAGCTCGTAGTTTTGTTAAAAAAAAGCTTCACTGGAGCATCCCGGTCAGAGGCAGGTTCAGATATAAACACTGAACTAAAGAAGCATGTTAGATAATTATTTAATCGGCTCTGATTAAACAACAACTTCCAATTCGATGCGCAAAATGTAGCATCCATGCTAACTCTGTAAACAAAAAAGCCGGCTGATTAGACGTCACATCTTTTACTGCGCATGCGTGTCACATCAGTGCTGTGGAGCGTTCATACAGGAGTCTGATGCAGGTCACATTTAAAATGTAATGTGAAGGTTCACACAAAAAGATCGGATTTTTTCAAAAAATCGGAACTGAGCATTAAGACCTGCAGTGTGAACGTAGCCTTAGACTTTGATAGTACATGTGAGAGAGTTTGATAGTAAATGTGAGAGAGTTTGATAGTAAATGTGAGAGAGTTTGATAGTAAATGTGAGAGAGTTTGATAGTAAATGTGAGAGAGTTTGATAGTATGTGTGAGAGGGTTTGATGGTACATGTGAGAGAGAGCAAGTTTGAATTATGGCCTAAAAGGCCTCTCATAGTAATCTGCTTTAGCAAACTTGCTCTACTTTTGTCTTTTTCTCTGCTTTTCGATTTTAGCCAGTGTTTTGTTATTTTTAGCTTTTAAGTTGCACACATGACCCTTCCTTCCATAAAAAAAGATGCATGTTAAGTTACTTGGTAACTCTAAATAGTTCCTAGGTGTGAGTTTAAAGAATTATTTCTCTTGCCCTGTGTTGGACTTGTGACCTGTCCACCTGTCAGTGATTGTTGCACGTAGGCACCAGCTCCCCGTGACCCTGCCTGAAAAAAGGGGGTAAAGAAAATGGATGGTTGAGCTCAGTTCCAGCAATGTCATCAGTCTCCACACTTCCTTTTTGACAGGAAATGTAATTTCTCTTGTTAAAAATGTAACGTTTAACCACGCAGTCCTCTTACAGACCGAAAAAGGCCATGAAATCTTTATTTTACCTACTTCAACCCATCAGCTCAGTCTTTCCTTCCTTCCATAACAATAATATCATTTATTGAATCAGGTTGTTATGGTAAGGTGAGAGGGTGTTTGAAAAGCCAGAAATATGTCAACAATTTCCTAAATAACATAAAAAAGGCTAGGATATAATTGTGTGTCAGATTGATTTACATTGTTAGAAAGGCCTGCTGCCCTCACTGGCTTTTGTTTCGAAAGATGTTGCACAGTCAACCCCTCCTGCAGCTCATTAGCTAGTTCTAGTTTCTTCAAACCTCAGGCAGAAGAATGCATTTTTAATGTTTTTTTTAGAGCCACCTGTCTTTCACAGACAAGTTCATGCTGGATTGGAAACTCAGATTGGATAATTATTTAAATGCGTCTGAAATGCTTACCCTTGCAAACATTGTTGTGCTTACTCTTTTGTGGATTGGAGGATTCTTGACTGTGCAGTTTTCATTCCTGAAAGATGATGGATTGCATAAATAAAACAACAGAATATCCCTTTACATCAAGGATGAGAAAACTCCTATTGGAAACAGAAAACTGTGACTGCCTGGCACAAAACATAGTCTTATATAACACAATTAAATACCATTTTGCCTCTTTTCCTTTCTCCCATTTCCCCCCTGCCTTCTCTCTTTCTTTTTATTTTCATTCCCTCTCTTTCCCCAGCGTGCGTTGTTATCTAACGGCCTTTGGCTGTGAATAGATAATGACTGTACAAGAGGGTTTGTTTACTGTGGCTGCAGCAGGATTAGAGTGATTCCTTCTGGTGCCAGTGTTGTAACAAGCTCAGGAAGCATTTCACAGTGTATGTAGGTGCTGACAGTTATCCTTCAAAAGATTAGAGAAACTGGATTATGGGTTGCTTTCCTCCACCTGGTGATGAGAGACCAGCAGAGAGGACTGAATGCCACAAAGCCCTAACCCCCAGGAACAGAGCTGTCTTGAGTGAAAGTAATCCCCTGCCTCTGTATTTTTTTTTATTAAAAAAAAATAACTCGGCTTGTTCATCCTTTAGCTTTATGAGCTGCAGTCCCTGATATTTAGTTTTAGCTGTGGAGAGGACGCTACTTCCTGCCCCGACCTTTCACCTCAGTATTCCTCGATGCCTGCAGCAGCCCAAAGAGGGACACGGGTTCCCCTGTCTGCATCTAAACCCCTCCTGTGGTCAGGGTCAATGCCGGTGTTCAGTTTCACCGTGTTTCTTGTCTCGGCTCCAGCACAAATACATAACACCATCTCCGATGGTGCTCGATAATATTTATCCTCCATTTTAATTCCACCGATAGGGATTCTCGAGCCGCGTACAGTGGCAGCAGACAAAGCTGAGCGGCCACAGCTATGCCTCACCGAGGGAGAACACTTCATAGAAAAAAAAAAGGAGAAAAAAAGGCCTCTGCGGTGCCGCAAAATAAGCAGTGTTGCCATTAAGAGCTCGGCTGCAGCGCAGAAACACTTTGCTGTATATTTGTCCTTGTGATGAGAGCATGCACTGCTATGGTGAAACGCGACACCACTCAGAATACACACTGGTGTCGCGTGTGAGGACTCGGTGTAGTTTAAATAAATCAGTCCGGCTTCTTGGTAATTGCCATTTCACCTGCCTCAGCTCCAGAGGCGAAGGAACGATAGGGAAGATAACGTCAGCTGAACACTTTAAATTTGAACCAACAACACATAAAAAGGTCATCATCACATCTCCTGATATAAAAAAGTAAGCTTTTCAGTCAGTTATATAACATTTCCCTTTGTCTTTTATACACCTGAACTTCATTTTTTACCTGTGCGTCAAATCCACAACTTATAAATCAACAGTGACGAACAATGAGAGGCAGACATGTTGCAAATGCACATGAAAAGGAATTTTATTACCTTTACAATTGACAATTCAGTCAGTGACTTCTTTAGGTCTAGAGGAAGAAATATACTCCTTTGTTTCAAAACTGAAGGTCACAGCAGTATCTTAGTTTATTAATCATTTCATAAACGTCAAATAGGCTCATCTGCATTGGCAACAAAAATATGTGAATATTTAATTTAAATGGGAATGTTTTTTTTTTTACCTTGAAGTCCAGTTGAAGTTTAGGTTGCTTGTGACATACATATCCTTTAAATACTAAGAAAACATCTTTATGTTTAGGAAACCTGCCATAATGCACATGATTTTACCCATTTTGTCACATAAATGGCGCATTGTCTTTTGAACTGAGCTCAGCCAAAGTGAAACAGGAAGTGACATCAAAAGGGAATTCTTTATGAAAGAAAACGCTGGTTTTTGTTTATTGAAACATTATTATTTAAACTCTGACTCTTCTTCATCTCTCTGATAGTGACTCAATATAAGCTAAAGATTTTTGTGTTCTTGTACCAACACTCTGTTTACATGCAGACATTCCCCTTTGACATCACTTCCTGTTACTTCACATGCAAACATCTCAACAACTGTTCATCTCAGTGGCGTGGATTTTATTATTTTTTTGAAACATGTTATGAATGATATGTTTCCAAAATTTGCATTCATGTTTGATGATGTCACACTTGAATGTTTATATTTAAGAACAAAGCAACTCGACTTCTCTTCCAGGGAGCTTTTACAGTTCAGATTTGGAAGAAGTAGAGTACTAAGGTTTAAATTGCACAAAATGCTCCATTATGCAAGCTAAATTTACTGGCAGATTAATCTCACTGCCCTTGGAACTCTGCACCCTCCATTTCAGAATTTCAAAAAACGCACCTCGAGTAAGCATCTGCAGAAAAAGAGTCCAGTTTTTAAATGGTATGGATGAGAACTGACACCAGCACCTGCAGCAAATCCACCAGAAATGAGCTGACAAGAGGCCTTTTAGACACACTTTTAAAGATAAGCTGAATAGTTATACAAGCAAACTATTGTGAACTTTATTTTCTGGTGCATCTCAGTAATCCAGGTAGAAAAAAATAAGTAGGTCCTCTGGGCATTTTTTTGATTATTTTCTGGGTTTTCTAATTTCTTATGAACAATAAATTAAAAAGGTAGCAGTTTTAAGGTTCAACACATTTCAAATTCAAGTTTGAAGATTAAAACAACAATGCCATCTACAGAATGTTTCTTTATGTTGAAGAAAATCTTTCCTCCTGTTCTTAACATGATGCCAGCTCAATGTAACAAGTGACTGAGACGAAATTTGTGTATTTTCTGTGGAATGCGTCTATCTGTAGATGAGAGGAATATTTAACTTGGCCCGTTACCGAGTAGCCTACATGCATCCTATTACCCACTGAGCTTAAGGCCTCAAACTGCGGCTGTGTGTACAGCACGTCTTCAGATCATCCATCTCGTTTCTGGTTTGCCAGCATCCAGCAGAAGCTTAGCTCCTATTAAATATCAACATGTGATTTGTTGGTTGTCTTGGCTATTAGAGATGGCATCAGAGGATTGAGGATTTTCTTGCAAGGGAAGTAGATGGAAATAATGAGGGGAAGGAACGGCTGCCAGCTGCTGATTTTGTGAACTCACACACGCACACACGCACACACACACACACACATAGCGGGATCTGTGCAGAACGTTGTTGTTACTGGCAGAGCCTTATTTAGTCAAGTCAGCTCCACTCTGCGATGCCCAGGGACGACATGCGTGTCATTTCCTGCCAGTCGATTCGTTACTCCTGCTGCTCACTGGCAGCCCGCTCATGTTCTGCCTCTCATTTCCAAAATGAAGCGTGTATATTTTTCTTTTGTCGACGGCAGCATTATTTCCAGGCAACCCCGGGATCGTGGTTCGAGACTTTTTGGAGTCTTCGAAAACTTCAGTTTATAATAAGAAATGTATGGAACGACTAAATCAGCGCATTTATAAATATTCTCTGGGAGTGATCTTGGCTTTGAAAAATAGCCTGTTTACTCTAACTCACAATGCCTCTGAGGGTGGATTTCCAAACTGTATACATAAAGGCTGCACAACCAGTATGAACTAATTACAAGATTACTTGAATTACATGATATTTAGCTGGTGATAACAAGAGGGTCACAAGTAATTAAATGTTATAAATGAGTTTTCTGACTAAAATAAATGATGCTCCGTATTGAAAGTAAATCAACTTGTCCTCTCCTAGCGAATGTGATTGTAGAATAAATGGTCCAGATAGGGGTCAGCCTTTGCTTAAATAAGTCCAGCTATTTGAAGTTTTGATTTTAGTGCATTTTAATGATGTGCTGAATTTTACAAAAAGGTTTTATTAGTTTTATATTTTTTTGTGAACTCTCATCGCTTCAAAATTACATCCAGTACATGATTTGTTTTACATTTTTTGATGTTATATTTTCTTTCAGCTGCATTTATGCAGATTTGGATTATCTTTAACAGTGAGGTTTAAAACGAGAACAAAAGTCTTCAGTTTTTTTTTTAAAATCACAGATAACATTATGGTGCTCTTATGAGCAATGTGTAGCTCTTCAAACAATCTCAGTTTAGAGAAACAAACTTTAATTCTGGCCAAATTTCTAAGCTCATGGCTAATGGGAGTTGAAGCTAGTACTGCAGTGGATTTCTGCAGTTCTTATGAAAATAAATTCTGTTTTCCAACCTGAATTTATTCAAACTGATATCTGCCACAAGTAAGATTTTAATTGCATGCAGCTTTTAAATTATTTGCATTATCCCTTTAAAAGGTCAAGTTTTATTCTCATTTATCCTCCCAGCTGATCATCTTCATCCATGTTGGATTCAGAAACACAGGATCAAAGTTTTTGCTACATTATGTGTTTTTTAAATGCTACAGAGGGTTCTTGGTTTTGTTGCGTTTTGATTTGAAATGTTGCAATGTTGGCGGAAGCACCCAGAACCTCCCGAGATTCTGATACAGCAGGAAAAACAGCCCTGAGGTGTCAAAATCCACTCACAGAGAGAGGAAGTATCAGGCAGCTTTTTGACCTTAAGGTCTCTGTGTAAAAACAGATTTAACAGAAAGTAATATCAGCAGTGAGCTCATGAAAACACCAGATAGCCTCATGCACAGGGACTGTTTACAGGTTTTTTTTTTAAGTCAACCAAAATCCTCTTTATCAGTTGTGTCGGGGTTCCATGCAGAAAGTTCAACTTGTCCCTCCGCTCATTAGGTGGAGCGGAGGGGGAAGCAGATGATAACCTGGGATGGCCTCCAGCCCACACAGATAACTCTTTCCTACAGCTGGGAGATAACCAAGGTCAGCTCAGCATGTGGAAGACAATTTGTTCCTCAAGTCTGTTTTCAAGTTTGCTCTTTTGTGCGCTACTGAATTATTGGAGAAGCACAAAGAATAATTAGTTATTTTCAAGTTTTGAAAAGATCGTCAAAAAGCGAACACAATTGACCCAAAAGCACTCAAAATGTTTCACTGATTTTTTCTTTAATCTCACATGACTTTAGATTCCTTCTCTATGAAGTTGTAACTTACTGTATTTCTACTCTAATTCATGAAAAAAGGTGACATTTCCTATTTTTTTTAAACTTTTAGTTAATTATCTCATGAGCCAATGAGCAAATTTTACTAAAACCTTTGGAAAACAATCATTGGACATACACCTAATAATGATTATATTTTGGAATCAACACAGTTTAAAATGGCCACAGCAGCCAAGTGCAAAAATTGCTTCGAATCAGTAAATTTAGCACGTCATATTGAGAATCATCCAAACAAGTGTACTTGGCCTAATAAGGAATCTTTTGAATTTTACTAGAGTTCTTTTTTGTTCCTAAACTTTTCTATTATTTATTGAAGATATCAATAGATAATATGTCTGCTTTTAAACTCGCGCAGCCCTTCTTGGAAAACAAGTCTCAGAGAGGAGACGAGCAGTTTGTTATTTTACGGACCTTTCGACGCATCAGTAGTTCACATCTTCTGGGTCAAACGCAGGGCTCGGGCGCTTTCTGAGTCACGCTCACTGTGTCAGGCCTTGACACGGGCCCAAAATGTGGTCGACCATGTAAATCTCTGACATACATTATGCAGATGATGTCTAGAATAACATTAATAAATCTGGCCGAGGGGGGAAGATGGAAGGAAAGGAGGGCGGCCTGTGGAAAAGAGTGAGACAAAACTCGAAAGAGTATTTCATTTTGTTTTGAAGTGTTGTGGAGAAGCCCCCGGCGTGCGCCTGCTTTACATCACGGCGTGATGACTTTACCACACAGCCTTCGTTCCCCCTCAGACTCATCCGTCTGCAGGTCTTTAGTGCAGATAAGCAAGACAGCCAGGGATCAGAGTTCATGCCTCTCCCTCGCAGCGGAATAAGAGCTGCCAGTTTATTGCCTCTTATTAAGAGAAATGGGCAGACGTGGAGGCGGTACCCTTCAGTTTAGATTGTGTTTACGTAAGTGTGCGACACTCTGTGCCGGGCAGCGAGGTTCTGACGTGTTTTTGTGTTGCAAACATGTAAATCTGTCACTTGCTTCCAAGTTCAGTTGGGCTATCGCAGATTTACCCCCATGTTTCCCCTGCACTCCTTGATTTGTGATAACAAATAATTTATCACCCTGTCTCTTGTCATGGACAACACCCATTAATCCCAGCAGATCAAATAAATCTCACCGCTTGTTTCTGCAGCTCATCGGAAACAGAGTATACTAACATGAGAATGTGGTGCAGATTTATGATGGGGGCTCTGGAAGTGAAACAAACAAAACAAAGAGAAGGTAGCAAGACGAAGCAAAACGTGCGGGCAAATGCAACACAAACTTAATGCACAGGAAATCACACAACAAGAAAATAGTTTCACTTCAGAAAATAAGGCATTTAAGGCAATCCTTAAAGGGGACACATGCAAAATCAATGCCAGTAGCCATTAAATGCATTTTGTTGCATACTTTGAGTCTCTCGGAGTGCAGAAAAGTTTAATTTAATCTCTTCCGGTGCTGCGAAGATATCTTTATGTTCTGTATGGGTCATCATTTTTCAGTCTGTTCAGTTTTCTATGACGCCACCTGAACAATTACAGTCACAGTTTTTGTGACAGAACTGCTGAAAGCACCTTGTTTGGACTTAAAGAGACAGCGTTAAAACGAGTTTATCTGCGAGAAAACTCAGAAAAGGGGTAAAAGAGAGGCTTGTGGAGTTACAATAAGGAGGAATTAAGACCAAATCATCGCAGTTCCACTTTACATGGAATTTAAATTTGAAATAAGGACCGGACGAGACATTTCGGCATATGTGTTGAGGATTATCATCAGCAACTACAACACCAAACCTTAGTTATAGCCGTTTTTATGTTTTTTTTAAAGGTCAGCTGGCTGTTTCATTTACATCGAGTTCTATGATGTTTTGCTTTGTTATTCCGATCGGGTAGCTTCAAGTTTCAATAAACAGGCTTCTATCAGCAGCTGATTTTGTGTGGTAACGAGCAGAGATGTGGCGAGGCCGTGCCGCAGAGCCGTTTGGGGACGCCGCTGATGGACTGTTTGCTTGGACTGCGCTCCCGCGATTGAGAAGTGATGATGGCCGGAGGGAAGCTGTCCGTCAGAGTTAGCCGTCGCTGCCGGTGCTAACAGGTGCGAATCAGTGGCAGCATCGGTGTCTGGATGGAAATACACATGCTCGGCAGCTGCATGGAGAGAATACGTGTTTGTGCGTAACCTCCTGGTGGGGTGGTGGGATTATTCTCTGAGGGAGGAAGCCATGTATCCCTCCCCTTATTTTCTCTGTGTCTGTCAGTGCTGCAGCTCCTCGGGGTCTCAGTGCTTCAATACAGTGAATCTAGACGTCAAATAAATTCTGCTCCTCGGGGTTTAACTACGGACTGAAGGATGTTAACATGCAGCCGGGAAGTCTCAAAGTGCTGCTTCTGGATTATTGTGTTACTTCGGGCCTCCAGATGTTTTTCAAAACTGATATTTTCTGCTGCATTTGCAACTCCCTTCCATACACAACTGGAGGTATGGTGAGAAAAACAGATATTTATTTAAAAGCCCAGCATTCCTTGACAGAATGCACAAATCCCACAGTCTTTCATGCCAGAGTTTTAAACTGAAATAAGTCATTCATCCAGGGCCAGTCCTAGCCAATTTGGCGTCTTAGGCACGATTTCAGGTGGTGCCCCCCAGTGCAATTTTTCAATTTCAATTAAATTTCTTTATTCATTTCACTGAAACAAAACAAACAATTTTATATACAATATACAATAAAAAGAAAAATATTTATACTGTATACTAAAATCACAAATAAAATGAAATGAAAGGCAGCAGAGAACAAAAAAAAACATCTTACAATATTGCCCCTTTTTTCCCAAGAATAAGTTCACATAACAAAAAATCTGTTATTAACAAAACAGAAGACAAGAACATCTAATCCCTCTAGAAAAACTATTTATATAGATGCACGTTATACTGTTTCGTGTTTCTTTAACAATCCAACTTTTTTCATTTACACAGGGATCCTGCATTTTTTTACATCACTCCCCAAATTATTCCATAGTTTTATTCCTAATTTTTTTTCTAAATCTCACTGCAAATTTACAAACTTTCACATACCAAATTAAATAGTTTTGTCTTTCATATTATTTTTCATCTTTAAAAACTAGGTTGTCCAATTAAAACAGATATTTAAACCAGACATTAGATGAGCATTTTACTAAATTATTGGGATTAATAAAACCACATAAAATCAGTATTTTCTGAAGGTAAAACACTGAAAACCAGAATTTAACCTGAACTTTCCTGAACTGAAACTTCAATTATCTTTATTTTGTTTTCATATTTACACACTGAGCACCAGTAGTTTGTCCTGACTGCATGATATGATACTTTTAGCACAAAAAGATCATCTGCACCACATAACACTTCATGTTATATCAAAGCAGGACAAGCTACCTTCATAAACTTGAGTAACCAGTGATTATTCTACAGGATAAATCAACTCTGATAAAAAGTTGTAAAATATTTTCTTCTGTCCCCAAATAGTAGTGCCCCCTAGATGGACAGCACCCTTAGCGTTTGCCTATACAGACTATGTCACAGGCCAGCCCTGCATTCATTATCTTTACCCACTTCTTCCTTTCAGAGTCACTGGTCCCCATATCCAGCAGTCACTATGCAAGGGGCAAGATGCACCCTGGACAGGTAGCGTGTCCATCACAGGGACAACCAACCACTCACGCTCTCACCTAGGAACAATTTACAAATTAGCCTGACGTTCATGTTTTTGGTCTGTGGTAGGAAGCTGGAGTGCCTGGAGAAAACCCACACATGAGCAGAGAGAACATTTGAATGCTACCAGAAACGTCCCGGCAACCTTCTTGAGAGAGGCAACAGCTCAACCAACTGAGCCACAGTGCCGCCCTGAAAAACCTCATTATTTGTATAAGGAGGTGAGTAATAGTCACGTTTGCGTTGTGCTCTGATAATTACTTAAAGAACCAGACCATTACACGCAGGCATTTAGCATTCCTTAAAGAAATATTTTGCCATTATAAGTTTTTGCCTCTATTCTGCAGGAAGATTTAAACACAGTGTGCATATATTGACACACACTAACAAACTAAACCTTGCGTTTTGCCATTGAAAGTGTTCGTGGTGCACCGACAAGGCACCCCACACACCCAGAGCTCCGCCGCGGTCGCACACACCTCTCACCCCGGAGACGTCAGCCTTCCTAAGCATCACATCCTGAGGAGGACGACGGATGCCAGGAGATGATGGCATGCCTGCGGTGGGACAACATGAGGTAATCTGTAGCTCTGGGGAGCTCCTCCCTGTGCACTTTTCATTTAGAGGTTTGGCAGCGACGTACAGTCAGCATCCCAGATGGGCCGAGGTCTTTTTGTTCTGTCCTCGCCGCTCACATGTGAACCGCTTCCATTTCAGCTCGGGTGTTTTTACCGCACTATCTTTGACGTCAGAATTTGGTTTCCCTCTCGTTACTATAAATGGCTGTTTTGGGTTTTTGCTAGGATTGCTGAAAATTCATGCATCATTATGTTTTTGTCACATCAAAGACACACAAACCACCTACTTCTGGTTGCTATAAACAAGTACACTCTACAGAGGAAACACTTGTTTAGATTTATTACACGGAGCTGCAGAAAGACTGATCTGTGAACTGCATCATGGACGTATTAACGTCCTGTTCCCTGGCATTACTTATCTGACGTTTCAATCTCAACTTTCAGTTTATTTCTCTGACAAAAGTCATGCTTTTCACCAGTGTTGTATAAAGTACCACAAAGCGATACTTGAGTAAAAGGACAAGTATCTTACCAAAAATTACTTTGGTCAAAGCTGAAGTCTCCTTTAGGAATATTACTTGAGTAAAAGTCTTAAAGTATCTGATACTTTTTGTATTTAAGTATTAAACGTAAAAGTATTGACTTAAAATGAGCAGTTAGATTTTCTGTAAGGACATTTATTAGGAGGTGACCTCATAAAAAATGCAGAAATGACTATATTGTATTAAAATAATTAATTTATGTTAAATTTAGGATGCACTAGTCTAGCTGTTTCAGTTTATATACATACATCAAGGCTGCCCAAACTTCTTACCGTTTTTTTTTTTAATGTAAGGAGTAGAAAGTACAGATATGTGTGTGAAAATGTAAAAAGCAGAAGTAAAAAGTAGGCTGAAAAATAATTACTCAAGTAAAGTACAGATACCCAAAAGTTCTACTTAAGTACAGTAAAGAAGTATTTGTACTTAGTTACTTCACAACTCTGCTTTTCACCCACAAACATTTGTTATAATCTCCCTCATTGAAAATGTTGGCTACATGGATACCCCTTTTTTTCTTCATTTTTTTGAGGTTGAAATGTTGCACTTGCACATATAGTGAATTTACATGTCAGAAAACACACAAAAAAGCCCCTCTCTGATAATAAATCCACTCCAACAGCGTTTCCATTATGAGTCCAAACCAACTCAAAAGCTAATGTGCAGAAAATTCAAAGTGCTTCATTTGAGCTATAATGAGAAACAATGTTTAGCTCGCTCTAACCTGCAGTACCTTTACTGATCTTATGATGGCAGTCTGGTTCCATTCAGATGAAACAGTTTTGCTGCCTGACAGGTTTTTAAATAGGCTTCTGTCCCAGCATGTTCTGTCCAGGTCCAAGAAAAAAAAAAAACACAAAACAAAACAAAAAAGAGTCTTACAATAAGTTTATTAAGTTGCATTGATACCAGATGTTCTCGGCTTCTACTCCAGAGATGAAGCAAAACGTTTGACATACTAGCTTTTCCTCTGAGCAGCAAGTCAGGCAGTAACAAATGTATTTATTTATGTGTCAAGTTTGCATGTCCTGCTAAAAGACACTGATTTCTTAAGTTTCTAATCCATGTCTTGTTTCGGGATAACGGAAACAATGCAGAAAATGACACACAAACATTTCTGTAAATAAAGCCGAATCTTAAACGGAAAGCTTTTGAGTCGCTAACAAGCGCTATCATGCTTGGAACAAACTAAGCACAAAGCAAGTTTGTTTCATTTAACAGTTTCCCCACAATTTTTATGACATATTTGAAAAATACAATTTAAGAGAAAATAAAAGAAATGCTGTAAAATAAAATATAATTTACTAAAGACAATAGGTTCAAAACTTTGAAAAAACTGTTTGTTTCTAAAATTGCATTTTTTTTCCTAAGTGGCATCGTTCTCCTCTCAGATCACCTCCTTGACACACAGTTGTAAATAATGTTGTTGCTACAACTGATGGCAAAGTGAGGTCAAAGGTTATCAGTTGAAGCTTTCAATCTCAGATCATGTCCACGATGACCTCTGCTCAACTGAGTCGGGTTGGTTCTGCAGCTGACTTGGCATATGGGTGAATTAATTATGTTGTGTTTTTACGACCATTGTCACAAAGTAAAAATTAAAACGTCACAGGTTGGAGGTTTTACAGCAGGTTCAAAAACGTCTGATTTAGAATTTGGGTTGCATTTTTTTTTATTCCAGTCTTACTCTGTATGGGCAGTAAGAATAATAGAAGTTAATTGCTTTCTTTCCTAAATTGTTTACAGTTGTTGAGCTATTATGACCTAAATTTGACTGTTTTTTTTAAACCAAACTACTGCTTAAAGATTTAAACTGTGCCGGCTCAGTTGCTTTGCCAAGATATCAAGCTTATTTATTTATTTTTTTCAAAAAATCCCTTTATTAATGTTTTTGTTATGGTCTAGCTTTGTGGCTTTAGAATATTGCAGACTATTAAGAACTGAATTGATAAACTCGAGGCTAAGCTCCAAAGCAAGGGAAGTTTTGAGATAAATGTTCACATGTGTAAAAAAGAAAAAAAAAACTGCATCCTGCCAATCAGTTCTCTTAAAAAAATAAAAATAATCACAACAGCAATAGAACACATTAAAAACATTTAAACCACAAATTATTCTAAATTTTTACTAACTCATTTGTATGAACTGTCGAAAGTCGAAAGTGGTACAACTTTTTTTTACCGGATGTTTCATCTTAAATTATTTTTTAGAAATATTCTGCTCCAAAATCGTTATTTTGATTGGTCATTCGATGCCAACTACTTTACGTGAACGTTCACTATGTCACATTAATGGTTTACTCACCAACATGAAGCGAACTATAGCACCATTTCAGCATTTATTTTTGTTTGTCAGGATTATTTAAGCCAGATTAATAGCTGGATGTGTTAAAAAATGCTTCACAGTATGAGCGTCTGGTAACACATGCAGTGGAAAGAGTGGATGTGCAGCCATTGTTATCCGAGTGAGTGCTTCAGTAAACATCGCCAATGATTATTTGCACAGGTGGCCACAGTTACAGAATTGAGCAGAGGTAGTTTGGGGGGTTATAAGTAAAACTCAATTGAGCATGTGAGGTTGCAGGACTGAGAATGCACAAACCAGATGCAATACAAATCTGTGCAAATTCAGTCGGGCTCGTTTAGGACTTGTTGCTGTAACGGAAGCACTGTAAGATCATAAGAAACCAAAGTAGGCTTCTGTACTGCAGCCACAGGCGTAAAACATAAACTGTTTGTAACATTTAAACCAATGATTTTAACTCTACTCTGAATCATTTGGTAGATTTAAGGCACAGAACTCCATTTCTTGGGTTGAGTTTCAAAGTTAATCAGCTGTAGAGACACATCTTATTATGATTTTCTGAAAGTTTAATTAAATTCTATGAAGTGGTTAGTGGTTTTTTTTTTCAAAGAGCTGCCTCCAGTAGTTTATGACCAAGTCTTAAACACAAATCTCATGTAATTAGTCAGCATTCAGACTACATGTTGAGGATCGGTTTTGGCTACTACCACAACAAATCTGAGCTTAATATCTGTAAAACTGGGTTTGGCCAGTTTTGCACATGCTAAGACTGTTTTGCTGTGGCAGCCATCTTGAAGGGGGGTTCACTCCAAAAGCTGTAGTTGTAAGTATGAAAATCAAATTTAAATTTGTTTTAAATTTGTAATTTTTTTCTAACACTCCAAACAAATACAACCAACTTCAGTTGTAAAAAATAAAAAATAAAAAAAAAGAAAACTGCTGTTTGCGAAGTAGAAGACCTAATGGCGTGCGTGTACACGATGTTCGGGACGCTCAGCAGGATGTCTGTTATTACTCATAATGTGGGTTCAAATCATTTGTCCAACAGTAGTTGAAAACCTCCTCGGCTTTTAGCAGGCAGGATGGGGGCTGAGACTTGGCTCGTGTTGAAACACCAACGCGGGCCCGAGGTGCCATTCGTGGCTGCGGAGCAGCTGGAAGTGATTCCAGAAAACACGGCGATGAGGAGGCAGTTTAAAAACCACATGGTTTCGGCTCGGTTTTCACACTCTTCTTGAGTTTATAAGCGACGGCGTCACCTGGCCTCGCCGTGACTCTGTGTGTGCGTTTGACAAGACAACATCGGGGAGCGGATTAAAGATGTGCAGCTGGAGGTTCACACGCACCGTCCGGGCGCAGCTACTGTATGTGAGGTGTTAATGGGCTTATGGAGGGCATGTGATCCCACACGGAGGGCAAAGGAAGGCCACGTGCTTCCTGTCTCTGACCCATGAGGGTTTTTGGGTGCTGGAAGTTTAAGTGAAAACTTTTAGGTTTAAATTTTAAAGTTTTTTTTGTATAAAGGGCTCCATATAGCAAGTAGAAAAGCAATAAAATAGTCTGCTTGTAAAAATAAGGGCAGTTATCATCCACATAAACCAAGGGAGGAGCGACAATGTATTTGCCTCTGTGTGTGCGAGTGTGTGTCTGTTAGCAAAATATCTCATAAACCACTGGGCAAAATTTAATGAAACGTTCAAGAAATATTTATTGGATGTGTTTCTACAGCTGATTAACATTTGGCGGCAACTCAATTCAACATGACTGCCAAGTGATGTTAAAGGGGCAATATAATGTAAAATCAACTTTTTTTGAGTTTTAAATCATGTTATAATGTTATACTCTCATAAAAAAACATGCCCAAAGCCTTGCTTTGACTCATTCATGCATGTTTGAGAAATCCTGAAGCGTTTTTAGGAAGCCATGCTGAGGAGCAAAACAACAGGTGGGGACCAGAAACACCTTTGGGGACCAGAAACGCCCCTGGCAAACTTCCTCATGGCAGAGCGCACCCCCCTACCCCCCACCCCGCCCATGACTCATGCAGGCTCTCAGGTGAAAGTTAAACCTAACTGTCATTAGTTCTCACTCAGTGAAGCTCTTTTCAGATTAAAATTACCTTTGAGGAAATGTATTTTCAGAAGCCAAGTAAACTGCATCATGGCAGCCGCCCCCTCCCCCGCGAGCGCGACCCCCCCTCAATGGGCGAGACAGAAGCGGAAGGTGGTTCTTAAAGAGACAGAGGCCAATTTCAAGACGTTTAGAAAAGGAAGTGATGAGAAGATAAGTTTATTTTCCATTTAAACATAAAAATAGCATTTTAATAACAGCTAAAGGTGACATAGATACTTTACTATGGTATAGTATTTAAATATATGCCTGAGAAACACATAATATTGGCCCTTTAAAGACACAAAACATGACCATAACTTACCCAGTTTACAGATACTGAGCTGAATTTTGGTGTGGTAGCAGTTGAGACCGATCCCAAGCACATTTTCTGAAAGTTACCAGATGTGCAAGATTTTTGTGTGAAATTTTACCCTTACCTATTTGATGTACTTCTAATGTTGAGCCTAAGCCCAACTCAAAATGGCTGCCAGAGCTAACTATTATTAGAAAACACAAAAAACAGCTATAATTTAGTCAGTTTTATAGATTTTGTGTGGTAGTAGCTCAAAGTTGACCATAAAACAGTATTTACTAAAACAGTTTGCAAGATCAGTGAAATAGTGCATGCTTACAGTCTTGTACTAATAAAAGCAATATTTTTTACACTTTTTTCTTTGCTAAAGCTTACACAGGAGAGAGAGAGAGAGAGAGAGAGAGAGAGAGAGAGAGAGAGAGAGAGAGAGAGAGAGAGAAACAGTCGGGTCCAAAAACGTCCACCTGAATAAACTTCCTGTCCTATCTGCTCTAATTATAGATTATCCCTCAGGAATTCTCAGGCACACTAAAACACAAACACTTTGGATTTCCAACGTGTTGTAACACTGATGCAAGCAATGCAAGTTTTTCTTCCCCACTCGTATTCTCTACACTAAAGGGAGCAACTCATCTAGAGCAGCTAAAACGCAGCGTTACATGGTGTAAAATAAGTTTGCAGTCGCCCTTTGAGTGACTGTGTACAACCTTTCAGTGCACCCCAAACTGCTGGTCAAAACTAAATGACCATTATTCAGTGCTAAATTCACCAGATCTAATTAGCTGCGAGTAAGATTGAATTTATCAGATTTGCAATGTTATTATCCAATCTGAAGCAAGAATTTTTTTTCCGACTCATTTTGGCTTGATACACACACACACACACACGCACACACACACACACAGGTTCTTACTGTGGATTGAAACGAGGGTGGCGCAACACTGAGCTAATCAGCGTGTTGTTTCCATCTCTTTGAACATAAATGGCCCTAATGGCACACAAATGTACCCAGTTTTGTTAATAGCTGAACTGGCTACTCCGTCCACAGATCAGCAGATTTGTTCGGTATCTTTGCGATGTCTATCTTAAAGTTTCGCAGTCCATTTGCACAAAGTTATAGCGGTCAGAGATTTAGAGTTGTTAAACATTGTTCTCTGTTACTCAAGAGCTCAAATGTCGCCAGCGACTGTGTCACCAACTACAACTATCAGATTCAAATGAACAAATCCTACAGTGATTTCAGCTCATGCCATTAGGCCTTTACATTCACAACGTGAGTACAACAAATGCAAGTATATGCAATCTTTGTATAAATTATGGCAATTTTACATAAATGTAATCAGAAATTTCAAAATTATAATTTAAGAGTGGTGAAAATGAACATTTTAGGTTCCCAGGCCCGTAAGTGTACGTGCAAACTGGAGTCCATGCAGCGTTTTGGTTCATTTCATGAGGTTGCAGCTCCACTGTGAACACTTTTGTTTCTCCTCGGAGTATTTTAATCACTGACGAGGCCTGTGATACGGGGGGCTTCATGTGTGTCTCATGAGATCTGAGAGCCAATCGGCTCCTGAAAGAACGAACTTTAACGGCGGTTTTATGTCAGCGCCGAGCAGCAGAAACATTCCACGCGGAATGATTTAAATGTGTCTCAAACCGCCTCATCTCTGCAGAGCAGCGTTTGACTACCGAGCAGTTGCATCACCTTGAATCGCAGAGCGAGGCTAATCCTCAGAGGCCTCGGCTCCAGTCAGAAAGTGTCTTTCTCAGGAAAGTCATGCTGATTTACCTTTATGAACCATGGCAGCATGACTGGATACAGTCCCACTGCATCAGTATAAACCAGACTTGTGCAAATGCAAATGTTTATACCTCCAGTCTCAGTCTTATTCTGTTTAAGGACATGAAACAAACAAGAAAAATATAAAGTGATATTGCTAAGAAATACAAATTACATTTTTGTCATTGTATCTTAGAAATGATCACTTTTTTTTTACCCATGAGCTTTAAATAACATTTTCCACAACTAGAATTACAACATTTGGTCCATCTTGAACACGGTTTTTAAAGCGTTATAAAAAACCCAAAGGGCCACAAAAAGAGAAAACAGACAAACCACAACCTAATTATATAAATTTGTTTTTACTTTACAAGGCAAAACTTCATAATAGAACAAAAAGAAAATCAATCTGAAACAAGAATTTAATAGCTTATATGAAAAATAAATATATATTGTTAGGTGTTATGACCCCTTTCTTTAAACAAGGGGCAGCAACACGACAACCACAATAAATAGACAAGAGTCACTGCAAAGGTGTAAAAAAAAGTTTTATTTTCTTTATTTTGCTCCAAAAAGGCTGCACAACTCTGGGGGAGAAAGGGACCATTAGGTGTGGTGCCAAACAAAAGAAACAAGCAAAACAAAACAGGGCCCGTCTACATTCTGGTCTAAATAGAAAACAAWGAAAGAAAAACACCCTGATAAACTTCTCTAAAAAAAAGGTCTCACCAAAACATTACATGGGTGGCACCAACCTACTTACCTAGTGTTTTTAACATAAAGTTATATGTGATGAAAAATGTACAGGGTACCCCAAACTTACTTAGTCCTCTTAACTCCCACCACAAACCTTTAAACAATGGAGCAAGCTCCACAGGAGCAGGAGCAGCAGCAGCAGCAGCAGCAGCAGCAGCAGCAGCAGCAGCAGCAGGGAGGAGAAGAAGCCCTCCCAGTCCTCCAGGTGAGCTACTTAAATAGGGTGTGTTGGAGTCCTGGTTGGTCTGTTCAGTAGTCTTCCATCCAATCAGCTTTTAAAGATCCAAATTGACTCCAGCCTGCAAACTGAACCTGAAAAGAGAGAAGAGAGAAAGAGGAGGAAGAAAACAATCTGCCAGACGTAATATTAGGCAAGAGGTAAAGTTTATACAAAATATGGCAAATGGACTGTATTTATACAGCACGTTTTTAGCCAACCAGGCCATTCAAAGCACATTCATACAGAATCTTACTACATCTCTAATCTAAATAAATCATTCTATAGAGTATAATCCAGGGATGGGCAACTTAAATGATGCAAGGGGCCACAATCTTTGTTGACCCTACCAGAGGGCCACATAGAGCTGCACAACATACAGTGCAATAACTTAACCTTTTTTTATTTTTATAATTTATAATCTATTAATAACAATAATATATTATTTTATTTTTATAAAAAAAATTAACATATTTCATGCTTGTGTAAATGCATGTGTAACAGCCGTACTCTTTTTTAATAAAGTTGAATACAAAATGTCTGAAACGAACTAAAGTAAAAAATAAACACGTATCTTAGCGAGCTGAAGTGCAACAGCATGAAATGACTTGAGTGTAAACTCCTGCGTGGTTCTGGTAAAAAAAGTCACTCTTGTTTATGTACTTATGATTTCAGTAAACTAAAACATATTTAGCTTTGTGCAGTGTATTGTAGTGGTGCAAAAAAAGAAAAACCTTCACGGAGTAGATTGAACAAGTTTGACTTGAAATTCTGTGAACAGACAATCTACCTCACAAAAAAACAAACAAACAAACAAACAAACAAACAAACAAACAAACAAACAAACAAACAAACAAACAAACAAACAAACAAACAAACAAACAAACAAACGAACAAACAAACAAACAAATAAATAAATAAACAAAAGCACTCAAAGAAGTAAAAGTTAAAAAAAAACTAGATACTGCATAGCGGTAACATAATGACCCCCGCACGCACAAATGCACCGGAACTCAGAAG
>NW_013952467.1:194453-199124 GCF_001266775.1 Austrofundulus limnaeus
TGCCCATCCCTGGTCTAATCAGTGCTTTAGATCAGAGGTTCTCAAACTGGGGTCCCTGGAATCCCAGGGGTCCGCGAGAGGTATCTTGGGGGTCCTCAAACATTTTTATTAAAATGTTAATTTGGTTTTTATTTTTAAAAATGCATGGAGAACAATGAACTCATGAAACAAAAATAATAAACTCAATACAACTAAAATTTCCCATGGCATTTAGGGGTTGAAATTACAATAAATTATCTTTTAAAACAGTATGTGGTTTATGAGGGGGTCCCAGGAATTTATTTTCGCCCCTGTAAGGGGTCTCCAGACCCAAGTGGCTTGAGAACCCCTGCTTTAGGTCATATTTGTACACGTCAGAGGCAATGAGGTTTCTGTCACATGGATAAATAGGTTATAGTTTAATAAGGTTTAAATAAATACATTTAAACCTTATGGTCATTGATGGGATATTAAAGGTATAAAAATGGTGGCATTTCTCATGTATCTCCTTCTCCCCTGGTATTAAATATTTAAAGGTAAATAAGAATGAGGCCCATGAAATCCCTGCCTTTGCGCAGAAACGTTTGTGTTTTTAAGTCGCGATGTGTTTGTGGGACTGCGTGAACCTTCAAATATTTTCTTAAGTGACTCTCTGTCAGCAGCTTCCTCTAATTTCTGCTCCTGATCCGTTCTGTCGGATAAAAGGGCTCCATTCAGTGTAAGAACAGGCACCACCAGCATCAGCTTCAGAAACTTTACTAATAAAATGTACAGTTTATCTAAGCTGAATGTTCAGCCCTGCTTGGTTTCTAGTTTTTGCTCCATTCAGAGTTTTTAAAACTTTCTTTACTCTCACCAGTATTTTTGGTGGTTTATTGTCTTTGTTGGCACACTGACTTTTTTTTTTCTTTCACATAAAAGCATTATGTTTACAGCAGCCTATTCTGACTGTAAATATGACAGACACTGAAAAGAGCTTTAATGGTGTGTGAAGTGCAACGAAACCACAAAGAGGAATGTATTTCACTTTAATTTCCTCCAAAGACAGCGTCTGCTTTGCCAGGAAGCTGGAGATAAGAAAAATAGTGAGTCTCTTGGCAGAAAGGGGTACAGTGTGAGAAATTTATGGGCTGCTGAAAGGGTCACTTTAAAAGATATTTTTAAATTGTAACATTATATCTCAGAAAAAAAACGTTTGTGTTTATTATACTGTACCTTTAAAAAAACATTTCAACCCGCTGATGTGTGAGCTTCACGTGATGTTTGGGAGAGGTGGATTCTGATTTCATCAGATTAGACTGGATTTTTAAAAAGTTAGAGTTTATTGTCCTGGACAAGTTATTTTGTTAAGATACAACCCTTGTACATCATCTAAGTTTATTTAAATAGTGATAAATAGTTTTCATCTGCCATGTCCTTATGTTGAAAGAAAATTTAAGGGGTTTTATCCTCATCCTTTGTGAATTACAGCTTCTTCCATGTCTAGAAGCCAAATCTTTGCTACTGGAAGAATTTTTGGGTTACT
The DNA here is from genome assembly GCF_001266775.1 of Austrofundulus limnaeus. Classification (NCBI taxonomy): domain Eukaryota; kingdom Metazoa; phylum Chordata; class Actinopteri; order Cyprinodontiformes; family Rivulidae; genus Austrofundulus; species Austrofundulus limnaeus. Next base: position 195,958 of record NW_013952467.1, read on the forward strand.
TCTAATGATGTTAAAGAGCAATTGATGGTTTTTATGTTTGAAAAAACATTTAATTTTAATTTAAAAAAATCATTTTTTTCTTAAAGTTAAACTCTTCCAAGTAATTAGAGGTAAAAAATACAAACTCAACTTTTTTATGGTGTAGTGGCACAATGGCTTCTTTCATACTTTGGTTCAATTTCCTTCCAAATTGTTCCCAAGCAACAGAACACACACATGTTGTGTTTGCGCTAAAGAAATATTTTTACAGCCATTGGTTTTCTGATTCTGTTGAGCCAGATCACCAATATATATTTCCTTTAGTACAAAAGAGCTGTTTAGAAAAGGCCACAGAAAACACAACATCTGTGTGGCGGTGAACTTAAACAATGAGGGCTACTGGTTAAAACGCGATGGGAAATGCATGTTGCTAGAAGATTATTAGCCATGTCCTGGAGAAGTAAATGTTAGCAATTAACACCTGGTGGACTGGTGCTGTCGACATTATGAGGTGAGTGATATGAGGCAGACCATGGCTATAACAGGTGGAAGCAAAGGTCAGGAGGTAGCAGGTTTCTGGAAAAGACCATTGTCAAACACAAGAAGCAGGAAAGGAAATTTAATTTCCCTTCTGGTCACTGTTAAACTGAAAAAGGCTACCTGCACAGAAGCTACAAATGACCAGACTACCAGCACGTTTAGAAGCACGTTTCTTAGTTGTGCAGGTTGGTTAAAGAATCAACAAAGAGTAACTGGACTTACTTTTTTTTTTGGCTTGTAAAGGTTTCTCAGCTGAAAACTGGTTTGTAATTTCATGCTTATGCTATGTAGCGTTCACACTTGTATGGGTATCACTGACTCATCCATCCATATTATGAATCATTTGGGCCACTAATGAGTTTAAAGGGGACACGTCGCACAATATCCACTTTTTTAGCTGTTCAGTGCATTTTGTTGGAGTCTCTTAACCTGGTAAAAACCAGACCCTCGTCCTTCACTTTGCTTTGTATGAGGGTCTGGACTCTCGGCTATAGAGAAGCGATTCTTGCTGGAGGCGTGGCCTCTGCTGAAGTTTAAAATGATTGGATCGAGGGTCTGGACTCTCGGCTATAGAGAAGCGATTCTTGCTGGAGGCGTGGCCTCTGCTGAAGTTTAAAATGATTGGATCGGTTGGCCGCAACATTTGTAGACAGCTCCACTGTGAAGGAGGCTAAGCTAAGAAGCTAACCGGAAATCATGTGCAGTGTAAACAACCCTACTGAGAGGAGAAATGTATCGAGCCGAACGAGACAACTGTAAATGAGAGCTGCAGCTTTGTCAGACACATTTAATTTAATTTGGAAGCCTTATCAACACGGACTGGCTTCATTCACTTCCTCCACTGCTGTATGCTAAACTAACTAGCAGACACTGAAAATCAACATCATTCAAAACTCTGCCTTCTGTTAGCTGATTGGCCCAGGTAAAATAAATTTGAAGCAGACACCGCGCAGAAAATTGACATTCTGTTCTCTGATTGGCCTGGATGAAAATTCTCCTGAAGAAATCCTTGTCTATGGGAGAAATCCCAGATAGAGCAGTGAAGCGAAACTATTGAGCGGAACTGCGTAGGAAGGCAAGGGCCAGGCTAGGAGTCTCTACAGTGAAGTAAAGTTGAATTTAATCTCTCCTGGAGCTGCATAAATATTTTAAAATTCTGTTTGGGTCATATTTTTCAGTATTTTTCAGCCTATTTTCTCTTTTCTATGACATTTTCTGAACTAATATTATATTACATCACAGAATGTGCAGCACAAGTTATCATACTTCATTCTCCTCTGGCTCTGGGTCAGACTCTGGCTCCAACATAATCCTGGATGGACAAGTCTTCAGTTACTGACACATTTTAATTAATTTGTAAACAAAAGGTTCCTGCACTATATTTGCATTTTTATTTATTTATTTGTTTATTTAAGCAGGACAGTGCACATTAATGAACTATCTTATACTTCTGTATAGACTGTAAATGAGCCAGATTGTAGCATAGTGCTAATTTACATCTGTAGTTCTGAGGCAGGGAGACGTAACAACACAACATCACAATATACAATATCAAGCAAAACACATGCATGTTCAGACAAATATCATTATAAAAATAAATTCTGCCATCAAACTTAAAGGGACTTGTCTGGAAGCTGGGGGCTGGGTGTGAAGCGCCTCCTTTGGATTAAAAGAGACAGCCCCAAAACGAGTTGATCTGAGACACACCTCAGAAATGTGATCAAAGAGGGGCTTGTGGAGTTACAATAAGGAGGAATTCAAACCAAAGCATTGCAGTTCAAAGACCCTAACTGAATGATTTAAATGTGAAAAAGAGGGTTTTAAAAGCACATGTCTCGTTTAAAACCTAATGTCATGTCATCTTTACTCTTTAGTCACATCTCTGTTACTTAAATTTGTAAAAACAGCACACAAACAGTACGGTTTAATATTTGAATGACCTCTTTCACCTCCTCACTTTCCTAAATTGAGATCCTCTGCCACTTTAACCCTCCAACTCGACCCTTAGAAGCAGCAAACCTGGTGGTTCATCTATTTTATTTCTTTTTAATAACTCATGGAAGGGAGCTCTTTACCTTCGGATTGGTCTTTCATGGTTCTCCAGAGACCTGTATGGCTCTTTTGTCCAGTACAGAGGCTGCGGTCCTGCCCTGCATGTCTAGACAGAGGAAACGGGAGAAATATATGCCAGCGCATACGGTAAAAGAACTCATTCTGAGGGAAGGGAGTTTAATTACTTTTTTCCTTCCCGATAACCTCCCATTAACTGGGACATTTACTCTTTCTCGCCAAAAATTTTGAATAGACGACGCAGAGTACACGTTCCAATTTGCTGGAAAATTAAATGCAGGCAAATTTTGATTTCTGCACGAGACGTTTGTTGACGAGCTGCAGCAACGCTGGTCACACATGTCCATAAGACTTGTTCAGGAAAACTGTCATCTAAATGTGGTTACGTATAAAAAAACATATGAGAGAAACTGGACTTTTTTTTTTCCTTTTTTTGTGCACACAATAAAAGGTATACACAACTCGCAGCTCACATAAATTATCCCAGAACTAAACTAATGTAGTACAGCAAGCTCAGCCCAGACGGATCAACTTTCAGTCACTACAGCTTTAAACGTGAATGACAGACTGAACAGACC
>NW_013952467.1:199134-206538 GCF_001266775.1 Austrofundulus limnaeus
ACCCTAGGGTCTCACATGCCTACTGAGCATCTCTTGTCATTGGGCCTCGCTCTGGTAAACCACCAAAGTGTCGTGACTGGCACAGGAGAAAAAATAAACAGCCCTGGATTATGATAATTGGCTGGTCAGCTTCAGCTCGATTGCAGCACCGAAGACATGACCAATTAATCAAACGTTCTGCTGAAACCTTTTATAACGAGCACAACAATAACCTTTTAACAGATGGGAGTCATTTTCCTCAATTAACAACGGCCCCACAGGTATGACAACAAAACCTTTCTGGTTGTTATTCACACTTCAGCCACCCAGACCAGAGATTTTTTTTTTCTTTTCTGGCTGAGCCAGAGACAATCACTCAATGCCTGACTTTATGTCTGTTTGTCTAAACTTAAAACCCACGATAAAAAATACATAAATAATAAAAACCTCAAACAAATTAAAACCAAATAATGAAATGTAGCTAAAAATGGTTTAAAATTGAGGGATTAGTAAATGTTCTGGTTGATTTTAACACAATGATTAAACACTGAGTCCAGACTGAATTAAGTTTGCCAATTCAAGGTGGCTGCCACAGGTAATCAAACTTTGTAAACACAAAAATGGCTCTAAATCAGTCCATTTTATTGATACTGAGCTAAAATTCGTTGTATAGCTGAAAACCATCCTCATCACATACTTCAAGAGCTAAAAGATTACACAAGTTTAAAATGTTTGCACACATGCTGGTGATATGCATTCTTTCATTTTGTACATGTTTCACCCCAAAACACTGCAGCGTTGGTCCATGTAGGACAGAAAACTACTTGTTTATTATTATTTTTTTGCAATGAAAGCTTTATGTCTTGTACAAATTGTCACTTACTGTAAAGGCTGATAAGAAACAGTTTTTTATCCCTTTTTTTGATAAAGTTTTGCTCAGACCAAATGTTTTATTGCTGAAAGCTTTTCTTCAGCTCAGATTTAACACAGAGATCATGATGGATGTCATGGCGGTGTGTGTTTAGGCTACAGTGTGCATGCATAAACCTGCGTTTCTGCAGAGATCTGAAAACTGTCTGACCTGGTCTGTAAAGGACCAATTAGTAGCACGGACCACTCTCTGCCCACCCAGAACACAAGACCGAACAGTTTTCAGGCACGATCTGATAGCTTCATCTGTCTGAGTGTTAAATGTTTGCTACCTTGTTATGTTTGGTCCTTTCTGTCCTGCACACTTTCCCCCTTTCCCTTTCTGTTCTCCTTTCTCAATCAACCCCTCTTCCTTCTGTGGTCCAATAAAGAAAAAAAAAGCTACTGTGTAACTAAACCACACTCAGACAGACTGGGGGAGCACGTTTGAATGAGTCTCTCTCACTGACTCCATTTCTCTTCCGAATGACCTGGGCTGCTGGCGCTGAGCTAGTTTAGTGCGGACTTTGGGAGGAGACAGACTGTAATCTCAGCCATAATCCATTTTAATCAACAATAACACACTACATCCAGTCCCAGGGCGAGGCCGCAGAACCATTCTGAGCCCCAGATTTACATCTCTGCGAGGCAACGCTGAAATATGGCTTTGATTTATTTAGGTTTTATTTGGCACAAATTGTCTGAGTTACAGATCACATTGCTCAGCCGGTTCCCTCCAGGCATCCACTGAAAGAGCTTTGAGTTGTGCTTAATTGCAAGAGAAGGATGATGTCACAGGACCTTTTATTTTCTTTTTGCCATGATAGTCTACCTTAGGTTTCAATGTTGGCTACTCTTTTAAATGACTTGAAAATAATCCACACTTTAATCTAATCTTGTTGTGCGAAGTGAGCCAGTTTTGCTAATCGAGCTGTTCTAATAGGATTCTTTATCGGACAGAGTTAAATGAATTTATGTTTTTGTGCGTGCAAGAAAGTCACAGACATAACACTTCAGTTTTATTGTGTTACATCATTACTGTTAATATGTTTGCACAACTACGTTTATTGTGCGTTTTATTTCAGTTTGCTGAACACCAAAATGCACAAGAATCACCTCAACAGAGACAATTTTGTCATGCAACACTTCTTTTTGAAAGTTGTTTTTTTATCCTCCCGTTTTTGGGTTTTGATTAGATTTTCTATTGAGTCTTGAGTTTGTTTGATCACAATTTAATAAATTACTTTAAAATTAAGAATTATGGTTAAAGGAAGCAGTGAGTAGAGTTTAAACTGACCAAAATTTTCAAATAATGTCATATAGTCACACCAAAACTGGTTTATTGTCACTTAAAACAACTTCAAAATAACAACAACAACAACAACAACAACAACAACAACAACAACAACAACAATAATAATAATAATAATAATCAGCTTATTTAAATATGATCGTATACACCTTTAGACCAGACATGGTTATTTCAGCTGTAATATTATATTTATGATATATTCTTCACCAGGTTAGATTTAAACTTTATCTCCAAGGTGAACTTGTTCAAAGAGCTACAGGGAAGTCCTGCAAAGTTGCATTTCAGTTTGCAGATTCAGTCTTTCACAATTTTTTTCATAGAACCTAACTACTACTAGTTTATGATAATCTGTGTTATATTGCGAAAACTTTTAACTTTTAAAACTTGTCTAAAAACCCACTTTTTCTCTCTGAATTTTGGCTCTGCTTGAGACTTTTATATTGGATTTTTATTTTATTTTTATTGTTTTATTACTGGTTTTAGTGTTTTAATCACTGTCTTGTGTTTTCATGTTTTGATTTTATATATGTACAGCACTTTGTTGCAGCTGTGGTTGTCTTAAAGGGCTTTATGAATAAAGTTGAGTTGAGTTGAGTTGAAAACCAGAAATACGTCAGATTTTTTTCCTCGTGTTTTTTTATGAGTTTTGAAGCTAAATTATTATTATTATTATTATTTACAAATTTTGTAGCATAAACTTTACCATAAATTCAGTTCCATGACGGATGCCATGTGCCCACCTTCTAAGTTAACTGTGCAGTATTGTGGGATGCATAACTGCTAACTGCTTAGCTCATGTGTATTTCTGTATGGATCTTATTGTGTTAAGATGCCACCCAAACCCCACTGTAAGCCTAATCGGAACCGCATCTAATATTCAAGTGTTTTTCAAGATTTGTGCATTCTTTGAGAACGTAACTCCGCGAAAATCTGGGTTTCACGTCATCTACAACACGTAAGATACTAACTCTTTATAATGTTTTTACAAAAACTTACTTCAAAGAATCAAATCCATTCCTTTAACAGGAACAAAAACAACAACATTAAATATAAATATATATAAATAATAAATACTTGTACAAACTGGATAAGTACTCGGCGCCTCGACTCTCACACATCAACTGGATTTTGAAGCCAGGCGCAGCGTGACTCTGTCAACAGTACACACAGTTAATTACATTTGCTGAGGTTCTACATTACGCCTCTATTACACCAATCTGCCACTGACAAGTGGCTTCTTTGTTGGCTAAGGCTCCTTCAAGTGACAGGATGTGTTAATATCATTTGCTTGATTGGATGTGATAAGTTTTGCATGCTGATAGTTTTCTTCTTCTTCTTTTTTTGGCGTGAGTTTTTTTTTAAACCCAGTGTCCAGCAAAAAGCTCTGCCTGCATCCAAACCCTGTGGCTGACTTGAATTGGCCTCTTTGTCTTCCCCCTACAGGTCCAAATCACCAAGGCCGGGGCCGTGTGCCGTTGCGATGGGAACGCCGGTCAGCGGTTCCAGGAGTTTACTGTTTGCTTTGGCTGGACATCAAAGCATGCGTGTAGGTGGGGATGGACGGGGTTTGTTAGGGTGGGAGGTGATCTGGCTTGACACGGGATGGTAGAAATGATACAGCATCTCAAGGTACACTGTGGCTTTGTCCCCAATGGAAGCTCTAGTCCACCGGTCCCTCCCAGGGGGACGGGATCAGTTTTCCTGACCACCTCTGCCTTGTCATCAACCCAACGTGCTGCTCGTGATCCTGACAAGATCTGTATGTGTCACAGCCTGCGTCGCAGTCCCGCCCCTCTGCAGCTTTCCCCCCACAAACACCCTAAAATGAGTTTGTTTGCTTTGGCGAACACAGCGGCGCTGCCTGGAAACAGATACAGAGTGTTGCTCTTAATGTGACAATATCAGCAGGCTTCCATAAATCAATGAGGCTGCTGTTCACGGCCCATTACAGCAACAGATTGAATGACAAAACAGAAGCACGATGCTGGGCGTGACCAGGAAAGCCTTCTCCATCACTATTGTTCTTTCATTCTGTGACGGATCGCTGCATTTATTATCAGCTGTGCCATGTGATCAGCGTCATCGGAAATTTATGTGAGGGCGAATTCATATTTATGAGATGAGGCCATTTATCACTGTCAAAGTCACAGCTCACTTAAAGCTCCGTCGGCCAAAGAAATCCCTGTTTTGACAGGCGGCTGTGGAGGCCGGCCCAGCTGAGGCGCCGTAGGGGGTCTTTGGGCTTATACGAGCCCCGTGTTCCTTGGCCCTCTCACGTTCAGGTGTAAAACCCCCTCAGCCAGCACAGCGGGACTAACTTTGCTTGGGACTTGCAGCGCCACGGAGTCTGCAGCAGCCCCCGAGCCTCCAAACAGAGTCAACCTCACACCGAGACCGTTTGCGCTGAAGAACTTCAATATTTAACAGATTTGCAGCTCATTTGTCTTCTCACAAAACAAAACAAAGCTTGACGTACCTTTTTTTGGTGGCAGCTTATGTTGGATAATTTATATCCAAAATCTCTATAAACCTGATGGAGACCAGATATTTTTGCCCTCATAAATGGAACACTTTATGGTGTGCCAGTTCTTTTTAAGACAACATGACCCCTAATTTCACAGATGAATCAGAACTTTGTGCATTAATCCTTAAAATACCAGAAAACAAACAAAAAAAGGAAATGTTTTGCTTTAATGCATTGTAAAAACAGTTTCTGCGTGCTACAGGTGATATCCTTTATGACACAACACCCCAGATGATCAACAGCCCCCACTCGTTCCATGTACTACTTTTTTTTTTCATGTTCAGCAGCACAGCGGATATCAAACTCACACATGTTCCTTTGGGTTCTCTGGATCCCCCCCATGTCTTGGAATGGCCCCCTTGGGAGGGTCTCCTCAGCTTCTTCCTGCTATTTGCAAGTCAAAGGAGATGGTCCCGCTGCAGCTTCACTGGATTCACATTCAAACCTTCGCGCATCAGTAAACATCAGAGCTGATAAATATCTTGTGTGGGGTACTTGCTCCCTGGGAAGTGAAGTTTATTAAACCTTGCTGATGCACACGCCGAGGCTCTAACCTCAGATGATAGCTGACACCAGGAGTGACAGGAAGTGAGCAGATAGACGAGGGAAAGAAACCAAATGGAAGAGGAGACAAGGTTTTCATTACCAATACTTTATATTTTCAAGCATATTTTGTTCCATAAATAATTATTCTACATCTGAAATCAATCTGAAATAAAAACCTTTTAGTATTATGAATAAAGGGGAAATTTAACAGCATCTCAGCCCATTTTTTAAATTTTTTTTCCTGGAACCTCATTAGTGTCATGACTTATTTCCCCTGTAAAATTGAGCCTTAGTCTCCTTGCGAGATCCCTGTTGCATGGAAGCGGATCTGTCGAGTAGAGTGACGATGATGGGAGCTGTTTGACACACGTGTAGCCTTACAGTGAGAGCGCATGCATAATGCATGCGGCCTTAACTAAACATCCACCGCCTCGGCTCAACTGGGGTGTTATCTGGTGTGTGACTCGGACTTTCTTCCCTGAGTGGGATGCTGTATCACATTCCTGGGGGCCTTGCTTCCTCCACTGTTCGCATTGCAGATATACTCGCGCACGCACACACACACACACACACACAGGAAAAAAGAAAGACATAAGACTATCTTACTCAAGACCAGATGTTTTGTTTCAACATAATTTATATTAGAAATAAAGTAAGAAAAAAATCTTGGATTTAACATAAACAACTTACTGTCTTTACAAAGAGTTAGAGATAAATGTTACCAAAATGTTATTTTCAGCACTTTTTACTTTGTAGAAAGTAAGAAAATGACAAGTTTAAATATATTTTTCATCTAAGACAAAAATATTTTAAAGATCAAATGCACCTTCAAATGAGTTTGGGTTTTGGTTTGAATTACACATTAATTTACAGGTACTAAATTTTGAAAGTGAAAAATACATTAGCTGAAATAAGTGGAAAACATCACAGATAAAAACAACAACCATTATTAGGAATAAACGATAAATGTTATCATTTATGAGGAAAGTTTATATATATTCAGAGTTTATAATTTGAGAGCAGAGTAGCTGACAGAACATGTCCTGCAGATGCCATGGAGATTTTTTTGTATTTATTACACATTTATGACCAAATAATTACTGTTTTTATTCTCATACCCTCCCTATGAGGCTAAACAGTGCATTTTAAAGACAAAATGATAAATTAAAATTCAAACAGTTTTAAGGAACTGATAAAATGTTGTCATTTTTATCTTTTTGTCAGGCAGTTGTTTTATAAATCCCTCTTACTAAATAATAAATTCTGATGTGGGAGACAGAAAGGAGAGCCTATCCTGCTGGATATAAAAGCTTGCTTCAGTCTTGCAGTGTCTTCCATGCAGAAAAAGAGTCACACTGGCAATAATTTGAAATGAAAGAAGTCATTTTTGAAGTCAAGTTTTATGCTTTAGAAGTGAGTCTGTGGTCAGTTTCTCTCTGTGTTTCTGTGGACGTAAGTGAAATTCAACTGTGAAGAGAATAATATGAACTTTTATTACAATCCAATCAAACTGAAGTGTTGATTGCACAGGTTTGAAGAATGCAGTCACACAGAACTGTGAGCAGTAAAAAGTCTGTCATCAGGACCTCTTATAAACCAACTCGGGCTCACCGCCGGTCTGATTGCCAGAGGTTGAGAGTTTTCTGTAGGCTTCAGCTGAAAGGAAATCATACCCAAGGTGCTTTCTAAGGCCCATTTGACTGGCTTTTACACTCTATGTGCATTATATGACCGCTTTGTGGTTTCAACCAACTGTGAGCCTTGCCTGAAAATGAACCCCTGACTGCGAGGAGCTGACTTATGTCTGTGTGTTTACATCTGTCAGGAAAAGGCCAGACTCAGCACCGTAACTGAGGCTCCTCTGCAGTGTAAAACTTATGATACTTTGCTTGCAATGGAGTCTTTTCTGATTGGCTACCGGGGAACTTAGATTTACAAACTGTGCAGCTCTCACAGTTAAATTACCACAGCTTAATGATAGCTAAATAATGTTTAGAAATTAAGATATAAGTTTAGCTTGATTAAAGGCATTTTGTGGGATATATATATATATATATATATATATATATATATATACTGAGGTGGGAAAGAACAACTCCAGTAAATGTGAAAAGTGTGAAGAACTCCTGTGCTA
>NW_013952467.1:206898-215089 GCF_001266775.1 Austrofundulus limnaeus
TATATATGCTGTTATTATTTTGTTACCATTACAGATGGTGCCTTTCTAAACCATAACATGATGTATTGTGTTTCTTTTTTTTTTATTTACTGTTATTTTACCAGGCAAATCCCATTGAGATCTCAGATCTCTTTTTCAAGGGCGGCCTGGGCCTGAAGGCAACCTATTGTACATGTTTTTGTGTTGTGGGGGAAACCGGAGTACCCGGAGAAAACCCACGCAAGCACGAGGTGAACATGCAAACTCCGCACAGAAAGACCCCAGGTCCGAACCGGGGATCGAACCCAGGACCTTCTTGCTGTGAGGCGTCGGTGCTAACCACTGAGCCGTCGTGCCGCCAATGTTGTTTTGTTGTTTACTTAGTTACAGCATGCAACAGAAGGGTTACTTTAAGACCTGGAGGTCCTGGGTGTCCTCCCTGCCACCATCCAGCTAGGAGCATGCCTTTCCAGTAGAGTGGAAGAAAACATAAAAGTCAAAAACAGAAAATACAAAGAAATCAGTCGTTTGCATTCCAAATCTTTTATGGCGTGCCTTTGCTATCATTAGGATGAAAATGCAAATTCTGTCATTTTATGTCACTCATCAGTTGAAATCGTCCTCATTCTGTAGGGATTGGTGCACACAGCTCCTCCACCCTGACGCTGTGTCCTGAGCCCACTTTTATTCACCATCTACACTCATGACTGCGCCTCCTCTCGCTCCGCCATCGTCAAACACGCAGATCACACTACTCTGGTGGGACTTATAACTGGTGGAGTCGAGTCGGTATACAGGGACGAGGTGCAGCGGTTGGCAGTTTGGTGTGCCTGGAACAACCTGTCACTCAACACCCTCAAAAAACCAAGGAGATGGTCATAGACTACAGGAAGAGCAAGGCTATAATTCAGCACCCTTGACAATTAAGAAACTGCCATCTTTTTATGGAACTTTTGTTCTCAAACTTTAGATTCACCAAAAAAATTCAATCCATTTGGAACCAGAAGCTCTCGTAAAGTGCACACCTCCACCAGTCAAGCGGTAGGCTAACATGTATCTGATGTGGTGAACACTCAAAAATCCGAGTTTTCCCTGGACTTGAACACATCACAGACAGGCTGTAGCTCCGGTCTCATTAGCTGCTACGCTCAATAAGAGCATTCACTGCATGACAGACCATAGGGTTGGGTAAAATAACATTCAGCAATGCATTTAAAATCTTTTTTTAAAATTTTCTATTCAAAATCGAATCAGAAAATCCTCTGAATCGATTCAATTTGCGCTTCAGTCAGGAACGATCCAGAACGACTTTAAATGCCTGTTGTAAGGACACAACCGATCCCAATTCAGTACATCCAGGTTTGTGTAACACAGGTTTGTTGGGCTTTTTGCATGTAAGTTTGGGTGGAGGTTTCCTCTCATTTATGTTTTTTGGGGGAAATGCAGGGCACGCATTCAAGCCAACGCTGCTTATTTTTCATGGAACAGCCAGGCAAAGCAGACAGGAGCAGGAACAGCAGGCAGGAGGGGTCTTTTGGGGGCCTCAGCACAGTCTCTGTCAGGAACATAAACACAGGGGACCTCCAAAACCACAGGTCTCTAACTCTGCCAAACGCTAGACTTGCCACCGTCACTGCACATGGTCGCTCAGAAAAACTCCACTTTCCCACCAACAGATTGTTTTAGAAACCCACATTTCGGGTGAACACAACCTGACACAACGTATGTTATGATGTTGGTGACATGTAATACTTAGGCGCACTGGGAACTGTACAGTATTGGTCCTTAATTGCAGAAGATGATGGGCAGAAAGAAGTTTCCTATTGAAACCATAAACCCTGGTGTGTATTTTGTCAGTGGTAAACATTTACAGACTCTACATAATTATACCAATACATACTAAATAAAGTAAATGCTCTAAACATAATTCTGGAATTTTTGTTTTGACTTAAATTGAAATTACCTCAAAACCAATACATTTAATAATCCAACATGGACATGTTTATCCTAATAGATACAGAATTACTGGGGAAAAAAAGCTCTGGACATCTTACCACTCTAAGTTTGACTGTCTTCTATGCAGCAACCAATGTGTGTGGGTGTACAGCAAGGAAGTCAAGTCTCTTTCTTTTTTTTTTCCCTTTATGGATTCTGCTGCACCAAGTCCGACCCAGAGTCTATTTCAACACCACCGGGTTTGTCTCGCTCATGCAGTCAGGCCAGTTGCCTCCACCCACTCCTTCCTTTATCACTTCCTAGGAAGAAAGAGAGATGTCTCGGCTGGAACAAGATCAAAACGAGAGAGAGAGAGAGAAAGAAAAACAGAAACAGAAGATCCCAGACAAGCACAGAACTCCTCTTTTGTGAGCATTTCAAAGAGAAACTGGCAAAGATAAACGCCAATAGGAAACCTTTAGGTGAAGTTGTGACAGTTGTCTCATTGAGAGTGTTCAAAAACGGATTCTCCCAGACAGCAGAGGTGATATTAACTGATACATTAATATCTGTTTGGAACTGAATATGAACAAGTACCCGCTGTCACTGGTTGATGATAATTCTCAAGAGCATCCAATACCACAACAGAATGCTATATAAGATGATATATTGTCCCTCAAATGATACGTGCATTACATTTCTAAGTCTAGCTTACTGCTCAAACCAAATCAGTAAACTGTGCTGCCAAACTTTAAAATTAGGGGAGGAAACAAGCGAGTAGATGAAAAACAGCGAACAGGTTGAGACATGAGAAAACAAGGTCAGGGCATCTGAGGACATCTTTAAAAAGTCAACCAATCAAACAAGAACATAAAAACACTGAAATACGCATTAAATACAGAAGGAGACACAAATAAAACATGACCTAGGGTGAACAAAATGTAGGAAATGGAACCACAAACTCCACATGCTGAAAAAGATTCACAGAGCAAAACAACCCCTCAAAAACAAACAGCAAAACCAACAACAACTAGAGATCCTTATAATTTAAGCTTTTTGGAAAATGCTTAAAAAATGAAGAGCTTGTAAATTGTTGCATCTCGGTCTAATTCCGTTCAGTTCTGGAATGATTGAGCATTAACTCTCAATGTACAACAGATAAAAATAAATAACAAAAACTCATTTCAAAGAGATGTTTGCACAAAGGGATTACATAGCATTCTAACATTCTTTTTTATTTTTGTGACAGTTACAATAACAAATGATCACTGTAACATTGTGCAGTTTATAAAGAGCTGAATATTCTGAGGTATCTAATGTTAAATATTATCTTTTAAAACACAATGCCATTCAATTGCTATTTAAAGAAAAGGCCTGCCATGGCATATATTGGTTGATTTTGCACCTGTAATTAATCTTAAATATCGTATAATAATACGAAAAATAATGCAAGCACGGTTAATACTGTTTTTCAGATTTAAAAACAATATATAAATCACGTTTATGTTTAATTAGTCATGCCCTGTTTCCACTGCTTTTTGTAACAAAGTACATGAAAAATATGCCAGAATGAGTATCTATGCAATTAATATACTATAAAATCTGTCAAAATAAACATCCTATGTGAGGTCTTGTCTAAACAAAGGTATCCTTTGCCATGTGTGCATGAGAATCCCTAATGTCAGTCATGTCAAATGTTTGGACATTTTAGACATCATTCCTCTCCTACTCTGGTGGCCTCGTCACGCTTCAACAATGGCCTGAGAGCTGACTCCAAGACACACAAACGTGTGTGATGGAATGTGTCTCGAGTTGTGATATTATTTCTTATTGAACTGGCTTAGAGGTGTCACGTCATTTAATAACACACAGCCAATAACTCCGGTCAGCCTTACACCTGTGGCCTTCGTCGGGTTTAATTCTGTTACTTCTGCGAGAGAAAAAAAAAATATGAATATGATCTTCTGTTTGCACAATTTTAATTAGCCCTTAATTAATATTGTCATCTCAAGAGCAGGCGTCAAATCAGGCTGGCAAATTAAGACGACATTGTGTCTGTGGAATGCAGCTCAGTTTCAACACAAACCAAAAAGAGAACCAGCCGACAGAGAGGGAGAAATACTCTGGTTGTGTAAACAGAATGAAATTGATCCTAGCACCGCGCATGCTATTGCTAACATGACAAGACAACATCTGTTTTTGCAGGGCCTCCAGGTCCGGCCTGCAGAGAAAATTGTGTTTTATCAAGGAACTAATATTTCCTCCTCCGTGGCGTGGACGATTAGAAAAAGGTTTTGCATTGCACAACTTGAAACTGTTACTTTGTTGAAACTGAGCGTTAGCCCGGTGATGGCCTTGTCTTTGTCATTACAAAATTCACTCAAACTTGAAACCATACCCCGGTGAAAGAAAATCAATATGAGCTTGTCGGAGAAATCACACTCCCTGCCCTTTTGCAATTATCTCATCCCAAAGCAATATATATATATATATATATATATATATATATATATATACTGAGGTGGGAAAGAACAACTCCAGTAAATGTGAAAAGTGTGAAGAACTCCTGTGCTAAACGTTAGGACGATGGCGTCTCACTGCCACCTCATGTTCTCCTTTCCAGACACACAAACCCAGAAGTATTCTCCAGGGTCGAGTGAACACTACATGAAGGCCGTCTTTGTCCTCTGTGACTGTGGCACCGTCGCTCGCTAATGCTGCAGTCCTTTCCTGCAAATGTGTCACCCAGGAGGTGTCAGGCCAATGTGAGTGTAACCCTGATATCAGACAAGTTAGAATTTATATTTCCATGCATGTTTACGTACACATGCCTCTACTTAGTCTGCGTGGTTCAGTTTTGGATCATGTGCTGCGTTAAAGTGTGTGGGAGTCTTTGAAAAGTTTGACTGGCGCTGAGTTCACTCTGGAGAGGCGAGGCAGTATTGTGTTTGTGAAGTAAGCATGACATTTTCTTACGGTCACTCCCTTTTATTAGATTTACAAACAGACTTAAGAGCAGGTCCAGTTTTGGATTATTAGCTTCAGTGAACAGAAAACGTGATTTTTCTTAGTTGAGAAGCTGAATGTGCATTATAGGCCATGCATCAAAATGTTTAAATTCGATTTTTATAATAAAACCGTAATTTGCTTTAAAGGAAACAGAGCTGTCTTTCTGTTTATAATCTTTAGTGAACTGGCCACCTTGATATAAGATAATTAAATAATTTTAAAAAATCGTAGAATTTCTTACACTTCCGAAATGTGCTTATTTTGTTAGATTCTACAGGCCACATTACAAAGAAGAAGTGTTCATAAAAGTTTATATTTTATATTTTAAGACATGTTAACATAAACCAGACTTTTATATTATTGCAACGCTCATAATTCAGGACTCTGCACAAGTGAAACAAAGAACTGAAATGTTTTAGGTTCTTAGGATGTTTCATCATAGCGTGTCCATGGATGTTTGAATGTATGCAGTCTTTAAAGCAACAATGACTTAAACTGTATGATTATAGACACCGCCCCACCCCCAAAATATTCCATTTTCTTTGAAATTGTTTAATCAACTGATTTTTTAACAAAGTCATTTGGTTAAGATTGAAACCAAATGCAAAGGTGAGATATTTGTATCCAGTGTTAGCATACCTGTCTAATGTCAGCAGGTACATAGAAAAATCCCCCTTTTTTTGTTGAAGGAACTTTAATATGTTTCTGCTTACAATCCTCTGTTTGGCATTTAGTCAGAAGGCTGGTGGGAACCACTTTTCCCAAAAGTCACATGACATGTTTCCAGTCTGCTGGCGATGCCAAACCAAACGGCCAACCTGCATACAGTCTGCAGAGTACATGTAGCTGGTTCGGTTCCAAAACATTCTGGGAATGGATCCACCGGTGTCTGTGCGTATGTTTAACTCTCGTTGTGTGGTTTAGCCTCCAAGAACGTGTGAGCAATGACACTAATGAATATGTATGCAGCATGCCAGCTTCCAGTGCCCATGTCAATGCACCACAGAGCGAGCTTCATCTGGGCCGAGCCGAATAGCAACGTATCCGTGTCTCCAGCCGCAGGCGGGGAGCCGACCAGCAGACAGGCACGCTCCACCTCTTAGAAAAACCAGATTCCTGAGTCCTCAGCGCACCTTGTCCACAGTTTCTGCACCACAATGTACCACAGTGTTTTGAAAGGCTGACTGGCCATTTGGTGCAAATGTATATTTTAAAATAACAACATGCAATTTTGGTTGATTTTATCATTATAGATCCACATGAAAACAGAATGACTTGCTTTTCTACAAGTGAAAGTTTCAAGCAGCTATTTACTGTTATTTGTGGAAATAATGGTGGAATTTAGACATATTTTGTAAACTACTCACCAAGAGATTTTATATTTTGCAACCAGCTAATGGTAAAGCTGTTTTCCTGGCAATAAAGCCCAAAACACTGTTCACCTTTCAAGAGAGATCACCAAACACCTGACCTTCTCACAACAGCCCACAGGAGTTCAGATCCCAAGGATTTATGAGAGAAGGCGAGAGACTCTGAAATGGTCTCTGTCCCATCACTGACCCTCGGGGTCTCGCTCTCCCTAGTGTGTTGACAGCGTTACTACGCATGTGGACCTCTGAAAAATTAGCTGCCCCCCCACTCCCAATTGTTCAGACCCCTGTAAATTGTGTCCAGACCATCAGTAGGCTTTCCCACTCACCCTTAAATGGCATTGGGGCCTCTCCACGTGTGCCTCCAGTGGTCTACAGGAGCCCCAAGACTGGGTTCATTAACTCTGCATTGATTGCTTGAGCCTTGAAAAGCGTCCGGCGACTGCAGGGATAATATGACTCCATGAAATGGCAGCATTAGTCCCCGAAGACTAATTACGGCACAGACAAATAGGTTTGTAAAGGTTTAATGTGTCTTGTACAAAATCCACATTTCTCCAATCTGAGTTATGAGAAGTCCTGTTTGACTAACGATTGCTATTAGCTTTAAATTATCAAAACAAAAAGGTATTTATGTTGTATTACAGGTAACTTTTCTTCATTATACAAAAAAATACAAACCTATTTTTATCTATGCATTTATTTTTCAGAAAACAATGCCAAGACATTCAAATGATTACCCGTTTCAGCAACAGTGCTTGTAAAATCCATTTTCCTATTATTTACCTCCTGGTCCAAACATGAGGTTACCAGTTATATTTAGAGATCAGGCTTCTGGTTAACGCTCTGTCAGGCCTGTCCAAGCTATATTGCTTGTGGAAGCTGGTTTAGGTGTGATTGATGAAGCCCCCAATGTGGAGGGCTCTCCCAGGTGAGCAGGCTCTCAGAAGTGTACTGTGTCAGGGTGCTGTGAGATAACATTGGAGCTGTCCTCCCTGCCACCATCCAGCTAGGAGCCTCATTCATCATGAGTATGGAACACGTCTCACTTCATCGTAGGGCACAAACACGATTCTATCCTCTGGTTTCATGAGGAAAAAAAAACTCTTTTCTCAAAAGTGCACGCAATCAAGATTAGGCTACAACTAAGTCACTTGAAGAAAATTATATTTTTGAAGGAAAACAAACATATTTTTCCAGCTCTGATTAAACACAGGCTTATCATAGCCTACAAGTCTAGAGCCAAAAAATAAACTCTGAAAAACAAAGCTGGAATAACTAGAGTGGGTTAAGCCTTAAATCAAACTTTTAAGAGCCGTCCCTCTTATCATTCTTGCTCACACAGAATCAAATCTTTAACGCTATTGCTAAAAATAGCTCTATATCACAGTTTTAAAACAAAGTAGGAGTGTTATCATATAAAATTATGAGAAATGCAACATTTAGCTGGGATAAAACTAAAACATGCTAACTTTTAACTGCAATCATTTTCTGTTTGAACGTGCAAAATAAGTAACTTTTTAGATTTTGACATTTAATTTTTGTTATGACGGCATATTTAAAGGTTCAAAATCAAAGTTATTTTTTCACTTTAAAACAGTAAAGTTTAGAAAATGACAACTTATTGTATTTATTCAAGTATAATACATAAAACTAAATCCATAAAATCATCCATAAAGTTGGGGGGTAGTACTATACTCAGATAAATATTTTTTACTTATGTATTTTAACTGAAATATCGGCTTCATTCACAAAATGCCTGAGTCCTTAAAGGAGACCGCGTCATAAAAAGCAGTTGAAATGAGCTTACCTCTGACACTCCTCCGTTCTTCCAAGTGAGATAATAACAGATCCAGGCAGGCGACATGATGTGAAAAAAGTGTGTGTGTGTGTTGGGG
>NW_013952467.1:215404-227543 GCF_001266775.1 Austrofundulus limnaeus
GTATTATACAGGAATAAATATGGTAATCTAAAATCATCTTTCTTTTAAAATTTCAAATATAAATATAAATGTTAATTATTGAATTACATTTGTAATTGAGAGCATCTTTTGTTAATAAATGTGGAACTTGTTCTAGTGGTATAAAAGCAATATCTGACATTACTAATTAAAACAAAAGATCAACCTAAACTTTATTTAATAAACTAATTTGTCCCACATTTCCTTTTTAAATTCCTGTTCTGTGCTCTGTTCAGCCTTGCTCCGCTCCTCTGTAAACAATGAGGTTGCTGTTGATAATGACATGCAGCATGTGTTGATCTTGCGGAGACGCTTCGCCAGTGTGCTTTGTGGGCACAAGGCCCGTGTTTCATATTCATCTCCTCTAATTAGGCCCAACTGGAAAAACCTGACCACACACCTTGTTTTTTTGGTGCAGCTTGGTGGAAAGGTGTGTGGTGAGCCTGACAAATTAATGCATGACATCGCTCTACCTGCAAGATTTATAAGCAGGTATGCTGGAGACACCACAGAGGTCGAAAAGCATTTAAAAACGGCTTCGGTCCAACGTCTGACAATAAACCACTATGGTACAGCAACCACCGATAAACAAACACAGGCATTTTCATTAAGTATTTAAAAGTTCCTAAAATAAATAAAAAGAAAAAAAATGGTGTTGAATGTCCAGGTGTGAATGAGAAAGTTTATATTTAACCACCAAGACACACTGTGTACCATTTTTTAAAATCTTCGTTTTGTCAAAGTCAAACTGTGATTGACATTTTTTTTAATTTGGTGCCGTTAAAAACCCAGTATAATTTACACTGTTGTTTTTCTGAAGGAAAAAAAGGACAAAGTCACATGACAACAAAAAATGTTTGCTATTTGAGTTAAGTTGGATTTCATTTTCTTTTGTTGTCAAACACTGTAAATCCTGTTACCCTAAATGCAAGTAGGAATATAAGAGTGCCTAATGTACAACAACACATAAACAACTTGCTGCTTTATTAATAACTGCATATCAATAAATAAATGCATCATCATCATATACTAAAAAGATTGGTGTTCTGAATATATTTTTGCAACAAGTAGATGGCATGATATTGCTTTTTATTAACCCCATGTCCACAGTTTAACTGAATTTGAGTGTTTTATTAAGAGCCCTCATCAGTAAAACCTAAAAAAAAAAGCCTCAAATCTAACTGCACAGCTTCACTGTATATAACGAAGGCAGATGATATGGGTTAGAAAAACAGTTTTGTCGATTATTTTTGATTCTAAATAGGAACCAGAAAGTTCAGAGTTCAACATTGCTTATGACATGATGATTCGATGCCACATGGGCAGCATTATCTCCTGTGAAAATATGAAGAGGCATGTGTATTAGATTTCCTCAAATAGAGGCCATGAAACAGAGCATTTCTCTTCGGACGAAGTGCAGATGTTTATTTTAAAAGCGATGTTTGGATATTGCTTTATTTCCAGATAGTGAGAGGTTCAGTCCAGTAGTTTGGGCTGTCAAAACTTTTTTAATTAAAGAACCTAAACTCAATTTACACTGTATAAATTATTATAATTAAGAGTACAGTTGTGGTAAAGTAATGTGTTTTTACATTATTATGAGCATTCCCATTCAATATTGGGGTAATGGGAAAACGCTCCAATCAATATTAAATGCAGTGTGTTGCTATTTGTTGAAGCTTTATTTTTCTTGTTTTATTTTGTTTTCAAATCTTAATTTTAAAAGATTTTACTTCTCAGTCCTAACACTGGTCTAGTTTTACTGGAAAAAGGCCCCCGTACAAGAAGTCCGGAATGATTTGGTAAATCAACCAGTCAATCAGTCTGTAAGTGTGACTGAGGTGAGCTATAAGAGTCTGCTTGTGTCTCTGAGTTTCTTTTTTAATTCCTTCTTAAGTAAATAGAACATATGCAGCGGGTATTAGGCTCCATCACAATCCCTGGTTATTTGGCAGACTGTTGCTAATGGAAGCATGGACTTGAGTGGACGTCACAAGCACAAGGTTGAACAAAGAGCTCCTTTCTGCAGAGCAGAAGGTGCTGAAAGGCAGGGTGAGGGTGGTACGCCTGCATGGAGCACCACTATCATGCTGGGAGTTGTGTACCAAACTGTACACCCAAAGGTGAAGCAAACTTCGACAGGAGGCTTTAGCTGGTCAGCTTTATTGAAGATGCGAAGGAGAAGAACTTTACGTACTCACACAACTGCAAAGATAACAAAAAAACATGTTTGTTGAAAATATATGTTCATCTAACATTTGACAACACAAGAAGTTAATTGTGAAAAACGATAGAAAAACATATGCTCTTCCAGAAATAAGCAACGGAATCAAAAACGTAGATTTAACAAAGCTACATACATCATAAATTTTCTGTGTCAGTGTTTTCTTCCCCCTTCATATACCTTAATTTAAACCACATGTGCCCACATGCCCTCTGAAATAAGAAATGGATGTAGGTCACAGTTAGTAATTTACATGAAATGCAGCCCGTCAAGAAACTGCGAAGCTTTTCTGACTTAAACCTTGTTTTTTTTTTTAATTTCAGGTATTGTTTCTTTTCTGGGGACAAGTGTTTAGCATTAACAAATACTGTACACTAGGCACTTTGACATTTATGTCCCCAATTAAGTTGATGGAAACAGTTTTAATGTTTGCTTTTAAGAACAAATTTTATTTATTTATTTATTTATTTATTTATTTATTTATTTATTTATGCTTTAAACCACCGGAGGCAACATGTCAGTCATTGCTTGTCATACCCTTTATTCTTCTTTGTTGAAAAAACGTTTCATCTCTTCTCCAAGAAACCTCTTCAGTCTAAGGAGTTACAGGTAAAAGCCTTATAAGCAGTACTTCTACTGTACATAGTGAACAAACAAGGCAGGTGAACTGTTTGTTCACATGCAAACCAGGACCATCAGCCTAATGACTGATCGTTAGTGCCCTGATTGTCACTTATTGTTCACAGCGGACCACCAGGACCATCAGCCTAACAATCATCAGAGCCCTGATCACCTCACAGAGTGCTGTCATACTCGCAATGACAGCATTGTAAGAGAGGGACAGGTGGACACGCAGGCATTATTTTTTGGATTTTTCTACTTGGATTATGCACCAGGATGATAGGTTGGTGGGGGGGGGGGGGTGATTACAAGGAGGCAGCTCAGCAGCCCTAGCCAATTTATCAAATTTCAGGTGGTGCCCTTTGTGCAGTTTTCAAAATCTCACTGCTAACTTACATACATTTACTTAAATAGTTTTGTCTTTGATATTATTACCTCCGCCAAGGAGGTAATGTTTTCGGTCGCGTGTGTATGTCTGTCCGTCTGTCTGTCGGGCTGTCGTTCTGTCTTTGAACAACATTACTTAAAAACTTGTGGATGGATTGTCATGACATTTTACACCACATGTGGAAACTGGCACAAGTAACACACCATTAAATTTTGGTGATGTTCCAGATCACGATGCGGATACAGGAATTTTTTTTCTTTTAATCCTCTCAGATCGGCAAAGCTGTGATGCTTTCACAGGGCTTCTGTAAAAAAACTGTGACAGCTTTCAGTGTTTGGACTTCAAACTTTATAAAAGTAATGTTAAAATCAGATGTAATGATGAATAATTCTTGCCATTATGTGCACATTTTTACACATTTGGTGCGCATTTACAGAACGTTTTATGACCACGAAGTGCATGACTGCAGCATGACACCGATTTTTCCCATTTCCTCAAACACACCACATTGTCGGTAGGCTTGTCCACAGATGGATGAAGATTGAGGAAGAGGAGTGACGCAGTGGACTTCAGACTCGGAGGTTGTTTGTTTGTTTGTTTGTTCATTTTTATTATTTAAATGAGGCCAGATCAAGTCATTTCTGCGCCCCTCTATCCACCTCTCGCCAAACTTTGGGGAAAAAAAAGAATGCGCAGAGCGTGGTTGTGATCGCTGTGTGAGGTCCTCACAAAGATAGGAAAGACGCGCGTGTATCTGTGTGATTAGACGCATGATGAAAACTCTGTTTTTTGAATCACGTAGCACCAATGCGAAAGCTTTCAACAATAACGTCGGGTGATGAGTCTGACTTTTTCCCTTTTTGTCCCACATTGGACTCCACCGGGAAGAAATTCCGTGCGTACTGCCTGCTTAAATGTTCGCTACGTCAGAACTTATTCKGCAAATGTGTTTCCATCTCTGCTTTTGTGCATTGACTCTATTACAGGATGGGGGAAATTGGACTTGGCGGAGATTTGCATTCTCCGAGTGCTTCTACTTATTATTATGATTATTTAATCTTTAGAAATCAGGTTGTCTAATAAAATAGGTAATAATATGATGCATTTGAAACTGAATGCTAGAAGTCTACCTCGTACCTGCCAACATCTGCTGACAGCAATGAGGAGTTCATGTTAACCAGCAGCTGTAGAGTGAAGCAGTTGTTACTCCAGGGTATATGATCTGGAAAATTTTGTAAAAGATCTACTTTTTCCAGCCATTCCCAGGATTTTACTAAATTTGTGAGATTAATGAAACAACATAAAATCTGTATTTTATGAACAAAGAACACTGAAAAACAGACTTAAAGCTGAACTTTGTCTGGGATCAGAACTGAAACTCCCATCATTCTTATTTTGTTTTCTATTTACTCACTGAACACCAGTAGTTAGTCTTGACTGGAACATATGATACTTTAATCATGAAATTTATTCTGCACCATATAACTCCTTGTCAAGTAACAATGCAGACTGAGTAACCTACAAAACAAGTTACCTTCATAAACTTGAGTGATTATTCTACAGACTTAATCAACTATACTCTAATAAAAAGTTATAAACTATTTTTTGTCTACAATTTGTGGCACCCCTTAGATGGACGGCATCCTTAGCACTTGCCTATACTGCCTATGTCAGGAGCCGGCATTCTGGCCCTGCAGCTGAGACTAATGAACATGGAGCAGGTGAGAATGGTTACTAGAGGACAGGAATGACTGAGGGAAGACACTTGGAAACAAAACAAATCAAACACACAAAAATACAAGTGTGAGAACAAGGAAATGCAGAATAAAAAGAACATCATGAATGAAACAAAACCATCATAAAAATGAGTAATGACAAAAACAAATTAATAAAAAAAAAAAAAACTATTAGACTTGGTCATGTTTCTGAATTGGCATTCAGTGACTGGACAAAAATTGCCTGGTCATCGTTTTCTACCTCTTGAATCCGGTCGTGCAAAACAGTGAAACTCTGAAGCTGTGCACTGGGAGCACTGGGTGTGTTATACTGTAGGAAAGCTTCTGAGCCAAGCGCCAGGACCAGTGGAGCCACTGAAATGTTCTGCCACATCCAGTCTGCTTTTTGCCTCCTTGTGTTCACAAAGGGGAACTTATCTGAGTCTTACCGCCCTCCCTCTGACTCCCCTCCCTTCCAGGCCTTCGTAATGAGATGAAGTCAAACCCAACCGCTGCATAATAAATACCTGACTCTACAGTCCGAGCAGGTAAAGGAAACAGGGATCATCTAAAATCAGTCCAGGGGAGGGTGAATGAGCTGATGTTGTTGGCTGAAGGAGAGCAAAGTTCAGCACAAAAAGCGGGACGTTTTTGTGTTTCATTTTAAGCAGGAACAGCAGATTCTGTTCATTTTCATTTGGTTTTGTATTTAAATGTCTGCTTATGTTGAACACATGACAGCTTCTAACAGAAACATGTTAGATTTTTATGATAATACGTTTATTGCTTGCAATCAGTTTGTTTATCGTGCAAACAGCCAAGACATGTGGTCAGCTCTCTTGTTTCACAAAACATGGTGACTCTGTAACACTCATTTCTCTCATTGTGTCTGAACTACAACAGCCACGAGGGCTGGATCTGTCACCAGCAGTGAGTACTGTAAAATGTTACGTTTCCTCTTGGCAGGGTCTTTACAAGACCGGAGCACCGAGGCCACACACAGCTCGCAGAGATCCAGCATCAAGAGTAAATAAACTGGAGGCGAGACCATCCCTGACACCATGTGTGGATGTGTGTAACACAGACTGGTACGAAAACAAAGCTGTGTCAAGCATGATCTCCACCTCACCTTTTTTTTAGGTTGTTTGTGGTGGTTTATGGACCAAATGACTTCCTTGTGAGGTCATAATAGTGCAAAATACGACCATCTTTCCAAAAAAAGACTGTTCTTTAAAAATTAAATAGGAATTATAAGGCAACATTATGCAAAACCTTTAAATGTCATGTTTTGAAGATAAGGCAAAGGACATGTTAAAATTTAAACAAAGAAAATTAGTATTTCATCTTTAAAATGATGTAAAATTATTATTATTGCAGAATTAATATGAACACATACGTATGTATGTGGTGCCAAGTGTCACTAACACATTTTCATTATTCATCTCACTTTATAATCATAGAATCCCAATAAAAAAAATCCACTAACATTTTATTGCTATTTAGCTCGCTGTTCTTACATTTTGCTAATATTTACTAAATGCTAAATTTAAATGTTGAATAATATATGTAAATATTAAATCCTAAATATACATGTGTAAATCTAAATGTTGAAGTTAATTGTTGAAGTTTATGTTTAAATATTTTCGGGATGGAATGCAGTCTTTGCCATTGGTGCTCAGCTTTTTGACCTCCGACATTGCTTTCGGTCGCGTATGTCAGTCTGTCTGTGGACAAAAATTACTCAACAATAGCCTTCTGGCCGATGCTGAGCGTTAATCTGTGGTCGTAGCGCAGCAGGCATGCGCTTTGGGTAGATTCTCGCGCCAGGTGTGTGCGCACCCTCGCCAGCTGGGAAGGTGTTCATATATGTCAACCCCTTTGGATGTTTACCTGTCTAATGAGCCTCAAAAATCTATATTTTTTGCTAAAAATCCATAGGCTACCACTCGTACCCGCGTGTGGCGGTGGGGTGGGGGGTCTGTCTGTGGAGATGACAGCGCCTGCTGTAATGCAGGAGCAAAGGAGAGCAGAAAAAATGGATAACGTGATGCTAATTTTTTGTATTGTATTTATTTATTTCTTTTTTAAAACGTCCGTTCAACACCATGTTCAAATAATAAACAACAACTAACCAGGCTTCAACATCACATTCGGGAGATGTCTGTAAATTTCAGGAAAATCGCAGGCTTTGGTTATCCCGTGCGAATGCGCCACATAAAATAATGACACCTCACTACTATTTAGACAGTTTTCTCACTCATTCTCTAAGTAATTTATATTTTTCCTGCATCTAAAAATCATTTCTGATCCCACAGAGAGGAATCTGAGGAGAATCTCACACACTGGACACATTTACATCTAGTTTACATATTTAAATGGAGGCGTGTCAGGGGAGGTTTCTCACGTGCGCTAAGTTTCACGTTCATTAGGATGCATAAAGGAAAGGTGCGCAGGAACATGCGTGCGCACAGTTTTATACATCTGAATTTTTTGGTGCGGCGCACTTTTCTAAATTTGTCCATACATCAACTTTTAGTGTGAAATCTGCGCAATCCTTTATACATGAGGCCCCAGGTCTCTGGTGGACGACCAGAGCCTGAAGAAAAAAGTGCAACCGTGCAAAAGTTTTAGTACTAACTACTTATAGATTACTCATAGAAACTCAAGTTTAGGCTGTGCAGAGACACTGTTAGGCCACGTTCAACTTTAGATTACATCAAAGTCTGATGTTCTAATGTTCATGTTAGTGCCAATCAAGAGAGTTTGTTTATGTTTAGGAGAGACCCTTTAACGTGGAGCCGAGTTCAGTCTATCTGCAGGTTCTCTGTGAGTGTCACAAGGTGCCGGAGCACATTCACCTTACAGTGGCCTTGAGCAAAGCAAGCCATCATCACCAGGATTGAGAGTGACACCACTGACTTTACAACAACCGCACACTCTGAAATATCCATAATCTGTGTTCCCAAACAGGATTTGTTTCCAAATTGCTCCGGTGCCTTCTGTTTGTTGTCGCCCAAAGGCGTACATATACTTTAAATAAACACAGCTTTGATAAGGTAGGGGCCAGGCGGTGACCTCTGACCTATAGCAGTTCCGATCGGAGTCCTAGGGGATGAGGTTCACCAGATGACACAAGCATAGCTCTTAAATTAGCCAAACGTTTTAACATAGGCCAGTTTGTAAACACTGTGAGTGGATGAGGGGGTGCAGGTAGGAAATTGTTTTTGTCCTGAGAATTGACCAGAAGGTCAAGAAGCAGAGAGGAAGCTCCGCTATCAATCTTTAAAACATATTTATAATTCCCAAACAACTGCTCTCACATGTTAATCGAATATTTCACAAACAATAATAAGAATAATTATTTTTTTTATTTAATTAAATGGTATCTTCCTAAAATTATATTATGACAGTTTTTTTTTTTGTTTTCTCTTTAGAAAATTTATTTAGTTTCTGAGGCTTGCTCTTATGGAAAACAATTTTTTTTCTTCTTCAAAGTTTGTGTACACACCCTTTTTTTAAAATTAAAGCAGTTTCCCAAAACATCCAAAGGTAAATTCAGGAAAATAACTTTATATTATATAAACATTTCCTTCTACAGAATAAGAGACCTTGGGTTATTTGAAGTGAATGAGGCCATAGCTGCAGCCAGCCAGTGGTAGTCTGAACCCTCTTTGTAGGCAGTCGGGCACTCACCAAACCACAAATTATCATTGGAGCAGGACTGACCTCCTGCACCAGAACCAGGCCCACCCCGGCCTCTCCGAAAGCTCTGGATTTATGGCGTGTTTCCAAATAAACACGCCTGAAGGGTGTGGCAGAGAGGAGCCGTGGCTGAGCACGAATCTGAGTCAGAGCTGGCATTTGTATGAGTGATGGATTTCGCTGCTAAGGCTACACACTGTGTTTGTATTTATATACACAGGATAAAATCTCTGTTATACCATTTTTTATGAGCCCTTCTCTCTTTCTTTAACATTAACAGTTTTTCTACCTCCGTCTTTCCCGCTTCCTAATTCAGAGCTTTTTTTTTTCATGGCAAATGAAATATGCTGGAAAGTAAACATCGCTCA
This sequence comes from Austrofundulus limnaeus, assembly GCF_001266775.1. Taxonomy (NCBI): domain Eukaryota; kingdom Metazoa; phylum Chordata; class Actinopteri; order Cyprinodontiformes; family Rivulidae; genus Austrofundulus; species Austrofundulus limnaeus. The sequence continues at coordinate 224,441 of NW_013952467.1, forward strand.
GAACTGTTTACTTTTGTTTCTGTATAATTTCTGGCCCTGTACAGTAGTCACACTTGTACCAGCACAGCTTGGAGTGGAAAAAAACTTCTCTGGAGCTCTGTGTCATTTGTAACCATCTACCAGGGTGGGATTGCTCATTTTAATATTCCCCTGCCCACAATTAGAGGCATTCCTGCTTCCACTGGTGCTTTTGTGTGTTTTTTACCAACTATTAATAACTGAATGTCAGAGGGCCTATTCATAAACTGTCGCTAATGTACTGCATGCAGTTCATTTTCAGCTTGAAGGTTTAGTAAATAATGTTTTAGCTTATTTGCCAAATTTTGGCCATTTGGATCATTTGATTAAAAACTAGCCACTTAATGGAAGAGATCTGATGTGGGTTTGACACTAATCTCCAGAGATGTATAAAGTACTTGAAAATATAAAACTAGCTTAACTGAAAATGACTAGTAAAAATGAATTTTAATGACAAGAAAAGTACTTAAGTAAAGGCCATAAAACTGCTCATGATAACTGAGAAATAAAAAAAAGATTTCTACATTCTAAGAAATGAAGTGTCGCATTTATTTGACCAAGTTATGAGAACTGATCCCACTAAACCAAGTAAAATGAACAATTTACACATTCTAATTTAAAGAAAACACAAATTGTTACGTAGTAGAACCAGTTGACATAACTTGGTTAAGTACATTTAACACTTTATTTTTTTAGAGCGGCATAAAGAAGTCCTTCCATGATGAGTTTGATTATATTTAAATTTGTAACACGTCACTAGGTGTTAAATGATAAGGTATATAATTAAAAGTATACTTTTTTATGTTTTGAACATCATGAGATTAAAGTACAAGTTAAGATTTTGTTAAAAAAATAGTAAAATTACAGATGCTCAAAAAATATCCAAGTACTACATTCTACACAAACAAATGATTTGTTTAATTTACTTATCCAAGTTATGTCAAATGGTTTGGAAGAGAAACTGTGAGGTGTTTTGCTCAATGCAGTGCTGAAACATTGGATTGTGTTTTCCGCAGCACTCTGTTGCATGCGAGCTCATTTTTGCCGGCGTGCTGTAGGTGGTGTCAGCCTATAATTCAGCAGCCAACACTAAGATTCGGCTTTGGCGTACTGTGTTGATGACATCAGTGATTTGTCACTCTGCAGGCTCACGGTGATTTATGGGTTTTCCCATGCAGCAGAAAGGCCCATTGGTTTTTCTTTATTGCACTTAAAGCCTGTTACTGTAAAAATGCAAGAGATTACAGCATAATGCTTGCTGGAGAATGAGCTGCAGGTTGAGCAAATACGGGGTGTTTTATACTAATAAAGTAGCCGGGTTATGGGTAAATGTTTATATTATTTTACAGCTCGCCTTGAGGAGGGGAAAAGATTTCCATTAATAACCAGGGTGATGAATGTGAGTAATTACAGTTTATTGTAAAACATACTTCACCCCCTAAAGCGTCACACTCAGGCTTGTTTGGATTTCCTTCTCATTAAATAATGTTTAAAAAAGTCTATTCCCAAAGACATTTTGGCTATAACAGTTGTATTTCTCTTTGTGTTTTCACCAAATTTAGATATCCTTACTTGTGAGGAGTAATGGAAATTGTTTAAAATGTTACTTTTTGAAAACAGATTTTTGAAATTCACAAACGTCTCTTTTCCCTGTGCCGACACTATAGACTGTTGAGAGATGACCAGATAATCAATGGACTGATCGAGGAAGAAAAGTGTCCCTTTGATATCAAATGGAGCTTTTAGTTTCAGTAATTACCCAAACTGTCACCTTGGGACATTGAGCACTGATTGACAACCTGCTTGCCACGCAATAGGCAGGTTTTTGTATATTTGCCTAGCGAGTGATTTGCAGAAAGACATCCTTGTAAAGGCCACCGGCATTGCTCTCCGAGGGCACTCTGAGTGCTGACACACAATGTCCATCAACTTGCTGTCAGTGCAGCGCGCAGCATTCCTACCGGCCAGCTCTCTCCTGCTGCCCTCTCTAATTGTACAGTATTTCCAGAGAGGACAGAGAAACCGTGAGGCGGACAAAGATTTCTTTTAGCTGGCACAGACATAAACTCGGTTTGATTGCGCTCAGGCTGCGTGTTGAAGGATCATCGCCACCTGGGAAACAAATCAAATAAATGCTGCATGTTGGCACGTGTGGATCCTGCACGAGGATGTTTTTCCTGAGTGAGAGCTGATTATTTAAATGTTGGCATGTTCCTGGGTTGAAGTAAGGATGCCCTCTCAGTTTAAAACATAGATAGAGAGAAAAGAAAAACAGCTGAAGACTAAATGTTGGATTAACGCTGTTATTTAAACAGAGAATAAAAATATGAAGGGGGTTTTAAGAACAGATCCCTGGGACGTTAATGACCTTAAACAGCCTGGAAAGTGAGTTCTATAAAGTGCTGATAGAGAGAATCAACTGAACAGTTGTCAGCGTTGAATTGATGAGTCTCGGGAGCATCGGTGTTGATGGTAGGAGCGTTTACGTCAGCTCTGAGGGCAGAAGGCTGCCTTTACTGGGAGTCCCATCTCCGTGGTCAGTCTGGGAGTAGTTAAAGGTGTTCATTAATCATAGTCCTAATTTGTTTTCACACTGCTGTGCTGACACAGACTGAATATTATTACAGCGTCAATACAGAGAGAATCACAGTGTTTGCAGTTGTCATTTGCTTTAATCGTCTGTGAGGTTGTTGTGTCTCTGCGTTCTGGCTGGTAGAGGTTAAATGTTAATCTCTGCACTAGATTTAAAACGTAGAAGTGTTTGTGAGTTAGGAATAAAGACTAAAGTCATTTTTAACAACAAAACTTATCAAATGTCCTTTTTAAATTGATTTTTTTTGCAAATTACATTATGGGAGTATTTTAGATTTTGAAGTGAGGTTCTGTGGATAAGCTAAAAACTAATAACATCTTACCTGTTGCAGATATTTGAATGACCTCTGTTTAAAGGAATGTAATTATATCTAATTCTGACCGGATTGACGAGCAGTTAATCCAAGAAGGTCCAAGACCATGTGGATTAATAATGTTTTAAAATACTTGCAAGAATTTCATTATAATTTTGCATATATATACAGTATATATA
>NW_013952467.1:227934-235775 GCF_001266775.1 Austrofundulus limnaeus
GAATTCAATTTTAAGAGAAGCAGAGAAGACTTTTATTTTAGCATTAACTCTTGTATATTGTATGAAACAGTAAAAACAACATTTTACAAAGTACAAATATACACGATTTAATTTTAGACAGAGGCTACTTCTAACAAATTTAACAGTATTGTTAAATTATGACCATTTTCACATAAACTTTTTTTTCTTTCAAAGTTTTGTTTTCTGGAAAAGTAAAAATGTGCAAGCTGAGAAAGTGAAAGACCTTATTGTTTGGCTTCTCCAGTAGCAGATAAGGCTAAAGGTTGCCATGGACGCTCAGCCACCTGGAGCCAGAGTCCAATTTAGCAAAACCACAAAGTCAACATGAACGTGTGCTACGGTTGGGAGAGAATTGAAAAACGTTGTGATTATGTAGGCCATAATCACAAGTCAAAATATATAAACTAAAAGCCCCCTCGGATACAGTGACACATCACCATTAATTGCCATCAGTTCAGGTAAACTATCACAATGATGCATATAGAGTATATATAATGTGAGACTGTCACTACTGCAGAAACCATATCCTTTTATTTAACCAAAGTGCTGCACTGGTGACATGCTTCCCCTTAAATGTTTTAAATCAACCACATCTTTTGGAGCAGAGACATTAAGCTAATATCATACGCACACAAATGTCTGTCAAGAAAACTAAGAGGCAGGGTTAGTCTGTCAGGATGTTAGACTGTGGAAACAGAAAAAAAGGAGAGAAAAATATGGTTTTTAGTCTTGTGTTTGAGAAATTGCAGCCAAAGTATTACCTCATGCAATAACCACAGTGACCTTTCATTCATATTCATGTAGCTTACACTTCCCAGAAAAAAGAAATAAATGCAGCAGCTGGATGTTAACATTAGTTAGTGTGTTATATTTTATTTAGATTTTAACTCTAATCCATGTAGTCTATTAATAATGGAAAAGATAATATATATGTAAGATGTCGGAGTTTATTTTCCAACCCATAACAGCTACCAGCAGTTTGAACTTTTACCTTTAAATGTTAACATATTAGTGTGAGCTTATGAAAAGCTTTACTCCTTGTATAGACCAAATTTATTTATATTCTAATTATTGGTGAATTAAACCAAATTTATAAGAAAAAAATATTTCAAAATGCATACTTGTTGACTAAAATGACTAGAATTTTATTAAGCAGAGAAACTCTCAACAACTATCATTTTCACTTAAACAACTTGGGAAAAAAGTTTTATTTTTCTCTAAAATTTCTACTTGTGTGATACTTTCAGACTGCTATTTACTCAGTTTTGACAATTCCAGGTTCAGGCAGAAAATAAGACATTTGTCCAATTTAGTTTTTATTTTATTTTTTCTCTCTTAAGGTACATTTGTTGTGGATTTTGGACATTTTACTTAGTTATTTTTTTCTATTATAGAATTAGCTGTATTTATCTTTTATAGCTTTAACTTTTTCACCTTTTCCACAGCCTGTTTTTTATTGTAGTTTTTCATTACCCTATATTACTTTACTTAACATTGAAACTTATTGTATCATCTGTCCTGAGCCACACCTCTTAAAGACCTTAGCAAACACAAAAATGGTTTCAACCCAGTCATTTTTTAAGAAATTCAACTAAACTCTGTTGTGGTTGTAGCTGAGCACCATCCCTCTGAGTGCTAATAGATTGCATGTTATTTTCCTTTAAAGGCAAGACAGATCCCAACATGCTACTTCTGAATTTTGAGAGTTTGTGTCAGCAATTTTGCATCACTTGGTAGTTTTCTCATAAATGTTTTTTAACCAATCTCATCTTTAATTATGTTGTTCACAAAACTTCAAAAAATTAAATATTACATTATTCCTGTACACTTTTTTTGTTCATCATTTGTTTGTATTCAGAAGCTTTATTGATGAGGACTTATCTACATATGATTATCCATCTTAAATATAATATTTCAGAGTTACCAGTTCTACCTGAGAGTTTTTGTATTATATGCCTGTTATGATCTGGATGCACAGTTTAGCGTTGAGCACATTGCTATGGCCCATAAGCATATCCATCTACCAGTCCGAACAGCAGCTGGACTCTAATTAACGTAGGCCAAAATGATTTCACTGTTTGCATCTCAAGCAATGGTAATTATGTTGTTAGCATTCAGCACATGCCTTGCATTAGCATCGCTCTTTCCGGTCTTCTTACCTCATAAGAAACACTGTCAGAATTTATTAAATTGGACTGTTGTGAAAAAAAAAATCACCATAACGAAAGGCTTGACAAGACTTTTGATACAACATTGATAAAATGATGACATAATCTGAGGGGATTTGTAAACTGAAAAATGAAGGAAATGGATGAAAACAAAGTGAATGTAAAAGAATGTTTAGCAGATTTTTGGATCCAAGATGATTTAAAAAAATAACAGTAACAAATTAAAAATGTGAACACTAAATAAGCCGTGCAAAGAACGCAGCTGCTAACTTTGCTTTATATTTTTTCACCTATTTGGAGAAGTGCAGTTTGAAATGACAAACCATTCTTGCCACCCAGTACAAATTTTGATTGGTGATAGATTTGAACCAGAGGTGGGGACTCGAGTCACATGACTTGGACTCAAGTCAGACTCAAGGTCACTAATATTTTGACTTTAGACTGGACTTAGAAAAAATCTTAAGAGACCTGTGACTTGACTTGGACTTAACATTTTACCCAAAATCTAAAAGTTTAAAACATATTATTTAGAAAGTGCACCCCTTCAATTAATTTCGCTTATTCCTTGTTAACAAACACAGACCGTTCCTCTGTTTTTCCACACATCTGTACATAAGTGTGCGTGAGCTGCAGCATAGCCAATCAAAGCCAGATTTTATAAAAGAAAAATGGAAAATTTAACAGAAGAATGTGGAGGTGCAATTTTAAAATAAAAATTGCTTGCGTGGGTTTTCTCTGGGTACTCCAGTTTCCCCCACACCCCAAAAACATGTACAATAGGTTGCCTTCAGGCCCAGGCCTTCCTCAATAAAGAGATGTGCAATCTCAATGGGATTTGACTCGTTAAACAACGGTAAAATAAAAATAAAAATAAAATAAACAAAGCTTTGTTTGATCAAATTATCACAAATGAGGATACATTGCATATTACTTGCAGGGAACTGCTTGCAGTGTTTAGTAGGACCTCTGTGACAGCAGGGCACCATCCAGAAGGTAGTGCTTAGGAGGTCAGTGGGTACTCGCAGCCAATTATTGGCCCAAAAAGTCTCTAACAGGCTAATTTGAACGCAGAAAAGAGCAGTACCAGTTGGCCATAGTTCCCTTTCCCCCCCTCCTGCAGGACCACAGTGCAGAAAACACAGCTTCCATGCACTGTTAGAGGGCCACTCAATGTAGAGAAAGGCTTGTCATCCCAGCACAGCGAGCCTTACAGAAGAAAATATTTCACCATATTGCTCCTCTCTTCATCTGTTCTAAAGTTCAAACAAACAAAGTCGTGAGGCGCAGCAGGACAGGAATGGTAATGTCATTATCATTTGTCATAATTCCTCACCGTCTTCATAAAACTAGGGTCCAACAAAAGGCCAGTGCATGAAGTTAAGACAATGCAATGAAACAATCATTAGCGTACACCTGGTTAGCTGTGCTAGCAAGATAGCCTCTCTCACCTACGTCAGTCTGGAGAAAAGCCCCTTATGCTGCCAGTTTTAGCACAGGGTGACTCCTGCCTTCGGGTATGGTACCTGTCCAAAAACAACTTGTCTGAGGTCGCTGCAGAGCCAGAGTCTGACACAGTGATTATAGGTGGTGCTCATGGGTGAGGAAAGCTGTGGTTTTGCGTTTGAATATCTGAGAAATCCATTGTGAGCTTCACCTTCTCTGAGGTAGCACTTGACTGAATTATTTGCTTCAGGGAGGAAGCAAGCGAGTCCCCAGTCTGCTACCAGGAGCAATATCTCAGAAACACTGCAGTGAGGATAGGCCGTGGTGTTTGAACAGAGCATACGGCAGGAAGTCTAGAATAAACGGATCATATTTTATAAAACAGAACAACTTAAACAAAAAAAATGTATTAAAGAAAAAATAGATAACTTTATATACTTTGGATTCAGATATCAGCTGCTTCAGAGCCATTGTGCATATCCCCAAAATAATGACATTTTTGTTAAACGTTTTGTGATTAAAGAAGACATATAATGCAAAATCCACTTTTAGCTGTTAAGTGCATATTTTTTGTGTACGTCGAGTTAGTAGGAGTGCAGAAAAATTGAATTTAATCTCCCCAGGTGCTGCATAGTTGTCTTTTTATTTTGTTTGGGTCATATTTTTCAACTTGTTCAGTTTTCTCTATTTTATATGATGTTCTCTGAACTAATACGTCACAGATTTTTCGACAAAACTGTCTGGACCAACTACAGTTTGATCTTCTTCATTCTCCTCTGACTCTGGCTCCAACATGTATGGCTGGATGGACAAGACTTCTGTTGTTGACATCTTTGAATTAATTTGTAAATAAAATATTTCTTCGCCACTATATAGTCCTAAACACCTCTATCAAGCTACAACTAGCTGCTCCGGAAGCTAGAGGGGTACAGGCTGTTAAGTGTTTGGATTTAAAGAGACAGCCTTAAAGGGGCAATATCATGTAAAACCAACTTTTTTTGAGTTTTATATCATGTTATAATGTTATACTCTCATAAAAAAACATGCCCATTTATGCATGTTTGAGAAATCCTGCAGCATTTTTAGGCAACCATGCTGAGGAGCAAAACGACAGGTGGGGACCAGGAACGCCTTTTGGTACCTGAAATCCCCCTGGGACGTGTCTTTAAGCTAAACTTCCTCATCACGGAGCACACCTCCCCACCCCACACACCCCGCCCATGACTCCTGCAGGCTCTCGGCAGTAACAGAACAAAGTGAAAGTGAAAATTAAACTGCTGCTCTCAACATTAGTTCTCACTAACTGAAGCTCTTTTCAGATTAAAAATACCTTTGAGGAAATGTGTTTTCAGATGCCAAGTAAAGTGCATCATGGCAAGCCCCCCCACCCATCCCGAAATGGGCGAGACTGAAGCGGAAGGTGGTTCTTAAAGAGACAGAGGCCAATTTCAAGGTATTTAGAAGAGGAAGTGATGTGAAGATAAGTTTATTTTCTATTTAAACATGAAAACAGCTTTTTAATAACAACTAAAGGTGGCATAGATATTTTATTATGGTATGGTATTTAAATGTATGCCTGAGAAACACATAATATTTCCCCTTTAAAACAAGTTGATCTGAGAAATATCTCAGAAAGGGTAAAAAGAAGGGCTTGTGGAGTTATAATGATGAGGAATTTAGACCAAAACATTGCAGTTCTACTTTATATAGACCCCCCAACTAAATGGTTTAAATGTGAAAAAGAAGGATTTAAAAGCATGACACATCTCTTTTAACAATGTTCCAAAATCACCTGAGGAAAATGCGTTTCACAAGTTACTGGTGTAGATTCTTAATCATCCAGCTCATGGCAAACCCCAAACATTTAAAAGCAAAGCACTTTTATTTTTAAGAGGTTTTGCTTCCCAGTCAAGGAGCTTTTTCTGTTTAAAAGTTGTGGAGTTAATGCTGCTTTTTGAAAACCTGAACGGAACAACCTCTCTAAATGGGTGGCAAAGCGTCTTCAACAGAACAAAAGCCAGTTGCTTTCGTGTGGGCTTTCTGCAAGGGTTAAGGATTTTTATATGCACATGTAGTTTGTGTGAGGGTGGGCCGAAACATAAGCGACATGTACGAGGGAGCAAACTGTAAGCACAATGCATGTGTGGATTGTCATGACGTGTTTCTTGCTGCTCGAGACACGTTATAAATTCTATCAGTCATCCGTTAAATCCTGCTGGAGGGAAAAAAACAACACAAGATATACGACTGTTTAACGAATGTGAGCCAAGGTGGAGGTGTAGTGGACAGGGCTGAGTGCGAACTGGATGTATGGGTTCAGTGAGAGTGGGGTGCAATCCCCGGAGATTTAGAGTTTGGAACGCACCAGCTTGCACGGGGTAGACACAAGGCCACAGTCACAAGGGGTTAATTGTGGGTGTTTAAAGAGCACATGTTGTTAAAAAGCTGGTGGGTGGAAAGAGTTCTATTTATACATGGCGGAGGTAATGAGGTGAAATTATTCTGTCCGACAGAGATGGGATGTGACCACAGCAGGGTGTTGGAGACTCTCCTGCTCTGGCTCGGACCTCTGCGAATGTTTTCAGTCCAAATATGGGTGCCGAAACGTAAGCTTCTTAATTAACTCCCATTTACATACGGCCAGCTGCGGTTTCCATTGCACCCTACAGCCCAGGCGCCCTGTCACGGGCACAGGCGATTGATTGGCTAATTAATGATTCCCCAGATGCAGCAGTTAAATTGAAATGAACCTAATAGGCCTCAGGTGGTATTATGCTGCACTGTTGTTTTTATTACTCATGTTTACATAAAAACACACAAACACACGGGAGACTGAAAACTCTGACAAAATCCGGATTTTATTCTAACGTCTTCCACCGAAATAAAACATCTTTGACTTTAGAGCTCAAGTTTGTTCTCTTATTTAGTTTGAGAAACCTTCATGCTTATGGAATTGTATTTGTATGAGTAAACTGCAATCATTTAATATTTTTCAAGTCCTGTGACCACTCAAAGGACATTTGCAGCACAAACAATAACTTCTAAACACAAATGTCCAAATTTAGCTTGTGTCCCACAGACTTATAAATCCAAGGCAGTGATCTGTACAGAGGACAGTTTGTGAATCCTGAAAACTGGGGTCTTTGGCACATTGGCACATGGATAGAAAGAAACTGATATCACTTGATGCTATTATCTATAGACATAATAATTTGATCCCTGATTTTGGGTTGCATTTTAAAATACTTTTTTTTTTAAACTGAAAGGGTTTTGAGGTAGTTAGGGTGTGTTTCCTGGGCCTGTCCCAGGTTCTAATCGTTACTGAGTTTTGATAGACATGGTCAGAGTCAATTCCCATAAAAGAAGAAAAAAGGAAAAGTGGCACCGTCTTCCAAAAGTGTCATGAAGTTTGTGGCACTCTCCAAAGTGCCAAGAGAAGCTGAGACTCCCTGCCTTGTATAATACCTTCTCTTCACTCATTTAATATCTGTGTTGCTGTAAGATATTCCAAGATGTTTTTGGACATTTGAAGGACTGGGAAAAGTAAAAGGTTTGAAATGAAAGTTTAAGGTTGTGATTAATAGATGTGAAAAGCTGTTAAATATTTGTCAGCCACAGAGCTATTTCCCCTGGTGCTCAGGTTACGCAGGCTGAAAAAGGCGTTTGTCCATATTAGTGAAAATTTAGATTTTACTCTTCCTGTCGACCTGCTGGTGGACGAGAGGAAAGAGGCCAGAGCTCTTTGGTGTATTGGTCAGTGGTGCTCACCCTGCATTTCTGTTGGCGCCGGCTGTCCTGGGCAAAAAAAAAAAAAAAAAGGTAAAATGGCTGATAAATGCCCACTTTCACAGAGGGCCATCAAGACATATGGTTACTTACAAACATTTGGGCAGCTCTGGAATGGCCAATGACACGGAAAGAAAAAAATCTGGAGTTTATAAGATATGATGTTTTTTTTAATAGTAATTAAAGTAATATTGCTATGTACAGTATTTTTATTTTGAAATTTTAAATATAAAAAGTTTTGTTTTGTTCTTTTGTTTAGCAACTACCACACCTATATGCAAGTGCAACACATTTGGCAAAAACAGGACATTCTGTCAAAAACAGTCCCTTTCTGATGGGGAAAGTTTTATATACAGCACACACACACACACACACACACACACACACACACACACACACACACACACACACACACACACACAC
>NW_013952467.1:236567-254245 GCF_001266775.1 Austrofundulus limnaeus
AGCCAGATATTAGAAGATATTTTTCTTCTTTCTGCTGCCTTTCATTTTATTTATATATTTTTCTTCTGTTGTGCATAGTTTATTTTGTTTTTTAATAAAATTAATACATTTTTAAAATAAAAAAATAATTAATAGTTTACATTAGAGGTGCAACAATTTGTTGCTATTAAAATAACATTAATTGTTCTCTACATATTAAATATACAGTATATTAGAAAGCTCACTTGTGGCCATCTTCATATTGAATTAAATTTGTGCATTTATTATTTTAGATTTGTGATATCATCTTGAGACATTCACAAAACATCTGATCAGTGCTACACTGCTACAGACATGTCCCTGCAGGATCACTGCAGTTCTCTGAAGCAGCTCTGAAGACCACGGAGGCTCACCCAGTGCTGAACAGGACCAAGAAGTCTGATGTAGTTCAGGAGCTGCAGTGGTGCTGTGGCTCTGTACCAGCTGCTCTTCATGGAGAAGAATCTGCAGGACACCTTCAGAGACTGTGACTCTGCTGAAGATACTCATCACATCTCCTCTGACCACAGCTGAATCTGAGAGGAGCTTCTCATCACTGAAGACAATCCAGACTTTTCTCAGGTACAACATCACATCTCACTGCACTGACCATGCTCTATAGAGAAGAACCTTCTTAAAACATCCCTGACTTTAACCAGAGTCATGAAGAAATTTGCTTCTCAGTAACAGAAGGGCAAAATTTATGTACAAAAAAACATAAAACACTACATGGCACTGTAATGCTGCTTTATTATTTTCATTTGTTTAATAAATACACTGGCATGATACCACTTAGTACATGTTTGATTTCTTTTGGAGATGAGCCTATTTTGAATTTGTAGCCCCCCTGGAGAAAAATCCACCAGCCGGCACTGGGTGTAGTGGCCATCAGAAGGCAAAGTAAAACCCTTGGACAGATCACTAATGCTTCTAAACATGATGAAAGTTCACACTTGCTCCTGAGATTAACACAGACATTGTTTTGTTGATGAACATGAAGAACTAGACCTGACCTGACAAGATCTCCGCCCTCCAGCATTTTAACCACCAGTAGAACCTGCAGAGGGTAAAATCATCAGCGCTTTTTTTTAATTAAGCCATGACAACTTCACTTCTAGAAGGAGTGATCATATTATGTTTGCTCCTTTTTGTTATGGAAACCTCACTGTGGCCTTTTAATGGGAATCCCAGCTCTGTCTTCTTTCGGCAGCTGCTGGAGGGATCATCGTCTGTGTCTGCAGGGCACCCGCTGAGAGGCCTGAACACCGTGGGCCGAGCTCTCCAAGATAATTTCCATAAATATGAATAATTGCCTTTTTTCCCCCACTTTGGTGACGGTCCCTAGAGGAGAACATGGGAATAAATGCAAATGCCATGACATCAACACACCAATAAGTTATCTGCAAATGTGTTTCTGGTTTTACAGACATTTGTTTATTGCTGCTTAGCAGCAAAAACCAACATTTTAATGAGAACAATTTTTGACCACCTGTCTTGTAACAACTTCCTTATGAAAAAGAAAATGGAAATGGCATATTTGGAAACATTCAGAGGTAATAATTCACACACTGGAAAGCTGATATGTTTACATTATCACATTTAGCTTATAATAAATAACAGAGAACAACACAAAGAGTAAAGCAATAATGTATTATTTAATTTTAGATTTGTCACATTTATCTTATTTTCAATGTATCCATGTACAAAAAAAAATTAAAAAGCCAAAATTACACCCTCACATGAGTTATTTTTCACATTTTGTAATTGTAATACTTTGGAAAACACATATAAAGAATGAAAAAAAAAACAGTTAAATTACAGTATTACATAGTTTTAATGTCTATAAACAGAATTCTTTACTTGACCTTAATATTTCACCAAATCCCTCAAACTCCATTATTATTTTCTTTTTTTTCTCGTGTTTTATTGCCTCCCAACAGTAATAAAATAGTTACTTTATACTCTGGCATTACGGTCCATTTCATTTAAGCCTATCATTGCGTTATGCTTTCTGTTTTGGTTGCACAGTAAACTATGTGTGACTGTATTTAAGCACAATTAAATTCATACAAAAAGGTCTGCAGGGGTCAGAAGGCTGGCTGTGCTGAAATAAAAAGCTTTGGTGTCTTAAGCAAGGGGAATATAAAAAAAAAACTTTTGTAAATGTATAAAAAGGGGGCAAGAAAGTATCTTGCTATTACAATGTTCAGAGTATTTGTAACAGTACTAAACCTATTCAACAAAACTAACAAAAAGTCATATTTATCTATTTAGTCACAATGTTCACATGCAAAAGTATATTTACTTTTAAATATATTTTAGTTATTTTTTTTTCACATGCAGTTTCGTCCTCATCTCTTACATCTCCTCTTCATCACTTCCACTCAGTTTATGAGGAAATTATTTATAAAAACCTGACATCCAACTTCCCTTTTCTCATTACTGATTACACCTCAGAGTTTTTAAACTCAACTTTGTTTTTCACCTCAAGCCCGGTGCAGAGCAAGGTGGGGAAACCTCTGAGCTGTAAATTAACCACATGCATTATCTTTGGCCTTCATTTTATCAGGATTTCTGCGCAGAAGCTTGTGTGAGGCCCATCTGCCCAGGAGATGATCAAAAAGAAGAAGACAGAGCTTAATGTTTTTACCATCATTTTGAACCCCCAGCTTGGTCTAGTATTAAATTGCTGCTTATATTTCTCCTTGCATGCCTTAAATGGCAACTTAGAGATCAATTTGCAAATAAATAAATGAAATACTGGCTTAAATGAAAAATGGAGCAGTCTTTTCCGAAAGGCAACAGTTCCACGCACATAGTTTAGCAAAAAAAGAAAAAAAAAAGCACCAGCAAAAAGAAGATGACAACATCTTACAGAATCAGGTTGCTCTGGTCTTTCCGAGGTCAACTTCATGCATGGCATGCACAGAACAAAACACTATTGTCCCATGGCTGTTTTAAGACTTAGTTTGAGCAAATGATGTGTATCAGTGGTAGCATAAATCAGACAGATTGAATTTTAAGGACAACCTTTCCTTCACTCATAAAGGTAAAGGATCCACATGCACAGAAAACACGTTGAATCCTTCCTGAAGGGAGATGATGTAGGTTGGAAAGAGTTGAAACTTATACATTTATTCAATGTGCATGAAGAAAATTCTATTAACCACACTTACTTCTAAATGTTATGATAAAATCATCACAACAAATCTGTTTGAATGGTTTAGTTACCTTTTAAACAAAACTATTTGTACTTCAGTGAATTTCATTAAATTTTTATATGGATTTTGAGCCTAATTTGGTTTAGTTATAACTGAGAGTCATTCAGAACACATATTCCCAGAGCTAACAGGTTGTGCAAGATCAAGCACTAAATCACATCCATCCATCCATCCATCCATCCATCCATCCATCCATCCATCCATCCATCCATCCATCCATCCATCCATCCATCCATCCATCCATCCATCCATNCCATCCATCCATCCATCCATCCATCCATCCATCCATCCATCCATCCATCCATCCATCCATCCATCCATCCATCCATCCATCCATTACCTTTTACCCGTTTCTTCCCTTCAGAGTCACAGGGATCAATGGTGTCCACACCCAGCAGTCACTATGCATGGGTAGGGCTACACCCTGGACGGGTCACAAGTCCATCACACGGCCACATAGAGACAAACAACCATTAACACTTACAAAACAACAAATGGTATGGTATTTTCAAGATTTGAACAACATGACTAAAGATCCATGATTTCTCAACTTTCTCTGGCAGGAGAGGTGATGGGTGACATGTATTCCTTCATTCCTTTCATTGTTTCAAGCATCTATTTGTCATCTTGATTTGCTTTTGTTTTATCCTAAATAAACAAAGTGAAAATGGTCACTTGTGTCTTCTATAAGCAACTTGTTCTCTGTCCACATGCAGAAGTTTTACATCCATACCTGGTTCTGAAGGTGTCGTTAAAAAAAAAAAGAAGTATAAAAGCCTTCTTTCATCGGTAATTGATAGGTGCTTGTTTTGGTTCAGCGGCCTTGTGTCACTCTTGCCACTACGCGTTAGGCGTGTATCAGAGCTGAAGCAGAGTGTGAAAGTCGGGAGATGGTGGAAACAAGTGTGTCATGACCAGAAAGAGTGGCGCAAAAAGCCGTGCTTGTCAGGATGACTAATAGCCTGGGGCAACAGGTCTCACTGTGGGGTGTTAACAATCAGCCGGGCCTCAGGTCGCTGCCTGACAGCCGGCCACATGACTTGGATCGGAGCTGGTCACCTGCGCTTTCGAAACCTTTAGCAGGACCTTTGTTTGAAACCTTTTTTACATTGTAACAACTGCTTTGATTTTGTGCCCACTTAAAAAACAACAACAATTCGAAAACATAAGTTACAAAAAGTTTTGAACCAAAATGAAACCCATTTTTAGTCACACATCAGGTCATATTACATAGGCCATTTATTCTCTTTGCTGAACTTGAGAATTTTTATTTGACAAGTCAGCTCAGAAGGCAGTTCATCAGTTCAAAGTGACATTTACACCCCCACTCAACCATAGCAGGTAAAAAAGAGAAACATGTCTGCACAAAACAGTGGCTCAAAATATTCTACTTCCTCAGAAACATGCAATCTCCATTCATGGTGCATGATTTAGGTTGTTATATAGTCATAGATGCTAAAATAGAACGTTCAAGACCCTTAACTTGCTTCAAGATCCTGAACGCTGGGATATAATTGGACTCTATATTTGGAGCATATAGGCATGTTTTATTCATTAATTACCTTGTCATGGAAGAGTAGCTAAGACGATCTGAAAAGTGCAGACAGGCACAGGCTGGACCACTTTGGCAGACGCCTTAGTGAAAACTGAGACACTTGTCAGTTGGCCAGCTTCCTGTAAAGTGTGAATTTTCTTTCAGTGAATGAGCCTTAGTCTTTCCTCCTAAAACTAGTTCTGTCGGTGCACAGAGGGAAGATAGACATCTTGGCCGAAAAAAAAAGTACCTGCAGTCGATTTGCGTCACAATTTCCTGAAAAAAATGCTTAGAAAATAAACCTAATTTTGTTTCTATTTTAAACAACTAGGAAAAAAGTGTTTTATAAAAGCCACAGATACAGCAGATACATCAGCACTCAGGAGAACTGTTTTTTTTCCACACTTTGCTGCTGCCATTACACACAACATTGAACGTTTTTCAGTTGTGCATCAGCGCTTCACATTTTGAGTGATTCATGTATTTGATGTTTCCTCTTTAAGTTTTATGTTTGTTGCAACACAACAGTGTTGTTAACTGCTTGGTAGCTGACTAAAAACAGAAAAAAAAAGGTTTTCACGTTTGCTGTAAAGTCAATTAGCTAGCATTCAAGCGAAATGCAAAAGTTCTTGTTTTTGCTCCATTCTGGACCGACGTGACGTCAGCTCACTGAAAACCTGACTGGCGTCTCTCCCAGTCACGCCTGTTCATTCGCACATGGGTGTTATGATTGAGCTGAAGTTTGTTAAAACAGTGTTAACAGCCAATTAGCTAAAAGGAGAGGTGGCAGATTTTTTTTCCCCTCTTGCTTTGGAAGACAAACACTTTCCAATAGCAGTTTATTTCCCAGGTCTGTTCGGAGCTTTTTAAAAGGTGTGGGCAGACACGTTTGCCCACCCTGTGAACACCGACACGTCAAAGCCATAAAAATAAAATAAAATAAAACGGACCACCAGAAACTTGCTGGGACATTTAATTGGCTCATCAAAAATAAATAAAAAAATAAAAAAATAAATAAATGAATAAATAAATCATTTTCTTACTCTCAGCACTCAGCAGCACAACTCCACAAGCCTTGTTCACTTTGTAATATTTAAAATCACTCGAAGGGGAGGTATTATGTCTTTTCCAGACACTTTTCTAAACATTTTGAAATTGGCCTCTGTCTCTTTAAGAACCTCCTACCGTCAGCATGTCAGCACAACAGTTCAAACCATTTAAGATCTTTTTTAGGAGCATTGTATTTTGTTGTAAAAAAAGGCAACTTTGCATAATATTGTATTTCAGGATATAGTTGAATATTACTGGAACGATCCCACGTTAAACCTGGAAAGTCTGTTTTCTGAAGAACCAGAGTGTGCTAAGAGGTTTATACACAACCTTTCAGCTTTGTAATATATCTCCCAATCATCCTTTCATTATGTCAATACTGTACTTTTTTGCAAAGAAACTATAAACATAGGTCAATATGCATACGTGGCAACTTGTCTGTAAATTACACAGACTTTCCCTCATTTTTCAGGTATACACCGTGTAGAGATTTGTAATTTTTTTTCATAAACTCAGCTTCAAACTTATTTTAGACCCTGTCGGACATAAAAACAACAAAATCAATAAATAATATTACTGTGGATAACCATCTCCCAACCTGTTCTCCTTTCCCTGCTCCTCTCTGGTGCAGACACTGTTAGCTCCACCCCACCTGTGTCAACAGTTGTCCTGTCCCCCCCCACTCTTGATTGCACTACTTTTGAGTACAGATTTTTGTTTTTGTGAAAAATACAGATTTTTGATAAAGGTAAATTCCCAAATGGGTTGACATGTATGGTTATATGTTTTGCAATGAAATCATATGTCAATGTCAATGTCAACTTTATTTATAAAGCGCTTTTAAAAAAACAGCTAATAGCTGCATTGAAGTTCTGCACAGCAATCCACAAATATCACAAAATCACAAAAAAATGCTAAAAATACACAATAAATTACAACCAACAACAGTAAGAACAGATAAATTACAATGCCAGGTCTTAATAAAATGCCATTGAACAAAAGTGAGTCTCAAGAAGCACTTTGAAGTTTTCCAAGCTATGAGCAGATCTAATAAAGGGCGAGTTGCTCCATAGTTGGGAGCAGACACAGCAAAAGCACGATCACCTCTACTCCTAAATCTGGATCTTGGAACATTTAGAAGCATCTGGTTGACCTCAATGTTCTAGATGAAGAGTAAATATGCAAAAGATCATGAAGACAGGTTGGAGCAAATCCATTCAAAACTTTAAAAACTAACAATAAAATATTAAAATCAAGTCTGTGAGAGGTAACCAGTGTAATGAAGCCAACACAGGTGTTATATGCTCATGTTTCCACATACCAGTTAAAAGTCGGGCTGCAGCATTTTGAATCATTTGGAGAGATGCAGGGAGAGCTCATCTATGCCCTTGTACAATGAATTACAGTGACGTTTTGTGATGAAAGCATGAATAATTTTCTCAAAATCTCTGAAACAAAAATAGACATTAACCTTTTTTCATAAACATTAACTTTTCGATGATATATTTTGCAATGAAATCATGATATTTTGCAAAAAAAAAAATTCTCCTGCCCCTTGTCTGGTGAAACTTTGCGGGGAAGTGCAGTGCAGGGTGTTCTGTAGGGGTGAGAGCTCGGCTGGGTAACTGAGCTCCAAGGAGGAGCTTAGGGTTAATGGACGGTACTTTGAGTGAGCGCTTAGGCTGCTCCAATGGCAACCTCAGGAAATTCAAGGATTTCTAAAACATGCAAGAATGATTCGATGCAACACTCTGGATATGTGTTTGATGAGGGAATAATAAAAAGCTAAAATAAGTTGCTTTTGCTTAATACCACCCCCTTTAACACAATGCTTATAAATGTGTAGGTGTGTTTATGAGAGGCAGGATCATGCCAGTAGTTTCCATTGAGGTCAGATTACTGAACATGTTGGCGGTAACGTCTCATGAGACAACTTATCCTTGGCTAAAACCTGGAACCGGTGCAGTTGTATTAAAATCAAAATGATATGCATATTGTGTTTCTCTAAAGGCAGTTGTTCTTGTGAGTCATGCATTAAGCTGACGGGAATATTATTATTCCTCCAGTCCAGAGATGGGCCGGCCTCGGGTCTTGGCAAAATCCTGCATGATTCGGAAAAAATACTCCACTGAGCACTTGTGATTAAGTGTCTTTATTTAAGCCCATGAACTCAAACAAGCAATCAGAGCCAAGCCAAAGCTCCAAAGTTGCTCAAATTCAAGTTGCTAGGAGCATTATGGTTTGTTACCATCATTTTTTTTGTTCTTGACAGCTGGTGTAAAAAATAATACTTAAACTGTAAGTTTAAAGTTACATGTTCCACAATCTGACAAAAGAAAATTAAGGGTTTTGCTTTGATATTTTTCAACAAATCAAACATCAACAATATTTATCTTCCTATCCTCCTTATAACAGACTAAATTTTATGTTAATATTGTAGTGCCGATGAAGGGATTATGCATAATTATGGCAATACATTGCTTTATATATTGTCTTCTAAAATAAGTAATCTGGGACATTCTGTCTCTTGCTTTGACCCTGACATCTGCAGTGAACTCATTTCATTGTTCGCACGTTACTACTGTGGCTGCAAATTTGCATTTTTTTTCTTGTCCTCCTCCCTTCAGTAAATATCTCAAAAATCCTCATCAGTTGAAGACTTTTAGGGATTATTGCTTTAAAAATTCATCAGCATTAAAAAAATCAAAGCCGTCTGAACATAAAACATGTTTTGTTTTCTGCGGTTTGTGTGAATTAGTTCAGGTTCCCATAGCGCAGGCGGTACGGCTCTGTCTCTACCTGTCTGCAGGTAAAATTCCCACATTCTCTCCGTCTTGCTCACCTCACCTGCCCTGATGATTCGATAGTGTCAAGGGAAATGATTTAGACATGTTTTTTTCTTTTTATAAAACAAAGGTGTTGACAACAATTCAAAGTTGTCCAGTCATTACACATATACTCACTCACCAAATGATTTGTTTTCATTAACTGTTAAAACTTTGTTATGTAAACAACAAAAAAATGTCTCGTTAGATTGAGTAAATCGTGACGAGCTCTACACGTTCATAACTTGAGCAGGTTAGAAGGCATGTGGTCTTTGTCAAGGTGTGACATCAGTTGCTTGTCCGAGCAGACTATTTTTGGAAGCATTAAAATGCTGGATGATGTCAGAAACGAGTGGGAGTAAAACTGCTCTTACTTCAGGGTTATTCCTTCACAAGGATTTGTGAAAACTGCTTGAACGGATCAGTTTAACTGTTGAGACAATAATGGAAAAGTGGAAAGTTGTAAAGTGTGTTGATATTTACCAGGGATGATGGGCAACTTAACTGATGGAAGGGGCCACATTTTTTTTGTTGGCACCACCAGAAGGCCACATAAGACTGCAGACTTTCAATGGCTGTTTAAAAAAACTCTTTGTAGCTTACTATATATACCATACAGTGAACAAATCTGAGTTCCAGTGTAACGACATAAAATGCCCTGAGTGCACACTCCTGTGTGGTTCTGGTTCTGGTAAACAATCGCGTTAGTTGTGACTTCTGTAAACCTCTCATATTTAGCTTTGTGCAACGAATTGTAGCAGTGACTTTTATTAAAATCCTTCATAGCAGGCAGAGTCTTTAAGCAGACTAAACACAGGTTTGTCTTCAAATTCTGTCCACCTTCACCCCAAAAAAGTCTGTATTTTTAATTTAAATTTTTTAAAGTTTAGAAATCAATTATGTTTTGGGGTGGTGGTATTCATTGGCTGACTGGCTGGAGGTCACCCACGGACTGCATGTGGCCCAGGAGCTGCCAGTTGCCTTTCCCTGATATACAGTATAATACAGACCTGAGAACGTTGCAGAAAACAAGGTTGTATTGGAATGTTTTATGGGTTTCAGCTAAATCACAATTGAGATGTTTCAACTGTTACATGAGCTGTGGCTAAAGGAAAATAAAAGTATTTTTTTTTGTCAATGTCTGTTTGTAGCTTTAACAAAAATGTCTCATGAAACAGAGGATGAACCCCATCAAAGATGGCTGCAACAGCTAAATAATCTTAGAAAATACTACTGTGGCTAAAAACAGTTTAAAGGAGGTTTATTTTTTTACATTTTTGGCATAATGTGAACTGTTTATAACTAAATACTATCTTACCTGCTCTAGATAAAAATCATAAAATAAATCACGAGGGTTCATAGGAATTATTATTTTATAAACTGCTGTCAATTTCTCTTTACAAGGTTATTCAGGCAGAAATGCTAAAAAAGTTCCTATATTTTCTTTGTCTTTTCTTTTATCTGAATGATCATTTAACTTCATCGTGTAAGTGTTGCCAGCCTGCCTTCTTCTGTGAAAGAGTGGGTGTCACAGCAGGTTCAGATGGCCACACACTAACCCGTTTAACTCACTCGGCGCCTGAGTCACTGATGGGGGCCCTTTTACAGATTCTGGCTGGTCCAACCCCTAAAATAAGCTCCTCGACTGCGGCAGTGGTTAGGACCCAAAACCAAGGCTCTATTCACCTATCAACCTGGCTGTTTATTTTCAGAGGCATTAGAGGAAACACTCGACAGGGCTTATCAGATCCAAACAGTCGCACGTCTTTGTTATTTTACACACAGGCCTCCTCTCAACTCTGCCTCATTTTGAGTAATTGTTTTCTTTCTTGCTTGTTAGAATAACACGGAGGGCTACATTTAACACAAGTGGTAAGGGAATCCGTCAGTGTAAACAAGGCAGATACAATGCACACTGGGATTTTATCTGAGCCTTTTCTGTTATTCTGTGGTTTCTTCGAAGGCAGGGCTGGAGCAAATATTGAAGAGTACATACGCTGAAGTGAATCTGGTGAAATTGAAGACACAGAGACTTCAAGTTCCCATGTTTTTTTCTCAATTACTGCTTCATTACGTCTTCACTAAACATCAAACACAATCAGGGTTAGTGTAAGATCTCTGAAGATTCAGAGCTTGTTCCCAACTTAAGCCTTGTTTTACCCTCCATAAATAACACAATTTATTTATTTTTCTTTGCTAGGCTGCTTATTAAGTTATTTTAACTAGGTCCCAAAGATGTGCTGTAAATAAACTGACACTGCAATGCACATGGTCAGCATGGTGGCAGTGTTGTACTGTCAGAGGTACACTGAGGGCTCTGTGCCACTCTGTACCAAGCAGCTGGAGACAATGCTGAACCTTATAAAGCAGCCATGTGGCTCAACAGGCTGCCTTTATGGAACTTTAATTCATGGAGTTGCCAGAGTTGTAAAGTAACAGAATACAAATACTTGGTTACTATAATTTTTCAGCCTACTTTTTACGGTACCACTTTACAATAAGGCTCCCCTTATAGATGGCTTATAAAGAGTTTTTAGATAAGTTATTAATTCATCTGTAAACACTTTATAAATCATTAATAAATGTTTATTATATAATAATTAGGGACGAGGAAGACAAAACTGTCCAGTTTCTTACCAAAAAATAAGACAAATCTATTCACATACATATTACATCTAAAGATGCTTTATTAAAGATTTCAGACAAGGTTACTACATTGTAAGTACAATAACGATAAGAAACACATAGTTTAATATATTAATATTGTACTGGATTACTGCATTATAAATATTTACAACAGTCAAAGGGAGACATATCATAAAGTGTAATACAGTGCAGTATTTGTTAATGACAAATAAACATTTATAATTGCCAAAAGTTAGTCTTTAATGTGAAAAATCAGCATTTTTAAAACTTTGTGTTGATTATCAATATTTGAAATTATTGTTCAAACACGTAACTACTGTCAACAAAGTTGATGTATCAAAAAAGTTAAAAAAAGGTCATGTTAACATACCAAATAATCCCACCCCATCCAAAACAGTTTACAGTTTTACACTTTACAATAAGGATCCCTTTAATATTTGTGGATATTTATAATGTACACAGTACAGTATTATATGTTAAAATATGTGTTCCCTAATCATTACTGTGCTTACAAGGTAAAGGTAAGGTCTGAAATGTTTACTACCTAAACAGATTTGGCTCAGTATTTGGAAAGAAACCAGACAGTTTAGTCTCTTTTTTGACCTTAATCAATGCATAATAAACACTTATAAATACTTTGTAAAGTGTTTGCAGATGAATTAATAACCTATCTATAAACTCTTTAAAAGCCTTCTTTAAGGGTAGTCTTATTGTAAAGTAGTACCTTTACAATAAGTAATAGTTCGTCCTTACATTTTCATACAGTCATTTGCAGTTTCTCCTCCTTAATTTTTTAAAATATGTATAAAGTAGATGGTCGTTACACATATTTTGTTTTGGCTTTTTTTCAAACGTATGTAGCCTTGTATGAAGATGACTGTGACAGAAATGTATTTGCAGATGAACAGGAAGACTAGTACATCCTAAACTTTTTAACATTGGTTTTTTAATATAACATTGTAATTATTATAGCCTTTAGGAAAATGTCATTTTGGGGTGGTGACCTCTTAATAATTATCATTTTGGAAAGTCTAACCATTCACTCTTACTCAATACTTTAACTTTTAATATTACATTTCATATCAGAAACTTACTTTTGATATTTAAGCACAGTAAACGTCAAATATTTGAAGACTTTAACTCAAGTAATATTGTTTAAACTAAATTTATGGTAAGATACTTGCATTTTATTTAATTACCTCTTTGAAGTACTTTAAACAACACTGGGAGTTGCACTTATGTCACCTTCCATGTTGCAAGCTTGAACAAACTAAAAAGTTGAAATCTGAGGCATCTAATCATCTCTTTTTATCACAAGAGACAACTTTAGTGGAGATATCAGAGAGTTGTTGGCAAGCAGGAACTGTGTGCAGTCGCTCCAGACAGACACGGCCCCTGTTCAGTCTTTAAGCAAGCCAGCGTAACATTTTAGAGTCAAAACTAACATTATCCAAATCCCCCGGTCCAACACCACATGCTTCCAGCAGGAGTACTCATAGATGGTCCGAGCTCTGCCCTGCCAAGCGCGCAATAAAATAAACACGCGGTAAATCCAGCGTGATTAGCATTAATCGTGATCACGTCACTCCTAATGCTCCGACTGAGAGCCACACAGTCAAACTCCACGAAACCTAGACGCTCGTCTCCTAAAGAGGAAGGGGTCAGCACAGACAGACGGACCTTCCAGACCTGTGTTATTTCAACGCTTAAGAATTAATTAAATGGTAAATTAAACAGTGGTGCAGTGAAGGACTTTCACACTGTGAACGATGTGGCACAAAGCGCATAAATTAGCGTAGGTGTAAATGTCACTTTTTTGACCCGTGTGTGTAGAGTGAGAGGTGCTTTGAAAACATGTAACCTTGGTGGAAAGACACTTATTTAAAGGGCTGTTTTCAACTGTGGCCCTGCCAGCCCCAGCTCCACTAAAAGGCCCCCAAAGGCTTGTAACTTCTTGTCAGGAATTGGATTTCAGCTAAAATTAACCATCATACCCAATTTATTTCACTGATTGAGGACTTAAAAAATGGCAGTAGTTGGCTGCTCGGAGTTGAAAATAGAACGTGGAAGTTTGAAGGTTTTCTTTGCAATGCATGGAATCGAGCGTAGAAAAAAGTTGTCCTGAAGTAAACCAAACGGTGCAGCTTGCCTGCTATATTAAATGCAATTTTAAAAAATGGGTAACAAAAAAGTCTATTAATTTATAGAGGTGACACAAAAACATATTTTTTACTTGGTAAAATTAGGAGTTTAGAGGCTATAAATGAGATTTAACCGCAGTGTTTTTCATTAGCATTATAAAAAAATAATCACTTAATTGTAATAGAAAATAAAAATAAAATATAACTTTTTATTGCATTTTTTCACCACATGATGCCAGTTTATTATAAATCATTAGAATGTATGTTACACAAAGTTAATCAGACCTCCTTTGAATGTTTAATTTGTGCTGTTTGATTATATGCTGTTGGTTAAAGTACTGATTTGTTTTAAACTGAACAGTAACAACAATGTTAAGTTTTTGCTGTTTTATGATGCAAAACTACCTCAAAGTTCAACTTTTATGAGTACATGTGAAGAAAAACTCAATTTAGTTCAGCACTACATTTTCCCCAATGCAACTTCTTGCAAATACCCCTGTTGGAGAAATAAAAGTTTGCGAAGGCCTTCTACGCTGAAGAGGCCAAAAGTCCTGCAGCCAGGTAACTGTTTATCTGTAATAAATGGTTTCCTGTTTGTGTCCACAGCTCTGTGGACACAAACAGGAATGATGGCCTGAGTCTTTTTCTGCCTAGCCCCTGGTGTCACACTTCTCTGAAGCAGGGTGTGTTTTCCGTTTGAAGCGACAGAGTACCAGAGAAAAACTTACCTCAGAGACCTGAATCCTTTCGGCTTGTGTGCACAGTGACAAGGAAGAGGAGAAACACTGTATGTTTACACGTTTCTGTGCTTTCCTCTCTTCGGTGTGAATGAGAAAAGTTTTTCCTTTCAGGATGCCGTTTCTTGCGTCACACATTACCAAATTAATCTTTCCGTTAGATTAAAAACTGAAAACATCAATGTAATACATTTCGTAGTGTAGGCTGACAATGGATCACCTCGATTTCGTATCAGCTGGACAAACAGTAAAGAAACATCAGAGACAAACAGAAAAAGTGGTGCTGCCATTTTTAATAGAAGCGCAATAAATCAAAATAGATGGCAGAGCAACGCCGCAGGAAGAGGACTGTTTGTTTTGCACGACAACGTGTACTTTGCAGACCTCTGCGGCTTAGAGATGGTGTGTATATAACGTCCAGGCTGTACAGTAGCTGACCACTTGGTGAAAGATGCCAGCTGACGTTTGGGGCCAAAAAAACTTAAATTTGAACGCTCAACGACAACAACTGTAATTTACAGCTACTGAAGCTACCAGTTCCTGCTAAAAAGGAAAGAAAAAAATACTTTAACTCAGTTTACTCTGCCACGTTGCAAAAATGCTGTTATTCTTCTCCTGTCAAATAATTTAAAATCTTTGAGAAGCACTCCTCAGTGGTCAAGTTGTTTCCCCAGAAATTAAAAGGATGAAAATTATATCAACAATAGAAGTAGCAATCTCTACAATAATGCAGTGTGAATGCCTAGTGCTGAACAGTTTGTTTTTCAAGGAAACAAAGGAAAAAAATGTACAGAATTTTCTAATTTGTCATAAAATTGCTGAAAAAAAGCTGAAATTAGCAGAAAAGTAGCTGGCAGAAAGAGCATGTTTGCTGAATTATTCAGCTGAAAGAAGTAGCTAAAAGTATTACAATAAGTGAACTTAGCTGAAAAGGTTATGATTAGCTGAAATACCTAAAAAAAGCTTAAACTGCAGAAAACAGCTGAAACAAGCATACGAGCTTAAATTAGCTAAAAGAAGCTGATTGAAGTACAAAATAATAAACTAGCAGAAACGACACTGAAAAAAAAGATTTTTGGGTGTAGTAACATTTATTTATTTATTCTTTCAAAATTTTTTAAAAACAAATCACAATTTCCAAACTACTAGAATTTACAAAATAAACAAAACACATTATATTATATATCAATATTACTGTATAAAATAAGTAAATGCTAATATTATTTTACCAGTAATATTTAAGTGCTTTTTCTGGACAGCACATAAACATGAATAAATTAACTTCTCTTCTCGGCTAAAACTGAGGGCGCATGCACACACAAAGGCTGCTGCTCCTCATTCCCTTGCTTCACTTTTCAAGGAGAGGACAAGACATGCTCGAAATAAAACATAAGTTGTCTGGTTTCTTTTGCTTGAATACATTTGTTGGTGTGCAATAGTTTGATGGTATAATGTAGTTGATATTTAGTTGTCAGGGAACAGGGAATGCACATTGTAGCATTCTGCTGTGTTTGGCTGTTTGTCATGTGACTGCAGTGGAGGATTGTGTRTAGGATTCATGTTTGTTGTTGTTAAATCATTTTAGGGAATTGGTTAACATTGTTCTTTCAGCAATTAGTCTGTTGTGTTACTCTAATTTGTGTGTTCATTATTTGTTAACTTGTGTTAAACTGTTCAGCAGAAGTAACCATAAGTGAGAGTGGTAGGCCTAGTCCTTAATGAGACCTGTGAGTTTCACTGTGTCTGTTGTGTTCATGAAGAAGAATCCAATAAAGGTTCTTCAAAACCGCCACCTGGTGGTGAAGTCTTGAACTACAACAAGAGCTACATCTCTCTCTGTAGCTGTGAGGTGTCGTGCTACAATATTGTGCTTGACGCATGCGCATTGTTATAAAGAACTTGTTAGATTTACTTAAAAATCCTCGTAACAATTTGCACTAATGTTGGTTAAGTAAATTTAAATGCTACAAATTCAAGTAATATTTACTAATCATTATCTAGTAAAAGTAATTAAGAATATAGTTAAAGATTTGTGAATAAATCAGGTAAATTTTACTTAATTTGATCAAGTACATACTGTATTACAAGATTTAATTTAAATTTACTTAACAAACGTTAGTGCAAATTGTTTGAGGATTTATTCAAGTACATCTAACAAGTTTTTTCAGTGCAGGAAGCTAAAATTAGCACAGAGAAGTAAAAAAAAAAAAACAGGGCCAAAAACAAAAGGTGAAAGTGCAGGGAAAAAATAGCTATTTCCAAGGATTTTAAGGATGTTTAAAATAGCTCTGTTCATTTTCAGTGGAAATGAAAATGGCAGAAAAGACTAAATTTCTCAAAAAGTATAAACTGCTGAAATATCACAAGTCATGGCCAGATTGTCCTGAGGGAGTTAAAAGTTTTGATGTACAAATTGTCAGAATAACACAAAAATCGTGGTACAAGATATGTTCAGGAGAAAAATGCATCACCTCAATAGCATGAATGCTTCATAGGATTCACACTATTAGCTGTGGCAAATATCCTGAACTGGACTGACTCCAAAATATACAATCAATCGTACATTAGAAGGTTACATCAAGTTTGAGTTGTTTTTTTTCTTTCCTGACAAAACCTCTTCAGTTAGAAGGGTAAATGCTGAAAGAGCAGTCCACCTTAGAGTCAGGTGGGTTTCAGGTTGCTGCTTCACAAAATGTTTTTAGTGCCGACTTTCCCCTTGGAGCAAACATTTTGTTCTCTCAGGCCTACTTATTATGTAGAACAGGAGTGACTGCTGAGCAGCTGGTGAGAGAAAATCGGTTTTGAATTTGTCAAAAGATAACATTAACGCATGAACCGAAGCAAATATCCAAACATTTCCCTGTTCTTTTCAGCCATATGTGTAGACACAGGTGCATGATTTGTTTGTTATTTATTTATGGAAATATTCGTCATCTTGGTGTGTCGTAGTTTTTTATCTCTCTTTTTCTTACTTAATGACTTGAAGCGGTGTAAAGTCTGTAAATGTTTAAACTCATGGGTGTAATCATTTATTCACATATATCTGATTCTTTCTTTTTGAAGTTAAACAAATACACTTTGTTTACAAAACTGTCAATTACAGTCTTATGATACGATCAAATGTAAAACTGTAGTTATGTATACATTGTAGGTCATTTCTTCAAAACAAAGAAACACGAGGTAGGAAAAAAGTCTGCAAACACAGATAATGTCAGTATTTAATTTATAGGCAAGCAAATATATTGCAGTGGTTAACTATGAGCTTCAGTGTGGGCTCAGTATTCTAATTCAGGGTTTACAGTTTAACTAAATTCCCCAACAGACATCAGGGACAGTGAAAAGGGCCCTGTACCTGTTGTTTCAGAACTGCATAAAAAATATACAGCTGTCGTTGTTTATATGTGCCTACGAGAATTTACATTCATCTATCTGTCTACCCAGCTATCTCATTCTCTTTGCCTGGGAATAATACACACACACACACACACACACACACACATATATAT
>NW_013952467.1:255015-259117 GCF_001266775.1 Austrofundulus limnaeus
AATGAATATAATATAATGCCCCCTTATCTTAAAAAATAACTACAGTACTAATAACAACTTAAACTTGACCAATCTCCAAATTTGAAAAAAAAAAAAAACATTGTTATGCATCCTTCAAATCCAATCTCTACCAGTCATCAAGTGGCTTTATCATTCAAATGAAAAACATTTTTACTTTGTAAAACACTGCACTCATTTTTCATTCTTAAGTAATTTATATGAGATTTCCATGTCAGCTTCACATCAATGACAACACGCAACAACTGTATTTCATTAACTCTATAAATTTCAATACAATCGTTTTTCAATGAGACGTTGATGGGTTTCTTTCTATTACAGAATGGCATGTAGTTTGTTTTGTCCAAATTCAATGATATTAAGTATAACCTCCAACATCTGTCCATGTGTTGAGTCATCAGCATGACAAGTACATTTTAAAAGCTTTGACACATCGACTAAATCATTCACATACAAAATAAACAGTTTGGTCCAAGCACAAAACCCTGAGGAGCACAACTAATATCACATAATTCAAATCTTACATTATTTACATGTAATCCTTTTATCCAGATCACTAGACATCCACTTTGCTAATTCACTAATGCTTTACTTATTCATCTTTTCGATATGAAATGTTATGGTTGATGTTGTCAAAAGCAAGGAGAAAAATATGCGGCCTCTTCCTCAGAAAATGCTCCGGCAGAGAAGTTGCAAAAAGGCATTGATGTGAACCACTAGCCTGCCACACAGCTCTTATTCCTGTTCTTTAACTTCACCACAACTCTTAGACAATAATTACAGTCCTTTTATGTGTTTTACATTTCCTCCCTCAATGGTAGCTCAGTAGTACATCTTTCCACAAGTCCCACAAAGTTTATCCAAGTGCGGTTTAAAGAATAAACCCATTATTTGAGTGGATGTTGATGAGATAAGGGGTGTCCTCTTGTGTTTTAAGTGACAAATACAGTTTTTTTTTTCAGCATGGTCTTTGGTGAGACTCAAAGATCCAGCCGGGCTGTGTAGAATTGCACAACGACATCAACTGAATCGGCTTCTGATCCGACTTTTCATGGAGACAGTCTCGTATTCAGTTTCAAAGTGGCTGTACTGAGGAGATGCTGTGGCTTCCTTTGTGGCAGGACTCCTATTTGGAGCCATGTTTAAGTGGGAAATAAAATGTAGCCTGCATTTTTGTCAGCGCCCATTTAAACCGCCGACAGCTTCCTGCCACAAATCCTTCCTGTCACACGTTACAGCCGTGTCAAAGAAATGGCTAATTTTCTTCTAGACTAGTCTATGCTTTTTTCTTCAGGTGGCTAATTGGTGACATTATTATACAAACACTATAATTAAAGCTCTGGGGTGAATTTACAGTTTCCACAGGAACTTAAATGTATTTGTAAATTGTTTATATAGATAGATCATCTTAGACCTGTTCTAAGATTTGCTCTTTCTGTTTAGAAAAAAACACGTCAATACATAATAATGTTTTTTGTTTTTGACATAAAACTTACTAAGGATTTTAAAAAGGACACTCATTACGTTTATGGTTTGCATTTTTTTCTGATCATCCAGACAGTGGTTGAGTGGGCAGAAGGCCAACACTCAGACAAAAATAGTTAGGCTTCTGTTTCCCCTAATACACCGATGATAGTTCCACCACACAGTCATGCAGGATTGTTGTCTGTTATTTTAAGGCACAGCGAAGTAGAAATAATACCGAATTCTGAAAAGAAAAATGTTTACAATATTCCCAACAACATGACTGATGAAATTAACTCACTTCTGTCACCTTTAAAAATACCAAAATACACTCTCAAGACTTAAAATTCCATTTACAAAATGTTCTCGGAAGACTGACAACTAAGTTAAATTGAGCTTTTTTCTTTGTTTTACTGTTTATTTGTAGCAAGAAACTTGTATTTCATCTTTATAGATATTTCAAATATGTAATTTATTTTCAAAAGAGATTAAAAAACATTAACCTTTGACGTATTTTGTAACATTTTTTGGGTGGCAAACATTTCATCTTTCATCCCATCATTCGGCAACTATTGTCTTTCCTCTTATTCTTAAAGAGACAAAGAGTGAGAAGCCGCGCTGTCAGACTTTAACACACATCTTCCTCCCATTTCCCCCGTCTCACACCCTCCTACTCATTTGACCTCTGACAGCTGGGGCCCCTGTGCCATTCCTTATTGATTCC
Source organism: Austrofundulus limnaeus (assembly GCF_001266775.1). Lineage (NCBI taxonomy): Eukaryota > Metazoa > Chordata > Actinopteri > Cyprinodontiformes > Rivulidae > Austrofundulus > Austrofundulus limnaeus. The sequence continues at coordinate 257,222 of NW_013952467.1, forward strand.
TTGACATTGAACTTGAATCTTGGGTCTTACAATCAAAGAGGCATTGTCTCTCATGAAGACTGATTGTAGGCCAAACAATACTTGTTCACTTTCCCTCATTTCTCCATTCAAACAGGAGACCCACTTATCCTCAGCTGTCCTGGACTTTTTGACCATTGGCTTTGTATGGAATGCATGTATTTCCTGTCTATAGAAGATGTCGCTTTAACTCTGACGGATCACCGGATGATAACAATCTTCCCCTCGGTGTAACCCGACCAGTGTCGGTGGCAGGACGTCTGAGGGATCTTTCCAACAGGCTTGGAAAGAACAGAAATATAATTTGGGTAATATAATTGAATCAGACACAACTAATATTCACGTTGTTGTTTATATAGTGAATTTAGAAGTAATATAAAACTGCTTTTTTTATTCTGCTACACTACATTGAAATGAATCTCGCTTCCATCACTGTTAAGTGCTTTGGAACAGGCAGACTGATTTGTTGTTTCTAAAAAAGAACATGGGATGATTGCAATTTGAGTTTTTTTTTCTTTGCAGTTACGGTAAAAAAAATATTAATGATTCCAGTAAGCAGTTTGTAAAAAAAAATAACTGTTTTAACACACACTGTGGTCGGATAAAGCACATTAGATAATCACATGCTGTGTCTGCCTACTGTATAGACATCACAGTGAATGAAATGAGTAAAAGGTAGCCTGAAGAGGACCGGTGGATGTATGCTTCATTAAAGACTGATACTTTTTGCTAACGACTAATTAACGTGGGGGCCCCACTTTCAGTTTGCCCGACAGAATCCTGACATTAATGAACATGCTCTTTGATTACAGCAAGTGTGGACTCAGATCGTTTGAGTTTTGTTTGAACTTTTCCACAGAAAATCTGACAGCTCTTTAAAAAAAAAAAAACACTGTTTCGGGTTTATTTGTGTACCATTTAGTTTGTGATGTTTAATAAAGAGGTGCAATAAATATATGTTTAATTACCAAATGATGGATGTTTGTCTTCAGTTCAGAAAAATAAATAAATAAAGAGGGTTCTAAAAATATTAGTGGTTGCTTGAATTTTTGATTTAAGAGCTTATCTTCTATTTTTAGATTATTTAATGGGGTAATTGTCACATGAAATAATTATATGTTCTCTCTGACACTGTTTTTATTTATTTGGTGGAAACAGGAAGAAGCATGGATGATCGCTGAAACACAACATATCAGTTCCTGATTCAGAAATGTAATCCTGAACACCGTTCACCCAGGCTGTTTTAAGGAACGCTTCAGTACGTCATTCATAATGACCTGGAGCATTACCATTTTCTCTCTGTCTTTTTTTGTGCCTGCAGTAGTTGTAACAACAGTTGAGATTATAATTGCATTCTGACCCAATGTATGAATTGCTCACATCTGCTGAGCCTGACAGACTTGTTTGTGCTGACATATGTATTTGCCAACTCAGTGAAGAGAAACACAAGCAAACATTTTTCGAAAGATGACGCAAAGTAGGAGTTGCTGAGCATTTTTAGTGAATCCTTGGTAAACATGGTGGACAGGGTCATCCTCGGTGCGGTTTAGACCAGTGTTTCCCAAAGTTGGGGTCGGGACCCAAAATGGGGTCCTGAAACATCAAGGTGGGGTCCTGAAAAGATTTTCTGAATTAATTACATCTTTGCTTTAGTCATTACAAAGGAGTGAGGTTAGTATATTTAAAATGGATAAATGTAGGCTAAAAAAAAACATTGTTATTATGCCCATATTTAGTTGCAAATGTTTATCATACAAAAATAGTTGGGGGCACAGGTCTGTGCTACTGTTATTTTGTGGGTCAAAAGCTGAAAGGTTTGGGAACCACTGCACTTTGGTTCCCAAAGTTGGGCTTGGGACCCAATTGTGGGTCATGAAG
>NW_013952467.1:260023-262666 GCF_001266775.1 Austrofundulus limnaeus
GCTTCTGGAAGCAGGACAGACCCAAAAGTAAATTAAAAACATGAAAAAAGTGAGTTTTGCATGATAGGTGCCCTTCCGGTTTTGACCAACGTAAAAGAGCTCATCAGCCATTTTTTTGATCTGTTTGCTGCAGAATCTGCCAAAAATAATAGGCAACAATGTGAATAAGATTATTAAGACCACCTTCAAAAAAGCAATAAATGAGACAAAAATTTCTTAATCTTTCTTAAAGAATAAAGTGCAAAACAATACAAGGCACAGGTTTTACAAAAGTTTTGAAGCAAGATGGGGTGCTGGTGACCTTTGAATGACCTAAAAATAATCTTTAATATCTCAAAAATGAAAGCAGCGCAAACGAAAAGTTTAACGGCACAAACCAGCACAAACAGAGCACTAACTGTTCAATCTATTTGCTGGAGTTTTTCACGTGGGTGGGGTGTCATGTTCACGCAGCTGTCCATCCAGCCTTTCATGTAGGAGCCAGAGGCTGACCCAGAGCCAGAGGACAATGAAGATGACGAAATTGTATTTACCCAGACCTTATTTAGAAGTTCCGTCGGAAATACTGTGACGAAATGGTTCAAATGTTATTGGTAAATAGTGAAAACTGGATGGTTGAAAAATGTGACCCAAACAGAATATAAAGATATCTACGCAGCACCGGAAGAGACCAAATACAACTTTTCTGCACTTCTAGAGACTCCAAGTACACACAAAAAATGCTTTTAATGGCTAAAATGGTGGATTTTGCATAAATGTCTCCATTAAAAGACTGAATGTTTTCTTCTTTCACCTCAGTAAAGTCAGATAGTGATCATCTTTTCTCTGAGTCTGGTTCTTCTTATGGTTAAGTTCTCTCCCCTCCATTTATTTGTTTGTTTATTTTATAAATATCCCATAATGCAAAAGTGTGACGAAAGTACTGTCCAGATGAGTCAGCAGAAATTGTGACACTGTACAATTCTAATAGAAATCCCCTGATGGAAAACCTCACTGTATCTTGTTTTCCCTCATACAGTTCAAACGTGTATTTCGAGAAACCTTTCTGATTTTAGAAACACCGGCCACACCGGTATATTTTTAAATGTAACCAGACACACCTCCTGAGTCTTTATAAAAAGCTTAAACTACGTGAAAGAATGTAAACTGGTAAGATATTTCCATCACACAGTTTAGGCATTCCTTTCAGCTGAATCTCACTGTTTAGAGGAAGAGTAAATTTTTCAGAAATGATGCTAGTAGTAAGAGTTCTTTCGACATAAACATGTTCCCTTATTGTTGGGTTTTGAGTTTGCGTTTTGAAACTTAAAAAAATGCAGTGCTGTCACTCTGTCGTAACTTTGGATTTACAAACCAAGAAACTGGTTTATTTTTTGGATGATGCAATTGGGGAAAAAAAGGTGTGAGACACTTACTTTTAATAATCTATAAAACGTGTAGTTGGGACCTCACCTTGACAATGAGGCAATGTTTGTTTTTTGTCATTGCAGAATTATTTCCGAGCAATAGCTTTTAAATGTGTGAGGTTGGAAACTGTTAAGTGTGAGCAGGTCAGACACCTGAAAACCTGAACCCAGAAAATATTGAAACAAAGTCACGTCAAAACTCATTCATCATCCTCCAAACAAAACATTGCAGATTTCCAATCTTTCAGTAGCGCAGATTATATCAAAATGTCATAATATTTCATGCTAGAAATAAAGATTAATACTCCCCTGAGTGCTGATTTAAAATGAAGGGTCACAGCCGATATATTAGATTTCGTGTAGCTTACGTGTTTTTTTTCCACCGATGTTTCTTTCTAAAGTGTGCAACAGAGGAGCAGCAGCAATTCACTCGCTTATAAGTCAACCTTTTGCACGCTTCCCTGTCCAAATAGCCAATCAGGATCCATTTAGGCAGCAATGGCCTGGAACTGGATCTGACAGGGCTGCCAGAGACGTTCTGCAACACATGTGAGCCATGGAAGTCCTCAGCAGTCCAGCTCTGAAATCCATACTGTGGTTTGCACACAGACTGCTGATTAGCACACTGTTGGTGCAGACGTGCAGGACAAGGTTGTCAGGTCTAATACTCAAATGTGCAGAGAGGAAAATCACACCAGGACTAAAAAGCTCAAGTTTTATTTCATGTAGAGTTTAATTATTTTTTGTTACATTTGGTAAAACTTTTTTTATTTCAAATTATTTGGTTTGTTATTTTTAATAAAGATCAGTGTAAAATTTCATCAAATCAGTTGGAGTGTTTTTTTTAAATGGGTACTTGAAGCATGTTAGAAGCAGCACAGATAAATGCATGATAAAAAAGGCCCATATACACAAGAAAAATGCACAGTTTGTTGTTTTGTTCTTCATTATTTTTATTTATTCTATGTAAACTTTGACCCCTGGGCCGGCCAGATCACCTTTCAGGAGGCCTGCAATTTCAGTGTCCTGCTTCCACGCTTGGATTAATTTGATTTAAACAAACTGGTTCTGGGCTTTGTGAAGCCATTCAGGCAACAATCGTTGTTGAGGGCCCAATCAGACACTTTTAGCACCAGGGAGCTTTATTTTGCTCTGTTTTTAGACTCCTGTTGGTTATGAAGTTGTTTTGTAATGATGTAGGACAAAATGTCAGATTTGTTATGCTTCAGACCAAAAT
>NW_013952467.1:262702-289660 GCF_001266775.1 Austrofundulus limnaeus
AGTAATAATAATAAACAATAAACCTTTCTCAAATCATTATTAACAGTCATTTGAATAAATGCTTGTTTGCTTGTTCTGTAAAATTAATTGTATATTTATTTTAAAGACACGGTTGCTGCAAGATTATCTGAAAGGAATTTATCTTTTAAAACACATTTCCAATAAGCTCAAACATGAAGCTACACTTTTTTGCCAATTCAAGTGAAGCTAATGTGCAACGCAAAGTATAAAAACAAGACAAAAAACAAAACTGCCATGCAGCAACTTGTGTTTACTTTACAACTTTTGCTTAATTTGTCTTCATTTCTCTGGCAAGTCACTAAGACTGTATATGTGTCAAAACGAGGTGAAATATGACAAATCACCACAGTTAGATGAATGTAGGATTTGGCATGTTGTGAAGTTGTGTACTCTTTTCGTGGCACCACACTAACAAGCCCAACATCTAATTAAAACTTCATTTATTCACATTTTGTCTCTGGTTCTCGTTAAAAGAAAAGCAACCCTGTTTTATTATTCTGATTTTTGCTTATAGCAAAAACCAATAAAGAAAAACAAAGAATTTGCTTCTTTAACTGTAAAAGATGCCCAGACTCTTCAATAGTTGAAAAAAAAAAACTGTAAAATGTTCTCCAGACCTTAAGTTGTTTAATAAAACTCAAAGCATGACTGTTTTTGCAAACTAACTACACACCATTCATCATCCTGCTGCATGGAACTGTATTATTCTTCTGCAGGGACTCAAAGACAAAATGGGGTTGGACTTCCTGGACACTGAAGCAATGTTAATACAGAAAATAATAAATTAGGATTTTAGATTGTTTCAAACTATTGACAATGTAAGAAAAATCTGTGTTTTTGTGCACTTGTATTGTACTGTGAGTGGCTTTGTTTTGATAAGGTTTGATTAAATAAGAACAAATAAATGAAGTGCTGATTAGCTGGTTTAGGTCTGTTAACAGCATTGGGCTTTGCATTGTCTCTGTATACAGTGCATGATTAAAGCATAACACTGGACTCAATCTAGGAGATGTAGGTGTTAAATAAACAAGACAAAATAAGTCTTACAGACATGAAACATCAGAATTTGAGAAATTAAAAAAACAACAACAACAAATTGATCAGGATTTCACTTCAACTGCACGTTCAGTGTAATTTTTTTTCCAGCATCCTGAATACTTTTATAAATTAAACCATCAGAGTGAGGACAGGTTGATGACGTCATTCACGGTCAATTTCCAACAGCCGGCAGGGCTTTGATTAGAGCAGTAAATCTCCTCCTGTTCGTCTTCCTGAGTGAAGGAGCAGTTTAACGATCAGCCCTGCATTTCTGCCCAACAGTTTCTAACAGGGCAAACACTGAAATCTAGCTATGTTTTCAGTCTGATATATTGAAACTGTTGAAATATTTAACTTTACTATGAAAACGTTCATGAGTTTTACTTTTTTAAATGAAAACATTAAATAGAAATATGCCTACAGTGTTTTTTTTTTTTTTCCTGGGGTTCAGTTCTTAAAGTACCTGCAAATCATTTAAAATGAAAAAAAAAATGCTGATTTTATTACTGTAATAGATTTAATTGGCCTGGCAAAGAAGCAGTTAGTGGTCATATTGAACATTTTCCTTTATGCTTAAAAAAAACTATCAAACAGTCAAACAGTTCAAAAGTGTTACATGTACATTGTTTTTTGTTTGAACAAATTCATCAAAAATACTGAAAATTACTGAAAAATACTGAAGGATATTTGTACTGAGGCACTTGTCTTTCCTTATCAGTGCTCTGTGCTGTTCAATGAGATGCCCATTACGGCCTGACAGAGTCTAAAGACCAGCAATGAAGTGTGAACAAAGTACAAGTCAAGACGACATCAAAACACACTAAAGGGAGAGGGAGGCGGCTGCCATCATAAACTCTTTGAGCCATGGACTTGCAGCAGCTTCACGCATATTTACTTGATTGATGAGGTACCACCAAATGACCCCCATGTCAAAACGTTCTCAAAATAAAATGGATGTTCTGGGCTGTCCTGTTACTCCTATGTACACACAGAGTGTAGCGTTGCATCCTGACGTGCGTTTGACTGTTGTTCAAGCGGCCGTTGCTCACCCAGACGACGGTCTTAAGTGCTCAGCTGGTAAACAAATCATGGCTTATTAAATACACACTTGTCAGTCTCCACTAGCCAGGCATGGAAAAATTTATTTTGACAAACGTTGGCCCACAAGACTTAAGTGTCTGGAGCTGACGCCAACAGATAAATACCTCTGAATTAGAAAATGGATTGAATTTAGCCAAGGTATGCTTTTAAAACACGATTTTTTTTGCTACCCATGTAGCCTATCTAAGGTCAATAAACAGTCTGTGAGTGACACATGTAGTTAGTAAATCTAATTGTGTTGCTTATGTGTAGGTCTGGCTACTGTACGTTTTAGTCTTCTCCTGCAAATATATTTATTTTTACAAACATTTCAATTAATGTGTAGGACTTCTAGAGAAATGTTTAGTTTAGTCATTCCTAGTCAAATTAAAAAAAAAACATTACATTCACCTTGCCAGCACATTAAAGGATCTTAAAAATATATGTGAACTTTTTCCCATTTTGGTCAACAAATTAAGTCAATCTATTTGAGAACCTGTTTTGATGTGTTGGTAAATGTGTGTGTAAGACTCATCCTATTCATGTGGCCCACTGAATACGTTCACTGTAACAAAGTCAAGAAACCTACAGCTTGTTTAAATATGATTGTATACACCTTTAGACCAGACGTGGGAGTTCTGCAGGGTAGCATACTGGGCCCATTGCTTTTCCTATTATACATAAATGACCTTCCAAAAATATTGAAGTATTCAAATATTTTAATGTATGCTAATGATACTGTTCTTTTTTTTGTCTGATTTCAATATTGAATCTATTAATAGTCAGTTACAAGCAGATCTTCAGACATTTCATGGTTGGCTTCAAGATAATCTTTTGTCAATTAATGTTAAAAAACTGAGTGCATGTATTTTTCCTCACCCGGGAGACATTTCAATTTAACAAATCAACTCACTTTTTTAAACAAACCCCTTGATATTGTCACTACCTACAAATATCTTGGAATTACTTTGGATTCTCATTTGACTTATCGTGATCATGTACAAGTCTTAACCACTAAGTTGAAACAGAAATTATACGTTTATTCAAAAATTATATCCAATCTGACATCTTCTGTTTCAAATATCTATCTTCATGCCATTATACTCTCAACCATGTCGAACTGTTTACCTGTTTGGTCTCTTACAACAAATGAAATCTTAGAACCCATAGTTAGGCTCTACAACAGGGCCTACAAAATTCATAAAAAACTTCCTGGTTKGACTCATCACTGTACAGTTCTTTCATTGTCTGATGCCTTGACTTTTCAGAATTATGTTTTGTATAGTGTTATTAATTTTTATTTTCAGATCTTCCAAGGTGCCAATTATGGAACTCTCTGTGTATTGCTGCCCAAATCAAATTCTGGAAGTGGTCATTCAACTAGATCTGTTACAAAAGGAAAACTGATATTACCAACTTTTAAAAACTGTTACGGCCAGAGGTCTTTCTTCTATGTTTATACTAAAGCATGGAATGACATTCCTCAAAACATAAAGTCCATTTCAAAACTACAGCCCTTTAAGAAGAATCTTGTCTGCCATCTGCTGGACACTTTTTGTTGTGCTCAAATTTAGACGTCCTATTTTGCAAATGCTGCCTTCCTGAAATTTGGTATGCATGTTTGTCTTTGTGTCTATGGTGTATAATGATGTGATTGTGATGCTGTATTTCTGAGTGTTTTATGTGCTGCAGAACAGGAACCTGCTGTAAAACAGCAATTATGCTGAGTCAGGCTTGATTTTTAATAATCTTTTCCTGTTAAATAAATAAATCAAACCAAATCAAAAAGACTGAAAATAGAGCCCGGTTGCTGCATCCAGCTGCCAGCAGTTGCCAAGTTTTTTTTTTTTTTTTTTGAGGAGTGGGCACACAGCTAAGCCCCTTTCATATAGCCATCTGTCTGGTCAGTGGAATACAGCAAGGCTGCAGAAGGACAAGTGAGTTATCCAAACTGCCAACCAGCAGTGTGTGATCAGGCAGTAAGTATGTGGGTGGTTGTGGTGAATGAGTGGTAAACCAAAGAGATGACTGGGCCTTGTTGTCGAAGATGCTGCCTGAGCTCCAAGACTCCAAAAAGATTTAAAAGGATACTATCAAAGATTGAAAATAAGAACGCATTTGTTTTTCACAAAAAAAAAAAAACTGATTTGACACAATCTAGCAAAAATAAGTATTGTTTCTCTATTACCAGTGGTGGGCACAGTTCCCCTAAAGCACTAAAGCACTAATAGGGGAACTAATTTCCTGATTAGTGCTTTAGGGTTTTTGCTAATTTTAAAACTTATTAGTGGATTAGCACTTGCTAAATGTATAGGCAAAATTTAGAAGCACTAACTGAGGTCTTTAAATGTTATTGATCAACGTTATTTTTAACAGCTGAGGGTGAAAACTGTCACACATTTTGTTCATGTGTGTCACTTGCCCACTAGGTGACAATATACTGACAACATACAAACTCAAATACAACTGTGGGATGTCAATGATAAATCTTAAGAGAGCAACATGGGAATATGTGACTCATGTTGTCTGTTGAAGAATGTTCATGGGTTGACTGGGTTATTTTAGTGCTTTAGAATTAGCTTTTGCTAAATTTTTCAGTGTGTTAGTGCTTAGGGGACCTAAATATTTGAGTTAGCGTTTTAGGGCTGGTGGAACAAATTTTTTGATTAGTGCTGCCCACCACTGACTGTACCCTTTTTAAACAATGAATTGAGCAAAACAGTCACCATCATTTGGACATATGTACATTTTTATGCTTATTTTCTCCATCAGTAAGTAAATCTAAGAGAACTTTTGAAATTTTATTAAATACAACGGGGATGGGCAACTGGTGGCCCGTGGGCTGGATGTGGCCTGTGGATGACTTCTGTCTGGTCGGCCAAAGAAGCTTGATTAAGTAAGTTTTTTTTTTTTTTGGTTTGTTTGCATTCATATTTATTTAACAAGATAACAACTGTTATACACACATTTTAGCATGAGTTACACCACTGTGTACTGGTTTGATCAACATATACAAACTTTTTTTTAAATGGCAGCCTTATTACATGTGGGTAAGTGTTCAGCACTATGTGGCCCTCTGGTCATGTCAACAAAAAAAATTGAGGCACCTTGCATCATCTGAGTTGCCCATCCCTGAACTACAGTGTGTTTCAATTGCCTAACTGGAGACAAATGGCTGCTCAGAATAATAAAATATTACTAAAACAGAACATAAATGTTTTCAGAGGCAGACAGGAAGAGAGTGATTGTAAAACAAAGACACGTGTAGGAAAGACAAGAAACACGATTAATTAAACATAGATAAAAAATAAGAAAAAAACAGTTGCCAGGCATTGACGTCTAATAAATAGTGCATTTTTATAAGATTAAATATGCCAACAGTGGATGTTAAAGCTAAACATGTCACTAATTTATGAATTAAAATCTTGTTAACAGGTGAATGTGTTTAAAAAAAATGCAGCCTGACTTGTTGGGTTTCTTTGCCCCAACAGTGGGAACTTAAAGGGCTAGTTCAGACGATTTGAAGAGAGGTTCTGCTGTAAGGGTAAAAAAATGTGCACAGACTTGAACGCCAAGTCTGCAGCATGTTTACATGTGCGAGGTTATGAGCCTAGACAAAAATAAATTGAAAAGAGTAAAAATAATAATGGGAGCAAGAGTGATTTTTGTTTACTTTGCACGACTTTGACAGTTTTGCGAAGCTGATACAAAACTTCTCCGCTCCTGCTCATGTTCTCTGTTGTCGGAGCCCTGACTGGACTTTGTCATGGCTGACACGCGTCTGAAAAATAAAGAAAATGTAATTAATTTTTCTTCGGGTTTCCCAATGTGTTCTCCGGTAACCGATGCCATATGGTCAGTGTCACATGTAATCTTTGCTGTAAGTCCGCAGATCGCAGCCAGGTAGGTGGATGGGAGCCCGCGGGGAAACAAAAGATCAAGCGCCCCCTGCGCTAATGTATTCACATGGCCCAGCCAGACCTGGAGAAAAAAGCTTGTTTGCATTTCATGTGAGGCTGTGTGCGTGTTAATGCGGGCGTCCTTTTGTTTGGTAACACAGACTTGACTTTCTGAGTGGAACTCAATCATTAATTAAGGATTCTTTTATATTTTGTTCCTTCTTTGTTTCCTATTGGTTTCTCCCTTTCAGTTTTGCCCCACAATCAACTTTTAACATCTCTTCCTTTTCTTTCTCTCTTATGGGCTGAGTGATTAGCATAACAACAGAGTCAGGCACAAAAAGTCCTGTGGGCATGTGACAGACTTGTGGAATGGGGGCACAGGGACGCGGGGGAGATGGAGGGCGAAGGCGGGGAGGGATGGAGGGAGAGAGGTTGCCCATGCTAATATCTGCAGCTGGGCCTTTGGTTTTGTTCTCTATGCAGCTGGGCTGGATGAGAGAGCCTGGATTCCAACACACCCCCATCAGCATAAATCTTGCCATGCTTGAGGCTGCGCACACAGCAACAATGCCACCGGGTCAGGCTATGCCAAGTCGGCTGGCTCCGCACATACACTCGCACACACGCGCTTGGACACACACACATGCTTACAAATAAATTGTTGTTGTGTGGCGCTGCTTGCAACCAACAGGACACTTTTTTCCCCTTGTCTTTTGCATATATTATTCATTTATCATCAACTCAGACTACTAAGTGAAAACCCAGACGATGCTAATTATTCCTTTCAGTCTCATTGGCTTTGTCTGTCGAACAAGGCCAGACAAGATTATGTCATGTGCAAGGATCAGCTCAGAGATTCATTTTGATCGCTGCCTGTCAGAAAAAAAACAACATTATTTCTCACTCTTGGATCTCTGCAGTTGAGTGGATAAAGTTAAATAAGTGAGGATTTTGAAATAAAATAATACAGATGTTCTTAAACACTGACACATTTCTGCTCAGCTTGACGATGCGTGCAAAAAACATGAAAACAAAACAAAACAAAGCAAAACCCAAGAACAGCCACAAATGTGTTCCGAATACCATTTGTGCACAGCTTCCAGCCTATCATTAATAACACTATAAAGAGTTCTTTATGTCCGCGTGGACAATGTCACTTTTTGGAGTCAACTTTGACGAGACGAATGTGTGTGGCGAGCTTGAATGCTTTGCAGCTGGGCGTGAGCGTGGTGCCGGTGACAGCGGGTACCAGGGCACAAATCCCATGGCAGAAAGGGCATCTTTGTTTGGCCCAGGTGCTCCCTGGATGCGCTGCCCTCACATCCTGTTCGGGCTCATTCATTATGCATGAGTCGTACATTTAAAATCATGAGCTTCCTGTCAAAAGCCAGAAAGGGACGGCCCGGCCAAGTGTGCTTTCTGTGGCTTCAGAGGAAGAATAGGAGCGTAACATTTTCAAGACACTGAAAAGCCGTGAAGCAAAGGCTATTGTGGCATAGGAAAAAAAATCTAAAAAATAAATAAATAAAAAGAAAGAAAAAAAAGAACACTAGTTGTAACAATTTAGGATGTGAAAATGATTCAAAATATTAGTGCTGCATGTCTGCAAGCTATGCACCACATTTAAAATATTTCCTGCATGGAATGTAATGAGTTTTGGGAATATTTTTCTTATTACACCTTTTTATTTGCAGCTGTTCTAAAAAATAAAATTGCAAAGTGACTTTACCCTTCACACGAGACAATATGTCTCAATAATTACTGCAAAATTGCAATAATCCGCATTAAGAAGCGTGACCTCCCTCCTGTCTTTGTAGCTCAGCAGAAGATGATTTTGGTACAATTAAGCCATTTTGTCTCACTGCATGACTGTTCATTAGCATTATCTCCACCTGCAGCTCCTGCTCTCAGATGCGGTCCCTTTGAAGTTCTCATCACTGCATCCGTTCTTTTGGATGCAGGACAGTGTCTCAGTGTCTGGGGTCACGATGGGTCAGCCTCTAATGTGATCAGACTTCTACAGTTATTTCTGCAAATATTAAACTGGCTCAAAAGATGTTTCCTTTACTGAGTACAGCATCAGGTTTCTGTTTGACAGCTTTTGCTCTGTAGACAAGCCCCTCAGAGCTGGAGGGTGCCAGACCTCAGGCTTTATAGCCTGGAGCATCTCTCACTGCTGACCCTATAATATGACTGGTAGCTGACCCAGGCAGGGACACTGCAGGTGGGGGGGGGGGGGGGCTTAAAATGCTGAGAAGTAACTGCTACTGACCTTCCAGGGATAGAGCAGTTTTTTTGTCTTGAAATGATCTTCAGGGCAACTAAGCACAGCTTGAGTTTCACATAATTTGAAGAGTGAAACTCTTTTATTGGGGCTTGCAAGGATGTCTGCTTGAGGAGAGCCCTAACATTTGATTTTACTTAGTGAGATAATGAAACCACATATACAGGTTTGCCAAAACACTCTCACCTGATAGTATAAGTAGTTGGCCTGGGAGTCCAAAAAGTGATGGTGGATTCACATCAAACGCATTTTGAGCTGCAGGAGCAGCCAGTTTACATGTAAAGTCTATGGTGGACGCGCCTCTAAGGATCTCACGGCGCATCACGTACGTTTGGTGCGGTGCGCAAGGAAAGCGGAAGGTGCGGCAGAGCGTTTTCCGTGCACGTGGTGCGTTGAAAGCAGCCGACGCCCGAGTTCAAAAATCTGAAGTTTCGCTGCTCGACGCGTCTTGGCAACCAATCAGAGAGACTCATTTTTCCATGTGACAGTTTCCTGAATGTTGCCCACTAAACTGAAACAGACAGACAGGAGCTCTTTAGCTGAAATCGACCGTCTACTGCTGGTGTTCTGGCAGGAGATATCAGCACCGATGTGGGTCAGCTGCTCGCTGAGCTCCAGACAAAAAAAAAAAAAGTCTGTCAGCTCACAGCTTCTTGAGTGGCGAAACTAACCGAACAAACTGCCTCTAAATCATCTGGTGAATTAATTTTCTGGTGTGTGCAGCGTTCGCTTGTTCTTTAGTATAGAAATCAAAGCCATTTTCTTTATTTTATCGTTATTTCATCTGCCAAACACAGACCGGAAAAAAAAAACAAGAAGCTCCTCCCTCTTCAGACGCGCGTCTGGCCTGTGTCCCGGTCTGAACATAATGCGTCCAGCTGGAGGCGTTGTGCGCTTTTTTTTGCTGCTCAAAACGCTTTCACTGTGAACATAGTATTAATGTTGCACATTTTGACAATGCTGATATAAATAGAAATTGTTGGCCAAAAAAAGTATGTAAATTAGGAAATTTAAAGTCTGACCAAAAAATTGTCTGAAAAAATACAAAGCGAATTCTGACAATTTCTGAAGGCACGTGTTGAGCTTGAAGACAGGGTTTGACAGCAAATTTATATTCTCAAATGTAATTTTTTTCTGTTGTTTTGTTTCAGGATGAAATGCAGTCATGCATTACTGATCCACTCTAAAGATTGTGACATGCAAGCTATGGGTTTTTTGAGAATACACTTAACTATATGGTGCAAAGTGTTTGCTGCAAAGTCATGTTTCTGGTTCAGATTCCAGATGTTTGTATGAATTTGAGCAGCCCATTTGTTGTTTTTGTTTTCTTCTTTGTTTTTACAGGTTAACAAAAAGGAAGCACCAAATTGTTGCTAAAATTTTTATATAGTAATTTATAAAACTTTAACAATTTTTTTCTGTTCTTTTGAGCTTCTCACAAGAACCACAATCATCATCATCATTTTGCTGCTCAGTGGGTAAAAAAGATGCTGACAAGACATATATTTATAATGGTTTTATTATTTATTAATAGCACAATAACTGACCCTCGTTTTATATATGAGAACCAGCTCATAGCTGTAAGTTCAGATGGCACTGTGGTTTTAGGGTGGAGGAGCCAAAATTGTGGGAAAAACTGCCTTCTTTTCATTACACAGGCATCGCCCTCAGCTGCTTTTAAATGTTAACTTAAAACTGATTCTTATTCTTAGGCTTTCATTCATTTTTAGATTTTGATCATAGGGTTTTGTTGTTTTATTCTTGTTTTTACTTTTTGAATGACTAAATTAGTTCTTTGCATTGTACAGCACGGTTCCTCTGAGGTGTTAATGAATAAATAAATGACAAAACTAGATACCGCATAACGGTAACATAATGACCCCAACATGCACAAATGCACCAGAACTCAGAAGTCTTTATTCCTAATAAATGTCATACTAGGTGCATCCCAAAATTGTAGTGGTTTGGGTGGGGGGGGGTTTTTTTTTGGGTGGAGGGGTGGGGCATTGGTTGACCTGATGGATAGCCCCTCATCAGAGCCAAACAACCAAAGAAACCTGAAGCACCTATGTTTAATAGTTTTTGAGCCATAACCATTTTTGTATGTCCAGATACCCCTTTTTCAGATAAATTGGGGGTCTGGGGATGGTGGGGGGGTGGAGGCACTGATTGGTGGGCCTGATGGATAGAGCTTCATCAGAGCTAAACAACAAAAGAAATCTGAAGCTCCTATGTTGAACAGTTTCTGAGTTATAAGCAATTTTGCATGTCCTGACACCCCCACTTTGAAAGGAGCCCCCTTCTCAAAAATGAGGTCTATCGTAAAACCGTTGCCTGGCGCAGTGTAGGTCAGACTCATCTACAGTTCTGCCAGGTTTCATGTTGATCGGTGCAGCCATTTTTGTGTTGCGGTTGACCAAAAATCACTGAAAAAAAAAAAATAAATAAATAAATAAACAGTACAAAAACAATATGACTCCTGCTTATGCTTCACGTGTGGGGGTCATAGTAATTAAATTTATTGTAAATACAAGAACAGCATAAACCATAAAAACATGTTTTATTGTCATATGTTACTTTAATTCTTGTTTACAATATATTTTGTAATTCAGTTTAGAAAAATAGGTTATTGTGAGACCCTTTTTCTCTTTAATGTTCAACAAGCCTTATCCTGGGCCTCATCACTCTGCATCTTTAGCCAAATCTGAGGCCAGAGACAGAATATTGGCCTGTGATGAAAGGTGGAAAATACCACCCTGTGTTCATACCACAAACAGCATCTGAAGGGAATCATGTTTGTTAACAGCGATAAAATAATTTGCATGTTGCATTACGCCGTGGGACACTTAGAAATAAGTATTTTTAAGTATTATTCAGGAATTTTAGCCACACAGACTTACCCAAAACAAGCTTGTAAAAACATACCTTTCAGCTCAGAGCAGGGTGTGTCGATATTTAAATGAAGTTTCCAAGTTTGAATTTTATTTGCTATCCTTACAAGCTGTCATATTAAATATGTTATTGGAGTACTCTGAGATCACTCATTGGTGAAATGGAAAAAGAAAAAAAAGAAAAAAGTTGGGAGCAGAGTGGATTCCTTGGTGAGATCAGCGTCTGAAGCCATAATCTGGATCGCTTGCAGCCTGCTGTGGGTCTGTCTCTCCCACATGAAAAATCCACTGTCCCCAGGCCACCGTTGGCAAGATATCCAGCCATAAGACCCAAGAAGAATGGCATCAGTCACAGTTTAATGGATCTAGGATTATTGTGCCTTCATCCCTCAACTCCCACGGGGCTGAAGGGTGGGTGGTTGGCTCCGCTTCGGTCTCCAGAAGCTGCCAGCATCTTCTCCTGTGACCCTTGCTGCTGCCTGCGGGCAAACTCAGCGGGACAGCTTCGAACCACATGGTCAGAGCCTGCTGTGCCGCGCTGCTTAGTGCCCTCAATTTTGTCAAATTAGTAACCAATCTTCACTCTTGTTCTTTGAAAGTGCTCATGATCGCATTGTGAGTACTGAGGGACCAGTTTGACCCACTGCAGGTGGACCGATGGGAACAAAAACCCCACCCCTCCCCCACTGCATGCTTATAACATTCTTTCTCTTTATGACTGGGAGCGAATCACTCAGGATGTTATATCTGTCAGAGGAACTCTACAAAATGTCTTAATTTTCAAAGAAGCAAAGTGTGAAACAATCAAAAAATAATAAAAGAAAATAAAACTTCATAACTTCAGTAAATGAACAGGAGCTTTAATAATCTGCTGACCATCAAAAAAAAAAACATGCTCACATGCATTGAACCGTATTTTAAGACTAATTTTAGGATAAGAGAAGATTTATGTTCTTGGGGTAATTTCAGCATAAATTTGTTTCTAACTGGCCTACATTCAGTGGTCAGCGAAAGACCAGTTTGGTGTTCTGAAACCTGCAATAAAACAAGAACAATTAGCTTCTGTGAAAGCAGCCTCTCAAGCCGAAAGGCTGCTATCTGATCAGTGGCACCACTTAGTAGAGACCTGCTGAGACCTCTGTTTATGCATTAGTGAGGCAGCAATAATGAGCGCCGCTCTCTCACTGTGCATGAGTCAAATCAAATTCCCTTGCCAATTACAAGGAGATTTACACAAGGCCTTATAGCGCTGAGACTAATCTTCTTGTGCGATCTACGATGTCCCTGCACTAAAACAACCTCTTATATTCTCATGGACCACTGATGCCGGCCCTCGTGCTGGGATTTGTTTCTGTTTTCATATGTTTCTGCAGGATCTGGAGGCTGGAGCCAGTCTGTGTGTCAGCATCCTGCCTGCGGACCAGACCTGGCAAATGGCCCACTCAGGACATTTGACCCTGTGGATTTTTCGTTTTTCTGTGGAGGTTTTTTTTTTTTTTTTTTGGAGGTGGGGGAGGCACTAACACTTTTCCTTTCGGGAAAGGTAAAGGGCTCAAAAGGGTGGAAAGCAAAATATTTTTACAAGACTCCTGGACGCCAGGTTGCATAAAAGGTTCCACAAGGCGTTTGCAGCAAACCTGGATGGTTGAGGCCACATATTCTGTTTTTATTGCCATAAACTCACCCAGCTCCCAAAAGGAGCTGTACATAGAGCTATCTGTATTACTTTATACGCAGCTCTGAAAGTCACAAATCATTTTTAGTCCACTGCTCCTGAATCATGTAGATAACAAAAGCTGTTGAATTTAACACAAAGACTATAAACACTCACATAAATATGTTTATATCATATATATGTTGGCCTTAGGTGCTTGATTTAACTGTTCCATATTAGCACCTAAAATAATTTAGCAACAAACAAAACAGAAGGAAAGGAGAAGTACACCCTTGTTTATTGATGGTCCTTCCTATTGGACAAAATTGTGTTCAGAAGATGATGCTCTGGGGACTCCGCCTTTGGCTCATACTGGTGATCACAGCTTAGTTGGCTGTGGTTGTCCGATCACACTAATTGCTGGTTGGTTGTCTTTGCCTGCTCTGCTGGTGATGAATGAAAAGGTAAATGCAGTGACCCTAAATTAAAAGATCCATTCAGACAAAAAGTGGAAAATAAAAGATTTTGCCAAAGATGCCATGAAATATATTAAAAACCAACAATATTTTAACTATGCCACTAAGTTTCCTCAATTGTGTTGCGATACATATCATGACAGCATGCCATTAAACAAGAGAGGAAAACAAAAAGCCACCAGCAATAATGAGGGTTGTTGGTTACCAGAAAGTATAAAAAATAATGTTCCAGTGATATTTTAAGGTGTGAAGTTATTAAAAGGTGTTTACAACTCTGCTTTGTTTTCTTTAGTGGTAGCTGCACCACTTGGAAAAGGCTCAGGTAGGGAAAGCTATGAATACCTCACTACCACTTTCCCAGCTTTAAAAATAAAATCCACAATTTGCCCACAAACTTGCCTGCAAATCTATAGATACACTTTTAAACAGCAAAACATTTAGAGAATATGCATCGTGGTGTACAATAAACTAAACTGTCATTTATTGTTCCTGGTACTTATTTGTTATTAAATTTGTTTGAATCATTTTCTTTTTTTATCTGTTATGGTGTGTTTTTTTTTTGGACTTTATCAGTCAGTACCCAGGATTAAGTTTGTTTGCTTTTAGAAAAGAATGCAATTACCAGAGTGAGCCTCACTGATCAATGATGGCATATCACTTGCAGTCACCCAAAAGCAAACATGTTTTTTTTCTCTTGAACAGATAGCTCAAGAATGTCAAATAAAGTCAGATCAATTGAAAACACTGGTTTAACTAATGTTATGTAAGAAAAAAATGGTTTTCTCATGCGTTCTAGCAGCGATGATTTCTGTGAAGTCGCCCTGCTCACCAAAAACTGCAGGATGTGTTTGTCACCTCACCACAGTTCTCATCCCTCTGTTTCAGGTGAGCAATAGATACGCCACCCCCCCCCCACCCCTGCACACCCCACCACCCTCTCACACACACACACGCACATCCCCCCTGCTGCTTTACCAGATGACCTCATCACTGCATTGCCAACCAGAGCAGAGTTGCACAAACTCAGGTCAGCCAAGTGAAAATGCCAGTGCAGGTTCTCACAGTAACCCCGATAATATCTCCGACCCCCAGCCCCACACTCATTGACATGAAGCAGCCACACAGATAGAGTTGCAAATGGGCACTTCTATGAGTCAAAGCAAGGGTGGGTGGGACACTGGACATCCCCCCGGCGGATGCCTTGTTCTCCCATTAATTGATCGCTACTTGATCTTAGATGGTGATTCAGGGGTACTCTCTAGGGCAGGCCACTAGTTTCTGTGATATGTGTGGGAACTGCATGGAGGCCACTAAGGTGCACCTGTTAAATGGCCATTTTGGCCTATTCCCCCAGCACCCTACCTATTGTTAGGGATTTATATTCAGTTTCCTTCTCAGGTGGCCACACAGTGGAGGACTACTGAAGTGGACTGCTCTGTTTTCAGTAAAAAAAGAAGGTTGCTCAAAACACGGATCCAATAAAGGTATAAAGTATTGAAAGAGTGACACAGGAAGTGATGGGACACATGATGTCACCAGTTTAATCATTGAATAATGGTCTTTTCCATTTTTATTAAAAAGTCAGAATTTTGAGTTCTGGTTGAGAAAAGTCATCTGGACCATTGCTCCAAAATGCCCTGATGGATCTCAACAATCCAGGTAAAATAAATAAATTAATTCATTCATTAAAAAAGCTCAATAGGTCCTCTGGATGAGTTCTCATTGTTGAAAAAAAATGTTACATCTTTTCTCCAAAAGACGTCTTTACTCTGAGGTGTTACAGGTAAACTCAACCTCATAAGCACTTTCACGTGGTGGACAAACAAATTAACGACCACTGTCAAAACTCTTTGTTCACATGCAAAACTGGACCACCAGCCTAATTTATTTTTGGGTCCTTGCTCCAAAACTCCAAATTTTGAAAAGTGAGGATTCCTCAAACTTTACCTCAAAATACAATTTGTCTGCTTCGTTCATAAACGATGGTGATTGCTGCAGTATTAAACTGTGTTTTTGTACCTTTGTTGGTTTGGATTGCTTTAAATCAGTCACACACATTTAGTGTTGTTGTACTATCTCAACAGGAAAACATGTTGCTACAGTGTTTGAATGCACAGATGCATAAAAAAATACTTTGTTTTGGCTTGTGTTGCTGAGAATAACCTGATCACTGAGCATAAAAATGATAAGTTGAACTTATACTAAAAAAAAGTAAAAAATACATAAGAACTGGCTTTTTTGAGAAGGCTGATGATCACAAGCCAACAATTAGGTTTAATGACAGCCCGATGTCCTGTGACCTGCTGTAAGACCCATGACCTTCATTTTAACAAGGGCTTTAATAAGGGACATTACTCTGTCAGTGTGGCGTCTTCTGGAAGATGGCAAGATGAAAGGTACCCACTGAAGTGAGAACTGCAGGTGCGGATGATGGTTTAAATAGACAATGTGAACCAGGTGCAGTAAAAAAAAAAACCCTACAAAGTAGCGCAGTAACCAGAAGAGCTCATGTGTGCTGTGTGACTGAAATAAATGCAGATTTGTTGGAAATATGTTGTCCAGATTGTAAAATTCTGTTTTAACTTGTGATTTTTATATGTGCAGTTTTTTTTATTTAGAAAAAAAAATGGTACATAGTCTTCTTTGCAGAACTTTAGAAAAATATTGTTTTCAGTGTTTTATTTCGGTGTGAGACTCAGATTCTCTAATCCTTTCCACAGAAGCATATCATCACCGTGTCATTCTCACATGTCCACTCTAAGCTGAGTTTGCTCCCCGCCAGCACACCGCTGCAGTGATCTTCAGAGAGGCAAGGTAGCATGTCAGAGGAGGTGTGTATGTGTGTGTGTGTGTGTGTGTGGGGGGGGGGGGGGGTAGTAGGAAAAAAAGCAGGAATTACCAGGTTTAAATAAAGTCAACTTTCCAGCCATCTGGTCAGTGTTTGGGATAGAGAGGGAAGCTCTGAAAGCAGGAGGAGCTACCAAGTGTAAGTTTTATTTTTTAAGCTTTCAACAAAACAAAGTTCATTCCACATTTCTAATCAGTCATTTACTGAAAATTTACAGTCAGTCTTGACAACAAGACTCATAGATCATCTGAAAACAAGTGGATCTCTAAAGATGACATTTAGCTGTCGGTTTCTCATCATTGTTCTCCAAATGGACGAGTCAGCACCGTACCCAGGAGGGAGTGTAAAATGATCTGCAGACACGCATCATCGTTTCAGAAAAAGAGCACAGATCCTGGTGAGGAGAATCACAACAAATGAAGTCAGGTTAAAATGACTAAGGGGACACATCACTGAACCAAGTGCTCTAAAATTAAGGACAAAACAATGTGTCAGGCAATGATTGATCAGTCTGGAGTGTTTTGTCAAAATTCAGCCGTCTTTGCAGCCCCACCCCCAGGCACTTCCTATAATCAAAGGCCAATGCCCACCCATGGCTAATTAGACATTAAGCAAACGTCAAGAGGACCTGATTTAAAGCAGCCATCCTAGACTTGAGCAAAACAAAGGGAGCAGAGAGGGGGAAACGGAAAAGATCCAGATCAATACCGAGCGGCACTTTTGTTTGCTAAAATGCCATAGAGGCTGAAATAAATCAGATAGACGACGGAGAGAGCGGCCAGCCATTTCGTTCTCACGGCTCCCCGGGCACTGCACCGAGGGCAGGCACACCTGGCCTAACAAAGCCTGAAGAGAGGGGAGGGATGAGCACACAGAACCTTACATGCAAACTATCTCAGATTATTTTTTAACTGGAGAGAATCTGTTGAGTATTTGATAAGAGCTATGAACTCTAAGCAGCTTGTCAGTCTGGTTAGAAAACATCTCTGTGACCCGTCACATCGAACAGAGGATGAAAGTCACAAAGTGGCATAAATGGAGAAAGAGGCAACTGTAGTGCATTGATTAAAACATTTGCAACAATTGTATTTTGTCATAATAGAACAAATAAATACCTCATCTATGGGTCATATCTGACATTTAATCTTAAAGATTTTTTGAAGCACTTTTTCTGAGCTGTAGCTACAAAAAACACATTTTAAAAGTAATTTTTGTAATTTTCCCTCCTATTTATTAATTTTTCCCCAGCTGTTGAATCTGAATATCCAAACACTATTTGAGGTTTTCTCTTTAAAATAAAGTAAAAAAAAAACATCTTCATTAGAATAGGATTCCCACCAAATATCAATGGGCTGTCCTGATTAGGAAGACGAATCAGTTTACATCTCTGGAACCACTCATGATTTCAGGATGATCCAGGTATCAAAATGTATCTTAAAAAGCAGGAATCTGAAAATATAATTAAGTCACTTTGACCAAATTTGACTTATCAGTTTTTTTTCCCAAGTAAGATTGTTCAAAGAGCTATCTGCAACAGGTATGATCATATTTGTTCATATTCTTTCTTGAAAACATATCTTCCAAAAATCTGAATTATTGCTTTGCACATCAGTATATATCAAGCTGTTTCTAAAATACATTATCATCTTAGTAAACCACTTTACAAAACTATTAGATCTTAAAGGGACTAATATTTTTAAGTACTTTTATTAGTGGCTGTTAATTTTAAACAAATATTTCATTTTATATTAAGCAAAAAATATATTCTATATAGCTTCTTTTTCTAAAAAAGCCTGCCTAGTTTTCACCAGTTTAACCATCTTGTTGACTTTAATGCTTCTATTAAAGTCTTAATCATCACATTTTAAGTCCTACTCCACCCTCCCCCACCCTCACAAATTTCCAGAGTCACAGGGTTTCCGTTCTGATGAAAAGGCCTCACTTCACCCGTCTTCTCCCTTCTAACCAACCAGTCGCCACGCTGCAGCATCTGCGGCACGGTTCCCCCTGTAAATCATACTGTCACTTCTCACACTCGGCACCTCGTGAGCGCAGTCGCCCTAGCTGGTTTCAATTTGTGCCTGGAGCAAAGTTAATAAGTTTGAGATAAATTCAGCCGTCCTGGCTGGAGCTGATTTGGAGCGGTGTACGCTTTCACCCGACTGATTATCCCTGGTCCTAAACTTCACTGGTAAAGCACAAAGAGAGAGTCTGTTTCACACTAATGCAGTGTGACCCCATGCAGAGGAGCCTGTTATCATTGCTATTTAGTGAGTTCAGGTTACAGGTGAGTCAGGTACTAAAAAGATAATTCTGACTGCTATGCCTAAATAATAGGCATCTTTTCAACATCATAACTGTGCTCAGATATTAACTCATAGACAGTTTATGACTACATGTACTCACATTTTG
Organism: Austrofundulus limnaeus; assembly: GCF_001266775.1. NCBI lineage: Eukaryota > Metazoa > Chordata > Actinopteri > Cyprinodontiformes > Rivulidae > Austrofundulus > Austrofundulus limnaeus. Next base: position 281,309 of record NW_013952467.1, read on the forward strand.
AAAAAAATTACATAATTTTTAACAAACAAAAATAATAAATGCTGCTGTACTTAAAATATAAGTATGCTTTAATGAAAAAAAAACAATACTATAGATTAAACAGGTGCTATTTAGTTTTATTTTGAAAGCAGAAAGCTAAAGATAAAGAAGGTGTGTATGAATTCTGTTGGAGTCCCTCAATAATTTAGCTTTAAGAGGAATATTCAGAACCCCCTAATATCATGCATTTGCAAAGCAGAAATAACTTATTCACTGAGGTTTGGTTGGAAATACATGAAAAACGTTCAAGTCAAACAAGACACATTTTACCAAAAGTGAAAGTATTCACTGTCTCTGCAGTGGTTTACCACACAAGTGCCATTGCTATTTAGGAAAATTAACCTTACATAGAGGTGATACTCATCCGTGGTAACCTCTGGCAAACAGGCGTGATGTTGGTAAGCACCCGTTTGGCTATCATTAACAAGCTGGAAGTGACTGGAACCTTTTCTGCTTCCAGCCACATGATTGGGGGGCTACCCTCGGTAACCCAACGCAGGAACCAATTATGCATAATTTAAGACTTAAGCAACTCTGACAGATTTCTGGAAATTACTGTAGAGGTCTTGTTGCTGTTGCTGAGGATAAATGAGAGTGGGATATTTTGACAGGTTTCTCCTACAAACCAGTTCTCGGATAGACAAAGGTAAAGGTTACGTGGTGCCTAATATCCATGTGTTGATTGGGGCTCGAGTCAGGGGGTTAAGTAAGGTCTAGTTAGCTGGGTTCTGAAACGCGGCAGAAAAGGTTAAGCAAAACACCAGGCCTCCGTCCCACCTGTCCACAAATTACTGCTACATAAACATGAAGGGTTGAACGTCTGCATGCACATGCATAAGATAAATTCACGTTGGTGGTCGAAGTTACCCTAATTAACAATACTACTTGACAAAGGCTTGTGTGATGTCCAATCTGGACTGGTTCCATTCATCAAAACCTGGACAAAAAAGCAAAATGTTGATCCTTTTAAGTGGAATTTTATGGATTTTATTATTTTTTGTGCAATACCATCTATCATACATAAATCTTCCTTAATGGTCTTTGAGCTAACCAGTGGATGTATGTGTGTGTGTGTGTGTGTTTGAAGCTCTCTGTGTTTGCCCATCATGGTGAGACAGGAAGCTGGTCAGACTGCAGTCAGTGTCAGCCAGTCCTAAAACCTTTAGACTAGGTGCGAAGAAGACTTGGTCACATTTCTCCCATGTGGCAGACGTCTGATGAAGCTGAGAAGGAGGAGCCATTTCTCTGGACATATTTTTGGCTCTGCTTATATACTCAGTATCCAAAACAGGAAACGCTGAAACCTGCATTGACGTTTGCTGTAAGGTTAATAGACTTTGTGCTCAGTGGGGGAAAAAAAAAAGAATTCAAAACTCATGTCCAATCAAAACTTGACTGACATTTATGAAAGCCGTGGGGTTACAGTATTTGTGTGAATGTGTATGAATGTATGTACTTGTGGTGTGTGGTCTTATTCACATCACACACACATGCCTCCCCTCCCTGCTGTGAAGCCAATACAGCGTCACCCAGAGACACAATTAGGAGCCCGTGCAGGAAAGCAGGGCTAAGCGGGTAGATGCTGAGATGAGACAGGCTCACCGAGCCGTTCCTTTCGCTCCTTGTCTCCAAAGGTCCCTTGGCAAGACACAGACGGCCTGAGATGTCAGCTTGAAGCACTAGACCAATCTGTCTCGACACAGTCGGCTGACTGCAAGACCTGAAGGAATCCCAACATGTACCATCCCTCTGCTTGCTTTGCACTGAGCCATGCATGCTCGCACAGTGGGAAACAGGAAGGTCTGATCAGCCCAGGAGTTCACAGCAGTTCAGGTGGTCTGCATGCAGAGGTGCTGAACTCATGGGACGTGACTAACGGATTTATTTTTTTTTTTTCTGTTGAAAGCCAGCTTTTCATAGAAGGTGGCAAATATGCTGCACTGTAAATAAAATGTGTTTGAACTAGATTTTAATTTAAAATATATGGTTTAGATAATTAAAAAATGGTTTAATTGGTGTTTTATATATATGTGTATTTCTAAACTCTCACTAAGTAAAGTCATTTAAAGAAAGAAAAAGCTTTCTGTTACAATCATAAAGTGTCCTCTAGATATTTCAACTGTTTGGTTGTTTAAATATCAAAAGTAGAAATTCTATGAAGCTCTATTCTCAACAAACTGTGTCAGCGATGACTTCAAACTATTTTAGAATCCTCCAGAGACACAAGGAGCAAATTAGCTCAAGTTAATGAAAAATACCCCCGAACTCCATAGGACAAGGAAAAAACATCACCTTGGATTTTTCTTCTGTAATAGACATAACTCTTTTTAAGCAAAGTAATTTAGCAGCCTTGAGTTGTTTTAACATCTCATACTGCTTTAATACAAACAAAAACTTGTTGTTTTATTTTGAATGTTAGAAACAAAGTAAAAACATCAGATTAAAGATAAAATAATTGCGTAATTCATGCAGTTTCTCGGTTTTCACAAATCACTTCTTTAATGTGTATTTCAGATTCTGCAGGGTCAAATATAAATCCTGTGAAATGCTTTATTTTCCTTTAATTGTCTTATTGCCTGAAGCACAACCTTTGACCTCTTGTTGCAGTAGGATTTTTTTTTTTTTTACTTTTTCGGGGACTGCATCAGAACAACTCATGAAAAGGAAAAAAAATCTGAACTGAACCTGTGTGGCAGCCAATAATGAATGTGTTGCAGCACCTCTTTTAGCAGAATCATGTCTGTTTTTTCAGGATGTGTGTGCAGACCAAACAGGTTTACTGCTTAGAGATGTATGTGCTAAATGAGTGTTGTATGTCAATGACTTTTCACGCAGACATTCACCAGACTTTTAAGTTAATCTTACACAAAACATTTGTTTTTCCTGAAAGCGAGGGCCACAAAACCATTTTCTTTTAAATGTTTTAAACTGTAAAGAATATCTGAGGACACATTGCTTCGAATTTTCCTAAACACAAAAATAACGTGTCCATGGATTTTTTGGTAAAAATAAGGTTATTTCTTTGTCGCCATTTTCTGAGATTTTTCCATTTCCTTTTTTTTTTTTTTTCACAAGCATCTAATTGGTTGCTGGTGTTTGACACCCAGGCGACAGCTGTTTGTATTTCCCGTCCTGAAACCTAAAACAGGTTTATTTAGGTTTTTCACGTGCAAACTACATCCACCTGCCAGCTCGCACTCTGTCCTATAGCATCATCTGGGCGACTCGCATTCCTGTCTGTGCTGGCCAATCAGGTTGCGACACAACTTGGACTCCTTACATAGGACCAGCTGTGAAGTTACACATCTCGACAAGTAGCTTCTCTGCTACCATCACATCCCAAGTGCCTGTTAATGCTCACCAACCATCCCACCCTCCGCCCACTCTAACCCACCAACTCGATCGCCACACCCCTGTGTGTGTGTGTGTGTGTGTGTGTGTGTGTGTGTGTGTGTGTGTGTGTGTGTGGGGGGTCAAAAGTAAGCATGCTTTGTTCTAAGTAAAACAGTTTTGTTTTACCTGAGTTTTTACAAAATAATCACTCACCATGCACTATCGTAACTTTTTATTGCAGTAATTCAAAATTATATATATATATATTTTTAACTTTAAAACACATCTGGTAAAGTTAAATGGTCTTTATCTGCATCGTATCATTTAAACACAACAGAACTGAGAACAGTTCTCAGATGAACTTTGACCTGTTTTGCTGAATGACTCTGAGAGGAGGGCCTCTTTTTTTCTGCATGTTTAATAAGAGTCGCTGACAAGCTGAATCTAAATGTCTTACAAGACAAGTTAGATGGAAAAAAACCAGCCCCCTTGGACCTGATCTCTATTAACTTTAATGAATCTGTTTGATAAATTTTTAAATTGGGTTCAGTCAGTAGGCCGAGCATTTTCAATTTCTTCTTCTTCAAATGCAACTCGTAAAATTTAAAGGTGGCTAATGAGCTTAACAGTGCTTTATTTTTTATGTTTTTTTATTGTTTTATGTAACAGCAGCATATTTAACTGTATGAAGTTTTCTGCATGTCCTGGTCTAAAAATACAGCAGTTTTTCATTCACCAATCATCAAAATGAAAGCCATTTAAGTGTCTGGCTCTGGGGTTTCGGGGTTAGATTTCTGATCGCATATGAAGCTGACAGCATCCAAAAGATGGTGGGAATAGAGGGAGAACAGGAGAACTGGAAGAATGATTTTTTTATGACTTTGATTTTGGGAGAGGCAAAATGCACTATTACATCACTTGTGTGGTGATGCTGGCAAAACGAAAAAGAGAAAAGAAAAAAATCGTGAATTGAATGAAGTTGAAGAGTTTATTGCAACTGTAATGAAAATTAAGAATTTAATGCAATAGTTCAGCTATTTCTAAGTGGGGTTCTGTGGAAATGTTATAAACATTTATTCACTTACCAGTTGTACAACATTTTTTTGAGCACTCTCAATTTTGAAAACAACTAAATGAATAAAATGAGTTAATGGCTGGGCAGTGCATGACCAAAACTACTCCAAAATATAGTATTATCTTCTTTAAACATCTCCAATTTAAACTTAAATGAAAACACTAGAAATGTTTATATTGCGGTCAAGTTCCCATTACATCATTGTTTACATTGAATTGTGTGGTTATTTCAAGTACAAATATTAGCATCAAAAGCTATAGTTGTAGCACTTCTAGCAGTCATACTAACAGCATATCCATGTAACATGAAACAGACAATGTCAATATAAAAAAAATAAAACCATGTCTGAATGAAGATCTATGAGGGTTTTGTAGACTGAAGGTGTTATTAGGATCATGTGAATCCACTTGGGCATGGCCCTACTCAGATTATAAACTCTATTTCTCCAAGCTGAGGCTGTTCAAAAAGCTAACCACAACAGGTAAGATAATAACTCTTCACACACAAAAAAATAGTCCTAGAAAACCATTTTATTTATTTAAGATGTAAATTTTTGGATAAAAAAATAATACATGCAGATTTCATTTTTAAAAACATTGTGGTAAAGTTCTGGTTTTAAAGTAAACAGATAGCAGATGGTAGATTTAGATTGAATTCCTTGTTATCACCATTGTCAATAAGGCATTTATGCATAAACCAAAAGAGCTGCAAGGTTGAGAAAGTGAGACGGTTTTCGAAAGAGATAAAAATCAGCTGGCGCCTGTTTAGGAGGTGTACTGTGTACAGTATGTCCTGTCGCTGCCACGTTTTCACTGCTACCCTTTCCAGTTGAATCTGTTGTTCAGATTCTCATGTTGTTGTTAATCGAATTGTTTTGTAACTTCCCCACATTGTCTGTGAATCCCAGCACTTGTCTAGCTGGTGGGAAACATTCACGGTTTTCCATCTTCTCCCTGTCCCGTGCAAGACTTTAACCGTGGTGTCCCAGAAGACTTGGTTTGGGTTTACAGACAAAACCTTGCGCCCCCTCCCCCACACGCTCACCGTCCCATGTCTATCCATTGGATTTCATCTGCTCCTTCTTGGGGTCTGCCACCTGCATGTGCCTGTGCATAGATACCCATTGTTGAAAACGTTAGGCCTCAGTAAGCAGCTTCAACGAAACTAAGGTGAAACCCCATTTTAAGGTCATAGGAGTGCGCCGAGGTGTAAGTGCTGGGTAACTTTAGATTTTTAATTACAGGCTCTGCACAGTGCTGCGATAAGAAGGTCCCGGTTTCCTGAAAGTCCGCTTGGTGAGTCAGAAGCTCAGCCACTACCAAGATTGGGGAACAAAAAGAAAAAAAAGTTTTTAGACTTTGCACAAAATCAAAGTTACATTTGTGCTGACTCGGTGTTTCTGACCCATGGAAATCCCCTGACGAGTCACTTCTTTATGCCCCTGGGTTCGATTCATCCATCCAGTCATGTAACCTGATTATTTTTGCTCCAACCTTCCTGTTTTTTCCCGATGCACCTCTCACCCATCTGCCACTCTGAACTACTCAACTCGCTGCTTTTCTTCACTTTTAAAGAGACTCCTAAAACATTTCCATCCTTGAGACAGCAGCAAACAACTGCTCTGTAAAAGCTCCGTAATGTTATCTTTTTCTCATATCTTATTTTTTTTCCTGCCGAGATGATGCAACCTAGAAGGCTGCACATTCTGTTCATATACACTTGGACAGGTTGGTACATGCAAGCATTTGTCAGAGTCACAGGGCATGGAAGATTTCCCTTATTAAACAAACCACATTCTTAAATTAGTTTATCTGTCAAAAAGACTAAACAAAGACTTAAAAGTGTTTGCTTTATTAGAGCTTTTTAAGCTTAAAAACACCTCATGTGTTAGGTATTTCTTAAGATCAACTAACAGAAAAGGTGTAATAAAAGTGTTTGTTCACATCTCCAAATGTATTAGTGTCACAACTCCAAAACATATATTGTGTTCCATTTTATTAAGTACATGGTGGTTAGGTATGCTGCTGTTTTGTAGCAAAATCTTGAAAAATGTGAAAGGCAAAAATTCTAAAGGTTCTGTTTTTCTACCATTAATTGTGACCCATCACATCTAAACGAGAATTAAGTCTAAAAGTTGTATGTGGATAAATAGGCAGATATAGTTTTTTGATGAAAACACTTGCAAAAATTACAGTTTGTCAAAACATAACAAATAAATGTATCAATGTATCATTTCAATGAACTGTCAAATATTATCCGAAAAAAAAATTGAAGCACTTTTTTAAGCAGTAGCAACAATACACTCCGATTCTGAGGAAAAACGCCTTAAAATTTTGAGATGTTCCCTGTGAGCTAGCAAAGTTTTGTTTCTTTTTAGCTGGGAAATCTCAATATTCAATTACTATTTGAGGTTTCTTATTTAAGATGACAAAAAAAAAATCCTCAATACAATTACATAAAATTAGGATTTAGACCAAATATTTATGTATTATTGTAACCAACAAGACAAATTAAATAATATCTTTAGATCTACTAATGATATCAGGATGATCTAAATGTCAAAATGTAGCTTTTAAAGCCAGAAATCTGAAAATATGATTAAGTCATTTTGACCAAATGTGGTGTAATCCTCATTTTGATGCGATGGGTCACAATTTATCTTTCCAAACCTGATCAATAAGAGCAAACCAGACCAGGACAGGCTTTCATTTTTGCTTTTAATAAGTGGAAAATTGGATAATGGTGCCACGTTAGCCGGTCTTATTTTATTACCTCCTCTTTAACATATTTAGCTTTGAACCTATCTTTTGAGGGTTCTGTTATTGTTTCTGCTTGGACGGTTGCAGAAAATTTGACATAAAAAACAAAATAAACAAAAAAGAGAGTTTATATTTATCAGACATATGGTGCAAAAGCAGTTATATTAAAGAAAACCCTAAAAGTTATGGAACTGTACTGTTTTAAAATATGAGGCCATGCTGTTAAAGCTACAGAGTCTGATGAAAATTTAAAAATAACTTTAAAAATACATATTTAATCTCAATACCTCTCCAAATATTTCTCCTCTGAAACTATTTTAAAATGCCTCATAAATCAGGTTGCTAACCTGCTGTGAACTCACCAGCCAAGTGTCGACACAGCAAGCTAAAGCAGATAAACCCCGGCCCGCTCCCAGTCTTAAGCAATCTGCAGCAGATCAAACGGTCCACTTACAATTTTCTTCCTCCCACCAAAAGCAAAACCACCGAGCTGCTCAAATATTGCATCTCAGGAAATGTTGGGGAACAATTTCCTCTAAGAGTAACATTAGAAAGCACGAGTCTGGCTCCCGAAGTGTTGGGGCCACCACCGCTGGGCTGTCCCAATTAGATGGAGCTTCCCTGCTGCGTGTGACCCAGCCTGAAAACAGGAGCACCCAAAGGGAGCTGGAGGAAGAAACGAAGGAAGGAGAGAGGAGAGACGCACGCAACCCTGAGTGCTTTGTTATGCTTGGCACATATGCATTTCACCTAACGTCTCTCCTGGTCTGCACACACTTCATGATTCATTTTCAAAAAAAAAAAAAAGAAAAATACTGAAAAAGAAATAATACTTAAAGCCTGACGCATGTGAGGAGAAGCCTGCTTTTGCTTTGGCAAATACTAAAAGCTTTGTGTTTTATGGGCACCTGGAAACTTGTTTGAAGATTGATTTTAAAAGTCATTGGTTTATACATTTATTAAAGACTTTAGGATTCGAAAATTTAATAAAAAAGAAAATATTTAATGCTGCTTAATTTGTTAATAACACATTTCCATTACTATAATCATGGATTAAAACTATAAATTATTTTGTGCTATAGAGACTATTTTTTTGGAGGTGAATTCAGTGTGTAATTTATTTATTTGTTTATTTATTTATTTATT
>NW_013952467.1:290711-300735 GCF_001266775.1 Austrofundulus limnaeus
TATATATATATATAAAAACAAACATGATGCTAAATGTCCAAACTGAGGTAATTTTTAATTGTATATCATTTTTTGGTTTTAGTTTGCCTTTTCCTTCAGCCTGAAATGAATAAACTGGGTTCTAATCATTGTAACAGGACACTGGATTAAAGCCTTTGAAATATGTCATTGTTCCTTTTAGCCCTACCCTTTCTGAATGTATTAATCTCATTGCCACGCTCTAATGCTGAAATCCAGAGCAGCTAAGAGGACTGGCTCTGCCTGACCACACACGATATTCCCATTTCCTGTGCAACAAGTGATATCAAAGGTAAAACCAGTGTAGGGTGCATGGCTAAGAGGAAGTATATCTGTACAGCCTCCATTTCCAAGAACTAAAAAAAAAAGATTTGGGTACTGACTGGCTCTGGTGCAGGTGCTAAACTCTGGAAGGTGATTAGATATCATCACTCTTTCATTAACTTGGTATTCCTTGTGCCTCCATGACTGTGCAGGAAGAATGGACCTTTTCATCGGTCCTCTGACAAATGGGCCCCGTTGAAAAGAGCCAGGTTAAGTTGGAAGGATAATGTAACAGGAGAAAAGAGGGAAGAGATCTGACAAAAAAAAGAGAAAAAAAGAAAGAAAACAACAAAATTGTGAAATGGTGCAAAGTGGGTGTTCAGTATCGATGGGGATAATCAAACAGGTCCAAAAAAGCTAAAGTAAGCAAATGAGAACGTAAAGATCTGCAGGTGACAGAAACAAGAAGGGGAAGTTAGGCAGCTCATCCGAGGTTATTTTTAGATCGAGCAACTGCAGGCGACAACAAGAGTCTCATTTTCACCTGATCGTTGAAGCTAGGTGGGAGGGGAGAACGGGTAAGGAGGGCAGGATATTCCATTACGTAGACCAGCCCCATACAGTGTCCTGTCCTTATGAAAGGTGTCTCTGTTTGTAGGCAGAGATGCCACACTGACATCACTCAGAGTTTGCAGATGAGACAGTTCATGTGTAGCGGTGCCAGGGAGCAGCTCGCACTGTCAGCCAATCTGAGTCAGAGGAGAGCTGCAGACACAAACATTGCAGCAGGCCGTGGATGGAGTGCCACAACAACAGGAATCTGAGCATTTTACTGCAAACAGACTTAAAATTTACAAGCTGAAATATTCAAAATAGTTCTTAAAATTATGTGTTTTTAAAGTTGCTTCTGAAATATTTATGTTTACCACGTAATAATACCAAAGACTGTGATTTTGGAAATTCCTAATGAGTTTGTGTTTTGATTTATTTCAACATTTGACAAAATAAATATAAATTATTCAAACTGTTTTTAAATGGATGCAAGAGAATTACATTATTGCATTACAGTATTACATTAAATTAGATTTAAAATAAGAAATGTAATGGTATTAAAAACAGTACTGTAAAGTCACCTTTAATAAAACCATCCTGCTGTTAGACACAAAATTGGCAAAACTGATTTAATTTTATTTTATTTGTAGTCAATTTTAGGCACTTTTAAAAAAGTATATTCCTTCTATCCATTTTTTATAATTGTAATAAAAAATACAGAAAATTAGTGACAGAAATGGTCACCAGTCTAACTCAAGACCCGAGGTAGTCATGTTACATCACAAAAATGGAAAATTGATGATTTAACGAGGACATATCAAAATGTTTTTAGCCATTAAATACTTTGTGCTGTAGACTTGGACTTTCTAGGAGAGCCGATAATTTGAATTTAGTCTCTCCTGGTGCTATTTAGATTCTGTTTTTTTTTGTTTGTTTTTCAACACGTTCATTTTTCTCTATTTTCTTTTCTGAACTATGTCACAATATTTGTGACCTAACTGCCAAATAAGGTCTAGACTTACCACCTACTTTGGCTCTGGGTCAGAATCTAGCTCCAACATGACTGACAAGTCTTCTCTTGTTGATGTATCTTAAATAGTATGCAAATAAATCCTTTCCGTGCGCTATATAGTTATAAACTCCACTATCAAGCTAGAATGGATCGCTCTGGAAGCTGGAGGAAGAAGAGGTGTGAGGTGCCTTGTTTAGATTTAAAGACAGCCTCAAAACGAGTTGATCTGAGACACACCTTAGAAAAGGGGTGAAAGAGAGGCTTGTGGAGTTGCAATAAGGAGGAATTCAGATCAAAGTGTTGCGGTTCTACTTTATAAAGACACTGATTGTTTTAAATGTGAAAAATAAGCGTTTAAAAGCATGACGTGTCTCTTTTAAACAATCATATTGAAAAATCATGTTCTAATAAGAGACCAAATTATGTGCAGGAAATGATTCAGTTCTCAGATTTTAATATTTATTTAAAGACAGGTAGAGTTTATTACACATAAGTCAGATCTGGTGTAGTTCTCATGGCTCCGGAGACTCAGGAAAAGGCCTTGAATAACACAAGACCCACAGCTTTGTACCTAACCCTGATATGAATAGTAAACAAGGAAGTAAGGTCTAGAAACAACGACTAAAACTAAAACTAAATATTAACTTGTTGATTCTCTCACTGTTTAAAGTAAAAGATTACAATCAATGAAATGTGTATCTGAATTTAAGTTAATCAACCATAAAATATCCAACAATATAACATTTTCTGGCCTCTTTTCAAAGATACAACTTATGTCACACAGCAATGGGACTTCCCCAACCTTTTCTGGATTGAGAACGTGATGTCTTACATGGCGACGAAATAAGTTTCTCAATGCTCCATAATTAATACTTCCGTCAAGACATCATGTTTCACATAATAAAAACAGAAAGGACAGAAGTATTTCAAGTTTTTTTTTGTTTTCTTTTACAAAGCAAATTCTCAATGACTTTCCTTTAAACAAGGGTGAACCGTATTTGAGAACTCAAATATTAACATGGTAAATTGTGAATTAGTTTGTTTTGCATTTGTCTTTCTATAAAACCTCAGCATTGAAAAAAAAACATGTTTTTTATTTTATTTTCTTATCATGACTCTTGCCTCTTTTCAGATCTGAGATTAAGTTCTAAAAAAACAGATAATATTGTAACAATTTGTCAGCACTTTGAGAATGAGCTTTTGTCATTCAGACATAATTGCAGGTCAGCCTCTGTTATTGGAAACAGAGGGCAGTGACCCACGGGGATCAGACTTTACTTCTATGGTGTTTCATTGTCATTTAAAAGACCTCTGAGGCCGTTTCACCTGGAGGCACAAAGTTACCTGCAGTCATTCAGCAGAGTTCAATAATGTTTTATTTTTATTTTTTAGATGTAGAAATAAAAAAGCAACTAAACGAGAACGATAAAAACTCCACCAAAACAACAGGTTTTATTATGTTCCCCCCCAATAAGTACAGAAGTTCAGCTATTAATTTGACTGAAATCAGTATTTTACTGCAATGTTTGTGCTTTGCTTTTATTTCCTGCGAACTCGTGTGTAATTTTTGTGTTTTTGTTCCTTACATGTAAATTCCCAGGTAAACTTGTGCAAGCTTTTGGAAATGTGTCAAGCAGGTATTCCTGAGAAAGTTTCTTCATGCTTCCAGGCCCCCAGTCTTTCAGGTGAGTCCGCGGCGGTCCTGTGTGGGATGTCAGGGAGGTGTGAGAGAGTCAGAGTGGGGAATGTGAGGCAGATCCTTCTGAGGGTGACAGCGTCTTGATAAATCTTATTTAAACTCCACCCTTTGCAAAATGCCATATGTCAACAGCTGCCCGTGGCCAAAGCACTCTGATCTGGTAAAGCAAACACTAAAGGGGCTGCCCGTCCATCCTTATGACACCATCATTTACAGTGGCTGCAAGCAATGTGGTTCATGTTTGAAAGTGCATTCTGGAAATGAAGGAGGGAAGCGCAGGAGGAAGAATTAGATGATTTGCAATTTGAAATTTGTCGGCTATTTTTGCAGTTTTCTGCCACGTTGAGGACAAATGGTCTCAGAGGTCCTGTGAGTGACGAAGTAAAAGAAGGAAAAAAAATAATAAAGTAAAATTTATGATTAATCTCTGCCTTTTTGAAATTTTCAACATTTTCATGTTTGGAATATTGATGATTTTTCCAGCTTTTCAAAATAAAATCATTTATAAGTTTCTTAAAAAAAATTCAATTTGTGAAAAAACCAGAACAAAAGTATAAAGTTAAGCCTCTTCCTAGGGTTGATATTTTTTGTCGCGCACTTTAAAGAGAAACATTAAGCCTAAATAACCACTTTTTTATTGACAAAAACTGGCACTAAAACCTAAAAAAATAGTGAGACTCAGTCTGCCCAAAGCTTCACAGTGGAATCTGAGAGGTGGAAGACATGACTTGGCAGTTTACCCTCAATGTTTGCCTCAAAATTTTAACGCCATGGCTCGAAGTCAAGCTGAGAAGTTTCCCAAGACCCGAGCCTTCGGGCGGGTTTTCCGTGTACGCTGTGGGACCGATGGTCCGACCCCACCCCTTGGAGTTAGTTAACTGCAGAAAAGTCAGTCTTCAGGGTTCCTCAAACCCTCCTCAGTCAGTGATGCGAGGGTGCGAACATGCCCGACCACACCTCTGATGCCTCGGTGTCAGCCATCACAGGCTTTTGCTCCTCTGCTTGTTGAGACCAGTCACCTTACAGGAAAAAAAAAGAGAACACACACAAAACGTACACGTTTTTATCACACCTTCCAGAACATGTCAACCAAGAACTATGAGAAATATCAAATATTTATATTTCAGGAATGTTTGGGCAACAGAAGTCAATCATTCGGTGAGCTGTAGATGTAAAAGGCTTAACGTTTTTAATGCTGGTGCAGAAAATTAAAGAAAAAATACTAAATATCAAAGTATTAGGGTATTTTTGAAGCATGATTTCAACTAGTAGGTTTTGAAAAATATGTTTACTTTGTTTTAGACAATTTGTTCTGTATTTTCAATTTTTTTTCTTTTGTTTGTGTTTCACTTGATCAAATCTTAAAAGACAAGCTTACCGGTAGCTTGTGTGGTATTTAGTGTCTGTGCATATACCTTCTAAAAACAGAACAAAATTTGTCAACAGAGGAATTTACTAATGTTCTTTGTTTAATTTTAGTTGTGTTTTTTTCTTCTTCTTAGTTTATCTCATAACTTTTAGTCAGATCTGGTTTCTAAAACTGGATACATGGATTATAGGGACTAAAGTCTCACAACAAAGTCGCTTTTGTCCTCAGAAAGCAAGCTCTGAAACAAATCCAGAAAAGTAGATTTTAACGTTGCAGCACTTTTTAAGAGATGGTTGTGTCTTTTTTCACCAAAACAATGCAATAAAAATGTAAAATGAATGTATTTTTATGCATTTTTTCAAGAAAAAAAATAGTCACACTGTGGCTAAAGAGTCTTTCTTCAGTAGAATAAAGAAAGACATACAATAATTAGATAAATATAAAAGGCCAAATTTATTTAAAATCTTTACTAAAATCCTCAGATTGTTAAAGATAATTTATCATCTTTTTATAGGCTATTAAATAATCATACATAAGTCAATGTTTGTGATTTTTCTGTTTTTTAGATAATAATGTGTGAAAACTTATAACTATAATATAATTTTATTTTAAATCATGTTTTAAAGTTAATAACTGCTTGCTTTGTTGCAAAATCGCAGAGGCTTCAACACATCTTCTTGCCAAGTTTCTGGACCGTTGTCGCCCCCTGTTGGTCAGTTGTTGCAGAGCAGAAACAACCAATGCCTGTTGATCTGCAGCAGCTTTGAAACTCACTGTGCAAAGATTTTTCACAGCAGTTGTCAGCATTAGACACAAGTAAATGTGGATCCAATCCCTCTCTCAGAGCTGCAAAACTTTGCTTTTTCATTGTTTTTTATTATAAGTATTTTATAAATCACTCATTTAGTTGAACACTTCCTCAAGTAAAATATTTTAGACACAAGCATGGAAAGTTTAGCAAAGCCAGGGACTCATTAATAATAATTATGCTATAAATCTTGTTGAGTTTTTATTTTTATTTTACATGAATAGGGTTAAACAACGCATGCAACTAAACCGTTATCTTCTGTGAACTATGAAAACTGTCAATTCAAACTTCTATAAACATTAAAAATAGACTATTATAAAAGGATCAATTTAGTTTCTAAGGTTAATGGAAGAAATGTAAAATCTACACTAAATTTATCTGTTTCTATCGTTTTACCAATATTAGTTAATAATAAAATTCTAAATGTGAAACAAAATTACGAATGAAGGTGAAACCAAAGTCCATAAGGGGAAAAACCACTCGGTTGAGCTGGGTTTTCACTGGTGTTAACTTACGTCCCGCCCACCTAACGTCCTAACGTTATAAATTGGGACTTCGCCTTCAGAGTTTGCAGACTCTTTGGTTACTCAGTCCTGGTGCTTTTTAAAAGCACACTGATTTGTTTTTTCAAACGAGCATTTTGAATGTGCTTTATTGTTTCAGAAATCGTCATGCGGAGCGCTGAAGATTTGTAGTTTTTGTTTTGATTTTTTGGTTTTTTATTTTTTCAACTTGAAAAGGATTCAGCTTGTCATTGTGCTCCCTTACAGGCTGTCTCTCTGCAGTCTTTGGGCACAACTTGGATTTGGAAAAAGAAAAAGAAAAAAAAAAAGGACTGTCTCCATTTTTTTTCTTGTAAGCAGCTTTCCTTAATTTTTCTCGCATGAATCTCCTCGACCCTTACCTGAAGATGACAGAAGAACAGGAGAAGTGTCACTCTGACGTCCCCAGCCCCAGCATGTCTGAGGACTCCGCGGGCTCTCCATGCCCGTCCGGCTCCGGTTCGGACACCGAGAACACCCGCCCGTCCGACAACCACCTCCTCCGGGGCCCCGACTACAAGAAGGAGGGCGAGGAAGAGAAGTTCCCCGTGTGCATCAGGGACGCGGTGTCCCAGGTGTTGAAGGGCTACGACTGGACGCTGGTGCCCATGCCAGTGCGCGTCAACGGCTCGAGCAAGAGCAAACCTCACGTGAAAAGACCCATGAACGCCTTCATGGTGTGGGCCCAGGCAGCGCGGAGGAAACTGGCCGATCAGTATCCACATCTGCACAACGCAGAACTCAGCAAAACCCTGGGGAAACTCTGGAGGTGAGTTTGATTTTAGTTGCTGTGCGCTTTTACGCGCCGCTGTGCGCTTTGCGTTACTTATTATTTCTTTCTGTTTTTATATAAAATCTGCGCCACTTTACTGCTTTAAGCGTTAGTGTGGCAATTTGGCAGAAGCATTGACATGATTGCGTTTATTTCCTCGGAATTTTGTCTCAACATCTCAAATTTGATCAGGAAGAGTTGCTGCAACCGCGTCCACTCAACCATTTTCTCACACACTGATAAACAAACCAACTTTTTCAACCCGCATATTAAACTCTTTTGTTTGTGTGACTTTTTTTTTCCTCCTCTAGATTGCTCAATGAGGTAGAGAAGCGGCCGTTCGTGGAGGAGGCTGAACGCCTGAGAGTGCAGCACAAGAAAGATCACCCCGACTACAAATACCAGCCCAGGCGGAGGAAATCCGTCAAAAACGGACAGAGCGAATCGGAGGACGGCGAGCAAACCCACATCTCCCCAAACGCGATCTTCAAGGCGCTGCAGCAGGCCGACTCTCCTGCGTCCAGCATGGGCGAGGTGCACTCACCAGGTGAACATTCAGGTGAGATTAAAAAAACAATAAATCTAATTAAAGATTTTTTTCTTTCGTTATGTTTTAAATTTAGCACAGTTTGTAAGGTTTGATTTTTTCCCTGTTTTTTATGGCCTTGCACAGACAGTTGGTAATATTTAAGGGTTAATGATTATTGGGTTTTTACAAGCCAGAATGCAAATACACCTGCCAGGATTAAGCCAGTGAATGTCTTTTGTTTACTTGTTTGTAGACTGAGTGAACATCGAGTCTAACTTTCTTCTTTTTTTCTGACTAGGTCAGTCCCAGGGCCCACCAACACCCCCGACTACGCCCAAGACCGATCTCCCTTCCAGCAAAGTTGACCTGAAGCGCGAGGGGCGCCCCATCCAAGAGGGCACCAGCCGGCAGCTCAACATCGACTTTGGCGCCGTGGACATCGGTGAGCTGAGCACAGACGTCATCTCCAACATGGGAAGCTTCGACGTCGACGAGTTCGATCAGTATCTGCCGCCTCACAGCCACGCCGGGGGTGCCGCCCAGGCTGGCTACACCGGTAGCTACGGCATCAGCAGCTCCTCAGTCAGTCAGGGAGCCAACGTTGGAGCCCACACCTGGCTGTCCAAGCAGCAGCAGCAGCAGCAGCAGCAGCAGCAGCACTCCCTGACCCCCCTGGGTGGAGGAGGAGAGCAACAAGGTCAACAGAGAACCACCCAGATCAAGACGGAGCAGCTGAGCCCGAGCCACTACACTGAGCAGCAGGGCTCCCCGCAGCACGTCACCTACGGCTCCTTCAACCTGCAGCACTACAGCGCCTCCTCCTACCCTCCCATCACACGAGCACAGTATGACTATTCAGACCACCAAAGTGGTGCCAACTCGTACTACAGCCACGCAGCGGGCCAAGGCTCCAACTTGTACTCCACCTTCAGCTACATGAGCCCCAGCCAGAGGCCAATGTACACCCCAATCGCAGACAGCACCGGCGTGCCCTCAGTGCCGCAGACCCACAGTCCGCAGCACTGGGAGCAGCAGCCCATTTACACGCAGCTGTCGAGGCCCTGAGACGGCCATCAGAGACCTGACTGAATGAACGCTCACCCCCAGACTGCCCCCTGGCCACACGTCAGTCATTGCCAACAGAAAAATATGACATGGACTTTTTTTATAGCTCGAAAAAAATTATTTGAATTGGCTCCCGACAGTGCCTTTTGTATTGGTTGGATTTGTGATTATATTTTTTTAGATATAATGTTTTGAAAAGTTTAAATCCTCTGTGAGGACATGCTGGCTATATATAATAGTATGTACTGTGTATGTGTTCTGCTCTCATCATAGTCAGTGTCATCATTGTGACTGGAAGGTTAGTTTCACCTAAAGGAACAAGGGTTCAAACACCCTCCGTGGCCTTACTTATCACTAATGTACCTTTTTATTTACAGGAAGTAAGAAACACGTGTTTACTGAAACAGCCGTCTTATAATAGCCTTCGTTCTGCTTTGAATTTTTATACTGTACATACTGAGATGCAGGAATTGAGCAATGCAAGTTTGAAATAGATTAAACTTTTGTTTTGGCCGTGTCATCAGTGAATTAGTCCAATGCTCTACTTCTTGTTCGCTTCAGCTCAAGTTATTGTGTTGAAAAAACAAACAAACGCCATAGCAGGTGCCATGTAACTCTTTTAGGGGCCTTACCGTGTTGCTAGATGTGACAGCAATGCTCGCTTTTATCTGCCTCGATACCATTGGTGCCTCTGGAGCCACAGTAGTGAGGCTTCGTCCTCTGGCTTTGCAGTGGGGAACCGACAGCGCAGGTCGGAACTTCCTGCTCAATGAGATTCAGGAAGTGACCTTTGACCTGACCGTTGACCAGCACCCATCAGGTCTGAACATGGTGTGCTTCCTTCTGCCTCATCTTTCTTCCTAACGTTTTTTTCCTCCCCCTTTCTTAATTTATTCTTTAGCATTAATTTTATTTGAGAATAACTATTTGCAATTATTCTTTGAAAATTCAGCAGCAGCTAACAAAAAGTGAAATAGGTTGCTGTCCTATGTGGTACAACGTTGTTTATTTATCATTTGTAAATGTTACTGTATGAAAGTTTCTTTTATTCTTGATCTTATGTACAGAATTACACAATGGGTCTTTCGCTAAAAGAAAAAAAAACTGGACATTTTCTTGTATTTTCTTTTTTTTAACAAATGACGTAGTTAATTAAAATCCTGGAATCAAAACATGATGCTTTTTTGCTATTTTGAAAAAAATATTTTGTGTTCATTTTATATTCTGTATCATTAGTTCTCTTTTTTCATCTTTTTAAATGCAGTTTCCCTGTAGGTGAACATGGCATTGCCTTTAAAGCTTATGTTTTGTATTATTATTTTTTTGTTTACAATAAAAGCAAAACTCAGAAATGTGTTGCTGTTTTCATCATTCACTGAGATTTACAAAAAAAT
>NW_013952467.1:300855-304470 GCF_001266775.1 Austrofundulus limnaeus
ATATAGTTGTTTCTACAAAATGAGCATATATTAAGATAAGCATTGAAATCCGAGATTTTTTTATTTTTATTTTTATTTTATTTTTACGTTTGTCACTCAGAATCAGCTGCAGCAGTTTAGTGAGATTTCGCTTCTGGCTTTTTAAGACCATGAGGTCACAGGTCTGGTATCACCACCCCCACCCCACCTATTGACTGAATCCACACCCCTCCCTCTGCCTGTATACACAATGGCTTAAAGAAACAAACTTGACGCTACGTGTTGTTTATTCATTACTGGCTAACTTATAGGGGAATAGAGCTGCACTTAATAAATCAGCGAGAACGTAAACATAATCAGGTACTCCGGCTTTGTGCTGAAATCTGGGTTACGGTCACAGATAACTTCTCTTTTCTCACTTCAGCTGCTTTTTCCTGCTGTAACTCATGGAACCAGGATGTCAGAACTAGATTCTTTCCTCTGAGTCGGACGTATGCTCAGTATCAGAAGTTCACTTCACATTTGACTTTTCTTTTGAATTCAGTGTATTTCAGCATACAGCTAATCAAACACTGACATTTTTAAATGCCTTTCCACTAATGTTGTTCATACTTGGACATGTCAGTGGAGATTACATGGTTTGGAATTTAGTTAAAATTAAAACATCACCACCTAAAGTTGTTTGTGAGTGTATCCGGGAAGGATAATGCATAATTTAAAGAAGTGAGGCCATGTTTCTTGTTATTATTGAGCACAATTTAGAAGATTTCAGCCTCCTCCAACTGTAGAATCTGTCAATCACACAACTGCTGACTGATGTTTCACAATCCACCAGACACACAATATGTTCAAAAACCACAGCTGCTGATGTATAAAAAAATGTTTCTGCTTGTTTTCAGTGTCACCAGGCCTCACTCCGCCGTCTCTGGTTACAAAAGAGGACAACTTCCCCTCTGACAGTGAGGAGCAGACGGGGTGTGCGAAGTCCACCTCCCACAGAGAGCCCCAGGGGCCCATCCATCACTGAATCTCCCCTGGCTCAAACCTGGAGCCATGCAGCGGGGGCCCCAAGGCCTAACAGGGCAAAGGGAAGACAGTTACTGATTGCTTGAGGCAGAGCAGAAAAGTGGAGCTGGGGAAAACTTTAATACTCAACTTTTTTTTTCTTTCCTTTTTAAGCCTGTAAAGCCAGAAATTTTACTCATGATTGACGTGACTCAGAAGGAAACAAAACAGGATTATTTTCTTTTTTTCAAAACTGAATCCATCTGAATGACAGCGTGTTGGGGAATTAGGGGGCACCTTTAACCCAAACAGTGACATTAGAGGTTGATGAGCTCTTAGTGTAATATATTGTTATGAGACTTACAATTATGCTGTCTGACTTGTCTCCACCAGTAGGAGAGCACAGATTGGCTCCGGATAGAAGAAAGTTCAACTGCTACCCAATAATCAGTTCAAAAGGTAAGTGAAAAGTCAGCAATAATACTTTTCATCCAGAGAACTTTTTTTATTGTTCCATTCTCATGTCAGGGTTGTGCTCTTTAGAAAACGTCAATTTTGTAATTATTGTTCCCAGAAAAGACATGATCCCACATAAAAATATATAACATTTAGATAATAGTTTTCTCAGTTTTCATCAAAATCTAAAGCATCTTTTAGATAATTTATGTTATAAATTTATGACCACCCCTTTAAAAAATAAATACTTTTTTTGTAAAATGAAAACCAAGCTATTAGCTGAGCTTTGTGGGTTTTTATATTAGCTTCGTGGAAATATTTTTTTGCATTTTTTGTTCAATTTTTTCACGCATTTTAAACAAAATTTAAAATTCTGAAATAACATTTGTCCTTACCAAACTATTTATTCTGATTAAAACTACAACGGAGCTAAAAGAAAATATGGAGTGACAACAAAGTATTTCACTTTGTTTCATCAGAAAAAAAATGTGTCATAAGATGTTGTCAAAGAGAGGCGCTTCACCAGGAAATGACATCACTTTTGAGCTCACAGAGATTCATTGCTTTACTGTAAACACAGACTGTCAAAATCTGCCAAACTAAAGATGTTGTCAGTTTATCCTAAACACTAAACCACTATAATAAGTTAGAATAACAACTCATTTGATCACAGTTTGTCAATAAAAAATTGAAATTAAAATTTTGAATTGTTTTCATTTTGAGCAACAATAAAACACAACGTAGTTTTTATATGTTTAAAATCAATTCTCAGAAAACTCAAAAAAGAAAGAGATTTAAATAAAAAAAAGTGCTACTGCTTCGACCTGCAGTGAGTTGTCTGCAGCAGAGTGATGCAGCAGATAGGGGGGCTGCTCCCCACCAAACAGCAGGAGTGCCCTGGTGAATGTTTCCAAGAAGGATCGGAAATAAGACCATTTTTTTCTTTCTTTTTCTGCTTCTGCTTCTTTTTTTTCTTCTTTTTTCTTACAGCAACTCCTACCATGGGCAGTTTTCCCAGGACGACCCCATTATTATTCCACAGAGACGTCTGCCCCCTCCAAACCCCTATGGGTGGTCTTTTTGAAGGCAGAAAGAAGAGGAACAGAAATGGAAGAAAAAAAATCTGGTGATACATCCATGGTGACTGGACAACAATAACATAAACGATGATGTAAAGAAGTAAACAAAAAAAAGTCAACATAGGGAACAGCTCACATGTGCAAGACTGCAGTTATCTGATCATGGACTTTATGTGTCCATCTGTGCACTCATGTGCATTTTGTTTATTAATGCTGAAAACAACAACAAAGCAAATCAATCAACTTATATTTAAAAAAATTTGTTTGGATATTTAGGCATTTTTAGGGATTGAGACAGTTTTAACATTTATATTTGTGTTGATTGCCTAAAAAATGATGTAAACTGACCCCAACACTCTGTTTTTAAGCAGTCTGCTTCATAAACTTCTTTCTTAAACAAATAAAACACATCAGGAGGAAACTCTTGCTAAATCATTTGGAAGGACAGACTTACTGCAAGGCTGTCTCCATGGAAGCTACACCCACAGCTGAAGAACTACTGTGAGCACATTTTATACGTCCTGAGTTGTACCAATTATGGTTTAAACACTCGGACAAAAGACAAGAATACATAGAGTTTACACTTGGTCAATCATACGTACTTCCTGTCTTGTCACAGTTTGATTTTGCTCAGTGATGGAGCACATTTAGCCGGCGAAACTTTGCCCCTCGGCCATCCATCTTGCACTGACCCAACAGAGAACGTTGGCCTATGCCAAGAGGCTGGGCCGGGCCAGCCTGCTGGAAACCTTGGTGGGTTCTGTGCCTTTGTCTGAGGATGTGGAAGAAACCTGGCAATGGCCCGAGGTCAGCGTCGCAAAATTATATTACCATAATCCCATTAAGTGTGTCTGAGTCCTCATGAGTTCCAGCTCAGTCTGGGAGTGAGGTAGGTTAGGGCTGCCAGTGGGAGGTTTGTTTTAAAGTAAGCAGTCAAGGAAGCATTAAAAACAATTTTTAATTTGAGCTGAACCGAATTGTGAATCTTTATCGCTGCACCCCTGATATACAGGTGCTGGTCATAAAATTAGAATATCATGAAAAAGTAGATTTATTTCAGTAATTCCATTTAAAAAGTGAAACTTGTATATTATAT
>NW_013952467.1:305790-308877 GCF_001266775.1 Austrofundulus limnaeus
CACACACACACACACACACACACACACACACACACACACACACACACACACACACACAAGCATTACTGTTTTATGTTGGGGGTTAAAAACCACGAGATTGATTCTGGTATGTTTTGCATAAAAAAATCAAATAAAAATGCAGATGTTTCAGTGAGGAGGAAAACTCCCCATAATTAAATCCAGGAGTTCAAAGAAGATGATGGATCAAGTGGTTTTGTCTGTAGGCTGTTAATAATCAATGTTTCTCATCCTTATCTTTATTATTCCTTCACTACTGTGAGAATTTCACCCAATAATAATGAGATTTTCCATCCCCGTCTCCAAGAGAAACATTTTGGCTGTCAAAGCAACCGCAGATATAGTGGTTTGTCTTTGCTAATTCTCTTTCTGTACCTGGTAAATCTCCATGGAACATATCGTTTTACAGCTTACTTGCCCATTCAGCAGAGGCTGTTTGAGAAAAGACACGTGGATGCTTTAGAAAAACTTCCCGAAGGGCATGAGAGCTGACTACAGGCCGAGCTCTGGTAGCTGATCATGAGTCATAAGTGTGGCTGCAACATACATGGAAAGATTATCCGATGAAGTTTCGCCCAGTCTCAATCTTTTTGTTACTGTAAGTTTGAAAATCTAACCACAACTATGGATAAAGTAAACACGGTTTAAAAGAAACATGTCTGAAATGATGTGTCCACTTCCTAAAGAAACATTTGAAGCTATTGAATTGCAAGTGAACTGCTTGGTTTCTGGAGCCACAGTTATCTTTCATGCTGGCCTCGGTCCGGCTGACAGCATGAAAAACGATGCAAATTGAAGTTTTGTCACCTGTAGAGTCAACTGAGCAAATATCATCTAACACACCAGCAGAAAGCGAGGGGAGGTTACAGTCGGGATGGGAGTGTTTGTATGTTTGCTTTTTCATGGCAACAGAGCTGTGAACTGCCAGTGCTTCCAGTGGCTGCTGGGAGGATTATTAGCAGCTCAGTGGCCCCTTCTTTGCGTAAAGGGCCCAGTATCTCAAACATACCTCCTCTGTGTTTGTCCATTCCATCTAGGGGACAACCAATAGGACTTAATCCCTTGTCCAAATAAGTTAATACCTGAACTAACATATAAAAAAAGTAAAGTTCACGGCCAAAGGCAGATTCCTGAGATGTGCATTATGCCTACCCTAGCAGTAAACTGATTAATTATACACACAGAACTTTGTTTTATTGATTTATTTATTTTTCCACAGGCACATAAAAGGACACACCAAATACTTGAAGTGACTTTCACAGAGTCACAACCTACTGATTCTTCCAGCTACAGTGTTTTACTTTATGTGTGTTGATTTTGTCATGTCCCTCTAATTTAATCCAACTACCTTTAAATAATCAGTTCTTTGAGCCTCATTGTGTTCAGAAGAGAACTTTAAAGAAAGGTCATTTGCTAATTAAATATTGGAAAACTGTTGCCTCATGCTAAGGCTGTTTCCTCTCGAATAGTTCAATTTATTTGTTGGTCGTGCTCCACTTTTTGTCATTCAAACTCTTCCCGTTGCTGAGCTTTATTTCCAACAACAAAAAGAAGGCTCTAATAATCTTCTCCAGAGCCTGAATCTTAGAAAATGGAATTAACATGTCCCAGATTGCTTTGCTTTGCAGCAGCAGCAGCAGCAGCTGGGTCCAACAGGTGTGTGTGTGTGTGGAGAACACATAATGAGGGCAATGATGTCTGCCACATGTTAAATGCACTTAACAACATACCCACTTACATGGTGCATAGGAAGAGAGGAAAATAAATGCGAACTTTTACTGGGCTCCATGTTCTTGTGTTTCTGTCATATTATAAAAGAGAAAGCATGTGATCAATTTATCTGGAAAAAGACGACAGAAGGACAAAAGTAAGACTAGATGCCAGTTGGGTGTCTTATTGAAGGTGAAACTTTAATTCTCATTTTAAAATTAACTCAGACACTGGGATAAAAAAACATAAGTATCTTTAATTAAATTCATTTCTGTAACTTGCCGTGAACTTCCAAAGAGATGTCAATATGAGGAAAACCAAAAAGTTTTTTTTTTTTTTTCAGTAAAGCTCATTTCCTAAATGCAAGCATTCAGGTTTTATTTTGCTTAAGGAAATTCAGATTTTGTCTTTGTGTCTGTTCTTGTTTAATGCTGTAAGAAAGAGAGAAGAAAAAAAACACTGCAATCAAACTGCAGATGATTTGTCCTAATTGTTAGCAATAGTTGTCCTGGTGATAAAGCCTGCTGTTCTTCGCGGGGCCTCAGTAGCCTGTTGGCATTGGAAAATATGTGCGATGAAGTTCCAAAACCCTGGGAAAAATCCGGCTCGCTCCTGATTTATGATAGCTGTGAAAACTTCAAAATTCTCTCCCAGACGTGTCAACAAACATCACAGCGCAGGTCCAGATATGCCGTGCGCTCATGTGCACAGATCCAACGAGCCTGTTCGACACCTTGTTAAGGTTTCCCTCTCCTTCCTTCTGTGCTCCCAGCTCCTGCACATCCATGCCCTGCGTGGCCTTTTGCACTTTAGGCACTGACCCCAAAACCCTGAAGATCACTCGAACAAGACCTCGACCCAACACAACAATCTGGCAACATTTGGTCAACAGATTTTTTCCCCTCTAGCTTTTCCCATGAAGCTTAACTTTCTTTTTAAAGTTAGTTATCTGAACACATTTTAGCATCTTTATTTGAGTTGTAGAATTTAACACAAATGGGCATGGAAAAAAATAGTACAAGTACAAATGAAACATCAAAACAGGAATTGCAAAAGCATAAATAGTGTTGTTCAATCCATTTTTTAATTGAAAATTCATTCATTCATTTTTTCTTCCGTACGTTTTTCGGCACCTTTCTCGTTCCACAATTTTTGTGCTAATTCAACCATTTATATATCAAAACGTTTAGCTCTTTTGTGCAATGCCAGCTATGACTTTTGGTATTTCAGCTATTTATATTTTTTAGCTATTTCAACTTTTAGCCACTTTTTTTCCCACTGACTTTGAATGGTACTATTTTTTTTCTTTTTCAATCATTGTTTTTTTTTATTCTTGGTCTTCTTAAAGCTAGATTATAT
>NW_013952467.1:308907-321290 GCF_001266775.1 Austrofundulus limnaeus
TATTTTATCATGGGGCTATTTTCAACAAAATCCTTCAAATAGTTTCTAAATCTTTACAAAACCTTACACAATTTGTTCTGGTTATGCTCTATTTTACGCTCTTGTGCAAATTTTAGCTACTTTTTAGCTAACTTTAGCTGTTTTCTGCTATTTCCGCTATAGTTCTGCTTGTTTTTGCTATTCTTGTGCCTTTTTCTGCTTTATTTGTGCTTTTTTCTGCTAATTTGTACTATTTATGATTCTAATAGTTGCTTTCTGCTAAATTCAGCTATTTTTTTTACAAATTTAGCTAAATTTTAGCTGTTAGCTTTCTAAGCTAATTGCACTTTTTTTTTTAGCTATTTCAATGTTATTCTGCTAAATTCAGCAAAGTTGTGCTTCTTATGCATCTTGATGCTAATTAAAATGTTTCCAGCTACTTTTTAGCTGCTTTACTAAAAATGTTTCTGCTGTTTTTTTTTTTACTTTTTGTGCTTCTTTCTGCTAATTTGAGTTATTTATGCTTCTTACTGTTGCTTTTTGCTATGTTCAGCTATTTTTTGCCTTTAGCTTTTAGCTTTTTGTGCTTTTTCAGCTATATTTTTGCTCTTTTTTAGTGTTTTCTGCATTTACTTTGCCTTTTTTCAGCTTTTCAAGTGAACTTCCTCTTGTACTTTTACTGTTAAATATGTTCAGCTCAATTTCAGGTTATTCAGCAGCTTTCCGCTAAAGTTTTCAGCAACAGGCATTCAATTTCTCTAGTTGAATATGGTTTAATAAATAAATGTGGCCTTATGTTGATAACAAAGGTCCTGGAAGTGTTTTGCATTGTGTCTAATTAGTCACACAATAACCATGAGAACAGACTTTCCTGTAAGATCCAAGAATGCACTGTTGCATATCAATGACTCCCATCAGAGACACAGCAAGAAAGACTACAAAAAAGAGATGATAAAAGAGCCCCCTACCCAACTGAGCCGCACAACACAAACACACTACAAACACACTTGCACGGGCTAGTCGGTGAAATATGACAGGCCCTCGGTGAAGAAGGTG
Source organism: Austrofundulus limnaeus (assembly GCF_001266775.1). Lineage (NCBI taxonomy): Eukaryota > Metazoa > Chordata > Actinopteri > Cyprinodontiformes > Rivulidae > Austrofundulus > Austrofundulus limnaeus. The sequence goes on from NW_013952467.1 coordinate 309,943, forward strand.
GGGGTGAAGGGAAGCCATATTGTAACAATCTGATTCTGTGGTCATTAATTGTATCCTGCTGTTCCAGCCTCCCCGACCGTGTGTGCTGAGCGTATGTCAAACACATTTCCCCTCTCTCGGTGGGCGCGCTCCCAGCCAGCTTTAAAGCTGCACAAAGACAGAAACCCCGACAGCTCCTGAAGGCAGACAGGCAAGATAGTCTTCCCATCGGACTCCAGCTCCAAGTCCAGAGCAGCCACGGAGCACCAGCACACATAGGAACATGTTTTGACCCGAAAGCTCCGCGTGTTAACCTTCAGTGATCGCACTTAAAGGGGCAATATCATGTAAAATCAACTTTTTTGTGTTATGTTATAATGTTATACTCTCATAAAAACATGCCCAAAGCCTTGCTCTAACTCATTCATGCATGTTTGAGAAATCCTGCAGCGTTTTTAGGAAGCCGTGCTGAGGAGCAAAATGACAGGTGGGGACCAGAAACGCCCCTGGGACGTGTCTTTAAGCCAAACTTCCTCATCACGGAGCACACTTCCCCAAGTAGGGGTCTCTGCAGATGAGTGGGCGGGTCCCAACGTAAGGCGATTCTAAAGTGACACACCTGATTTGACGGACTTTTTTAAAGGGACACACCAGACTGGACAAGCAAAAAAAGGGGCGTCACCGTCAAAATACCTTTGAGGAAATGTATTTTCAGATGCCAAGTAAACTGCATCATAGCGCACACCCGAGGCAAACACCCACCCCCCACCCCCACCGAAACTTCCAGAAGCAGAAGGTGGTTCTTAAAGAGACAGAGGCCAATTTCAAGACGTTTAGAAGAGGAAGTGATGAGAAGACAAGTTTTTTTTCTATTTAAACATAAAACAGCATTTTTAATAACAGTTAAAGGTGACATAGATACTTTATTATGGTTTAATATTTAAATATATGCCTGAGAAACACATAATATTGCCCCTCTAAAACAACGACAAATCAAATTATTAAAAACAAAACTGAACCATTTAAGCAAGCCTGCGAATGGTTTTCCAGAAGTGGTTTCCAAACCAAACTAGAGACGAATCGACTCGAACATCACTTGTAGCCTCGCATGACAAGTTTGAAGGAACACATCTATGTGCTGGATTCAAAAGCAAAAACAGCAGTTTGAAATTTACTTAATTTGTATGAAGAATGACAGCTTCAGTACTCGGCAGTTATTCTAAAAGGTTTTCCCTGACAAACACAGCATCTCTGGGCAGCCTCGGGTGTTTGGCAACTAGAATGTGGTCATCTCGTTCTTCTCTTGTTATGCATCTTTTCATCAATACTGCTTGCTTTTGCTCTCTCTCTCTCTTTTTTTCCGCCCCTCCTGCTGTGAGCTGCCTCATTAGGGAAGTGATGATGTAACCCCTCTGTTTCATCAAGCACTGCCATTTGTCATTATGACTGACATGTGCCGAGGCAGGCCAACTTTGAGGAAGGAATCTCTCCTTCTGGCCCAGTGGTTTTGCATGTTTAGTCATTAAAGCTTTACCACACATATCAGTTCAGAAATGTCCTTGCACCAAGAAATGAAATAAAAAAATGAACAAGATAGGGTGATGTTATTCCAAGATGCCACTGCCAGAATACAACATACATAAAAAAGAATAATTTGAAAGTCAATCATTTGTTTTATTATATCAGCTTGGTCTGTACAAGTCAGGGAAATAATTTAAGAAACCCGGGTCTGTTGTCTGAAACATGAGAAATTTCTTGACTTGAAGAGGAGTCTCCAGAGGAATGGAAAATCAGTCTGAAACTCCATCAATCACAGGACAGGAGACCGGTTAAAAGAAGTGTTTTTCACCAACAGTTGGCTCAGAGATCTTGACAAGATAATAGATTGCAAAGCTGTCATGACATGAGGATATGCATGGACTATGTGTGTAATTTCTAGATATAACTGTAGCTCTTTTGTGCAATCATACAACTTTTGTCACTGTAGACTAGAAACTTTATTTTTTTTTTCATTTTGTCATTTCCTTTTTTGACCTTTTTGTTTTTTAACAGAACATATTGGAATAAACTAACAAAACAAAGTCACTGAGAGTAGCGAAGAAAAACAAAGAGTTCAACAACTAAACACTAAACTAAACTAAACTAAACTAAACTAAACACACACAGCCAATGCATAATGAACACTTTTGGCATAACAGCTTTCTTAAAGTAATCAAATGAATTTGTCTGTGGTCAAGAGACGAGTGTATGGAGCAGACAGAACCCTTGACCTGCAGGTCTTTGTTTGGATGGGTTGCTCGTCAGTGGAGACAGGACAGGGGTGATTGATTGGGTCTCTGTTGGCGAGCTCAGCTGGACATCCTGAAGAGATCTCTCCATCCATCAGATGGTCCAGAGCTGCTTCCAGATGGGCCGCATTGTTTCTGGGCCACCCTGACAGACTTCTGAAGGACCCTGCGAAGTCCAAAATGTTACTGACAGAAGCCACAGACAAAACACAACACCAAACATCTGTGATTGTCAGTAAAATAATTTAAAAGCCAGCGCTCACACCAAACTTGATCAATAGCATGCACAAGTGGGCATGCAGAAACAATAGTTGTCATTACAATTAGGAGCCATAATTTCGCAACCATCCACAGTACAAAGATAAGAGGAAGGAGTGATGGTGCGCTGGCAGTGATCACTGTGTTTAGTGTCTAACGAGGCATAACATAGAGATTTAATTGTGGTGCAAGGCCTAATTGCATAGTCAGGACAGGGGGTAATGAGTTAATCCCAGCCCAGTCATCCATGATGAGAAGAAGCAGGTCCTGAGCACAGTAATTACACTGGTGCTCATTAACCTCCAAAGCTTTGGTGATGTGTTCTACAGTCCAGACTGAAGGAATTTGGATAGGTGCACTTGGTATATTGGTCAGGTTCAGTCACTACCACTTAAAGGAAACACCCTGTGGTGGAAAAAAAAGACATTATGTGAGACCTTACGTGATGCATTTAGTGCTCATTAATCATTTCAAAAGGCCAGTCTTCCATTATCTGACATTTCCAAGAATTCGACTGCAAACTGAGAACACAGCTTCAGTGATGACAGGTGAAACTGTGCCTGGATATGGTTTTTATTCACACTTTAGCCGCTGCCCTCTGTGGTGCTGAGGAGTAAAGTGTTACCATAGGATCAGACAGTGACCAAACATTAAACCAGCACACTACAGAGGTTGGAGATCATTACAATACAATCAGCATAATATGTTCTGCACACGGCTGTGAATATAAGATAAACAGAATCACTAATATCTGAGTCCAACAAGGAAGTGGTGTAAAGTGCAACATCACTGACAGACAGTAGGAGTTGGCTTCAACACATTCTTTTGGATTACATAAATTACTTGACATGTGTCAGCAACTCTGAATAAAACTGCATAAATGCTGGGCGATACATCCACCCCTCTCTATTTATTATATTTGATTGCTTAATTCATTTCTTTTCTTTTCGGTGTGCTTATACGTTTTTAGTTAACTATTGTCTAAAGCAGTGGTTTTCAAAGTTTTTAGCTTCCAGCTCACAAAATAACAGTTGCAGAAACTTGTGACTGCAGATAGAAATAGCCTAACAATAACTTTAAGAAGCAGCTGAAATAGTTGAATTAGCCCAAAGAAACATAACGAGCATTTTTTCTGAATTAATAAGTAAAAAGCTGAAACGATCCCAAAAAGTAAATTTTGCGGAAAAAGCTCAAAATAGCTAAAAAGTAGCTAAACACACACACACACACACACACACACACACACACACACACACACACACACACACACACACACACACACACACACACACACACACACACACAAATCAGTTGGAATAACCAGATAACGTTGAAATAAGCAGAATAGCAGAAAAGGTCAAACTGACAGCTAAAAAAACAGAAAAAAGCTAAAATCAGCAAATAGAATTTGAAGGAAGCTGAAATTAGTGCACTAAAAAATAAAGCAAAACCAGAACAAAAGGTAAAAAGTGCAGTAAAGACTCATGACTGTTTTAAAGAGTTTCAAGGATGCTGAAAATGGCTTAATTTGCTTTTAATGAACATGAAACATGGCTGAAACAGCTAAATATTCTAAAAAGTATAAACTGCTGAAGTACCAGAAGTCATAGCCGTAATGCCCTGAAGGAGCTGAATGTTTTAATAAATTGCTGAATTAGCAAAACCAAATTGCAGGGTGCCAAAAATATGAAAAAAAGCCTAAATTATTATTTTAAAAAAACATTTTTCTATAAATGAGTATGTGTTGACACATCCAGATCACTGTTCAAAAATGATTTGACAATTTTGTACTCAAGCAAGTATAGGAACATAATAAGCATTATTTAAGGTGGTATTGGTTGTTCAGCAACAGCCCTAGTTTCCAAAAGCCAATCCAAGAGAGCTAAAATATTCAGTCAGTGATGTGGAGAAGTGCTTGCCAGGTTGCATATCATATTGACAAGTTTGAGCACATTTTCTTGGGGCTTTTCAGGTGAAGAGGAAAGTACTGACATTTAGGGGGGATAGGTGGGGACATATGTGATCCAACGGCCTCACCATGACAGCCATCACACTGTTCTGATGATTCCTTCCATATGGACTCAGGAATGGTCAGTTTACATGAGCTGATCCTTAAAATGCATCCCTAGATTTGTTCACTCACACTGCAGCCCAAAAGGAAAGCAGGCGAAAGGCGTTTGGCCAATCAGGACTACCCCCTGCTAAGGATCCATTAAGGCAGGCTGTGTAGTGACACCAAGCAGAGCAGAAAGCTTCTAAAAACATGAGCTTAAACACCCACAAAGCATTACACCTATCATGTTTTCATAATTATCAGAGGCTCCTGAAGTCAAGGCCAAGTCAATATATTTTGGCTGGCAAGGTATGAAGAGGCCCATTTGTGTGAAACTTATATCAGATGCCTTTCATCTGTGTTTGCTGCAGAAAAATGTAGAAAAATATCAAGGTGTCGGATTCTCATACAGCATCCTCTGCAAATCTGAGCTTCTTTTGTCAACCTTGGAGTGAAGAAAGTGTCAAATAATTTTAATGAGGTGGAAGTATAAAGTCTCCAAAGTTTCACTGCCAAACTAAATTTTTGCTGCGGGACTGAAAACTTGTACTAGTCAGTGAAGAGCTTGCAACTTCCTGCTTTAAAATCTGTGGAACATTTTGCAGAAATGGCACTAAGAAAGGTGTTGCATATCTAAAATATTCCATAAACTGAATGTAAAAACTGTGAAATCATCACTAGTGTTGCAAATGTCTTTGCTTTTATTTCTATTATCTTGACATAAACAGAAATAAATCAGAGATTATCAAACTCTTAGCTGCATCTGCATGATGGCCTTGACTCTAATCAAAATATATTTTCTCTCTTGGAGTATAAACCCCTCTGTGAATGTTTAGAGTAAGAGTTTCTCCCCATAGCCTCCTTAAATAACCAGTTCTTCTGGAAAGAAAACTGATTCATCATAGGACACTGGTACAAGCTCTCCTGCTGGGACACCTCTCTGTTTCTTTTCGAACTGCGTCTCGGCTAAATGATGAAATGAGTTTGCAGAAAACTGCTTCTTGTCTTGTTGACTCAGAGCTGGAGGTAAGTAAGCTGAACTTGGGCCTCGTCTCATTAGGGGTTAGCCGCTCCCCTCTAACAACATCCAGCCCTTGACATTCTTAAAAAGTCTCTTGTTATTAAAGACAACAAACAAGGACATGAGATTCGCTCACTTTATTTTGTAAGATATTCCATACCCAAGCGATCCTCTAGATTTGCGTTGGTTTTAAATGTGGAATTGTGGCGAATATTAAAGGAAACCTCAGACGCCAGTGCATTTAATATGTACACTAAACCCTGACCCTAATGTTGCTACTTCAGATAGGGCAGATGATTGTTTTAGAAAGGACAGTCCACACCTGTGTCTATTTTGCCTCATTGCCTCACCTGATCTTGAGCGAGCGTGCACTTCCTAAGGGGTTTACTACCACTGCAGAGCCATCGTGTGGCAGGTGGGACCCTCTGAGTAAATACTCCACTAACCTGACTCAGTCAGATCTTTGGTCAACGAGTCCATTGAAGCCTCAGGCTTTTGCAAGATATAATTTCCTATCTGCACCCACTACAAAAAACAAACAAACAAAAAACTAAACTAAAACATATATATGCACCATAACACATTCATTGCTGAACAAACTCATCCTTCTTGAATCCCCAACCTTTCCCCTCAAAATCGAAACAGAAACCACCCCCACGATGGCTATAAGAGCCCTATAACAAACCTCACAGACAAGAAAGGTTTATATTCCTAGGAATAAAATTACTAAATCATTCAAAACTAAACACCTTCAATCACAGTCTTCTCCTTCCATAGAACACTATATTTCATATCCAGATAAAAACCCTAATTAAAACAGCAAAACAACTATTTCACAAATATTTAAAACAATCCACCAAACACCAGAGCCCTGTTTCAGAAAGCAGGATAAGTGGAAATTCTGAGTTAGTTCTGGCGTAACTCTGTGCATATCCTGAGTTTTCTGTTTCAGAAAGCCAGATAGATATTATCCTGAGTTAACTTACCCCCACAGCTTACTCCATGAATGAACCCTACTCTGTAGCAGGATTACTTGAACAAATCCTGAGTTTGTCTGACTTTTTAGCTGAGAGCTGCACGAGGACAGAGTCAGACATGACATGTTTTTTTTCTAAAGGAGCCTGTAGATGTTGGAGCGTTAATACTCTATAGAAATTTATGTCGGGAGAGAGTGAAAAGACCGCAATTAGACATCTTGTCATTTATGAATGAATATCTGTTTGAGCATTTTTTTTTTTTTGCTTAGGTTTCAATCTTTTTCTTCAAGTACAGCTTGTAGCTGTTTCACAGGAAGCTTTAGGGAAAGAAAAATAATCAAATTTCATTTATATTTCTGCTCTCTAATGAAATTATGATCAAAGGTTTAATTTCTGACAGAAGTATATATTTTCATTTTATTATTATTATTATTTGTATATAGAATTTATTCAGTTTTTGTAAATGAAATAAACTGCTGGAAATAATAAACTAGAAGAAAGTTAAGCTCCAGAGGTAGCTGGAGCCTCTTCAGCTGATCGCCCATCACAGCTATTTCTGTGAAAAATCATCAACAATCATTCTGATTCATAATGAAAAGTAAAAAAAAAAAAAAAACCTTATATTAAATATTGACAGAGAGAAGATGGAGTAATACACATTACTTTTCGGGGGGATAAAATAATTTTGTGTGTTGAAGCAGTGAATTATGTAATTTATTTGTTAAAGGTTGAACATAAAAGCCTACACCTAGGGTCTCATTTATAAAGGATTGCGTGGAAACCATACTAAAAGTGAACGTACGGCCAAAAGGCGGAAATGGCGTACGCCAAAAAAAAAAAATTCAGATTTATAAAACAGTGTGTACGCATGTTTCTGCGCATCTTTCCTTTATAAATCACAGCCGCACGTCAGAGTTTGYGCACGAGGTCCCGCCTCGGGTTCTGCCCTCTACACGCCCACACTCAACCATAAACAGTCAATGTAAAGTACCTCATGAATGTTAAGATGTATTTAAATCAGTCAGCTGATCAATGCCAACAAAACTGATTGGTTCAGACACGCTCCGTCGTGCGTCTGGAGGTTGACAGGTGCTGACTGACAGCTGCTCACGTGAACAGAATGTCTGTAATTGACACAGATTTTCCCTCATTTTGCTTTAGAGTAATCTAACGATTTTTATAAAAATCTCAGCTTCAAATTAATTTTGTCACAGAGCCTGCAGGACGATAAAAACAATAAAAATTAAATTAAATAAGTCAGATAAAATTAAAAGTAAGTCCACCGCTTTTCTCCTCGTCCTCTCCCCATCCTGGCTGCTCTGTTATCTGTGGCAGACACCCCCGCCATGCGCGCACACACACACATGCATGCATCCCCCCCGTGCCTGCGTGACAAACACGGACTTTAAACGTGGTTTTATGACATCCACACTGGTGAGGTGGATGCGCCCTGCGCGTGTATCTAAAGCGTGACTTTTGCTGTCCTGCTGTTCTTGTCGTGGAGGAGTCTGTGGGTCAGGGTCATCTGAGGAGGAAGCAGATGAAGGGATTTGCGCACGGGAACTTTTATTTAAGATTTAAGTTTTTTTTTTCAAAGGTCCTCATGGCTCAGCAATATTTTTGGTTTCAGCGTGAGAAATGGACTTCCAGTCTTCTTATTTTCTCCTGGTGCCATGGTGAATCACATTATCTGACTTCCATTGATGAGGGCTTCATGTTCCAACTTAACTCAGGGGTAACTTGACTCAGAATTAAGTTAACCAATTGAAATCACCTTTTCAAACCAAAAATCCTGAGTATCACAGAGCAGGGTACGTTGATTCGGAATATCTGCATTAACCCAGGGTTTGCTAAGCCTGGTTTCTGAAATGGGGCAGCAAGCCTCAAAACACTCACCCACACAAACCCCAAAACAACCCACTAATCCTGGCCCTCCACCACAATAAACCACGCCGCCTACCCAACTGCCAAACATAATCGGTCACCCACATACAGTAACACAGCACCCTGACAGAGAGTACTACTACAATTAAATTAGTCCCCCTAATTGGTGGACCAACACTATATCAGTAATTCCAAAATATACATCTAAACCAGAAAACAAAACAAAGCCTGACCTCAGTGAACTGCAAACAGTCACCAGAAGAAACTCTTCTAAATAGTTTAAATATTTTTTTATTAGAATAGCCCTAGCCTGGTAAAAACCAGACCCTTGTCCTTAACTTTGCTTTGTACGAGGGTCTGCCCCGCGGCTATAGAGAAGTGATTCTTACCGGAGGCATGGCCTCTGCTGAAGTGTCGCTTTGAAGGAGGCTAAGCTAAGAAGCTAACCAGAAACTGCATGTGCTGTAAACAACCCTACTGAGAGGAGAAAAGTACCGAGCTGAACGAGACGACTGTAAATGAGAGCTGCTGCTTTGTCAGACAAATTTATTTTAATTTGGAACCCTTATCAACACAGACTAGCTTCATTCACTTCCTCCACTGCCGTATGCTAAACTAACTAGCAGCAGACACTGTGCAGAAAATCAATGCCATTCAAAACTCCGCCTTCTGTTTGCTGATTGGCCCAGGTAAAATAAACTGCAAGCAGACACTGTGCAGAAAATTGACGTTCTGTTCTCTGATTGGTTCGGCTAAAAATATGCCAGCAAAATCCTTGTCAATGGGAGAAATCCCAGACGGTGCAATGAAGGGAAGCTAGAATTGAGTGGAATTGCATAGGAAGATCAAGGGCCATGCTAGAATAGCCCCACTGTAAACATCATATACAGTATACACCTGTCAGACCACACCCCAACCATTCTTAACCTCTCCTTTAACACTAGTGGGCACAGTTCCCCTAAAGCACAAATAGGGGAACTAATTTCCTTATTAGTGCTTCAGGGCTTTTGCTATTTTTAAAATTTCTTAGTGGATTAGCACTTGCTAAATTTTTAGGCTAAATTTAGAAGCACTAACTGAGGTCTATAAATGTTATTGATCAACGTTAATGTTAACAGCTGATGGTGAAAGCTGTCGCACATTTTGTTCATGTGTGTCACTTATCCACCAGATGACAATATATATTGACAATATATGAACTCAAACACAGCTCTGTGATGTCAACGATAAGTCCTAATAGAGCAGCATGGCAATATGTGACTCATGTTGTCTGTTGAAGAATGTTCATGGGTTGACTGGGTTATTTTAGTGCTTTAGAATTAGCTTTTGCTAAAATTTGCAGTGCGTTAGTGCTTTAGAATTAGTGGACCTAAATATTTGAGTTAGTGTTTTAGGGCTAGTGGAACTCATATTTGGATTAGTGCTGCCCACCACTGACACTCACCCTCTCCGGTCTAACCCTCCCATCTCTGTGGGATGTAGTTTTCATTCCATTGGAGGGAGCTCTTTCACCCCTTCCATCTGCCCCCACATCCCCGATTCCAGTTCCACTTCCTGCCCTCCCCTCCTATACCCCCATCTTTGTCCCCATCATTGCCCCACTAAACACTGACAATTGCTGACAAATGGACTGCACTGCTCGCTGTGTGTCAGTTGCCCCAGGAGACAGTGGCAGAGACTCGGGGCAGTGAAGAGGAGTTGCAAAAAGGAGGAAGGGAGCAGAGAGTCCTCGCAGCAGTGAGGCGCCTGGCACAGGTGGCTGAAAATCAATACTGATCCGGCTCCTGATTGGGCCTGACAGCCCAAGAGCAGCGGAGTGTGGGAATCCACTGTGTGCCACCCACAGCAAATTTGAACGATGGAGAAAAAGCAAAAGGGGGTGAAAAAGGAGGGGCTGGGGGGGGAGGGACACACGTTTTTCCACATTATCATCATGACATTTTGACAATGAAACAAGGACACAATCAGAAAGCACGCGAGTATGACAAAGGACACATTAACAGTTGGCATGTGAGCAATTACACTATTTTGTATGTTGCAGTAGCTAATGTCAGTAAACTACAGTCCAGCAAAAATTACATCATTCAGTGTTAACAACGCAGTGCTGACAGTGGCTTGTTGAGTTTTTAGCAGATTGAACTTTGATTAAGGGCAAATAACTCAGGTTTCTGTGTATAGTGGTTGTCTTACTTTCACAAATACACAGTTGCTTTGTTTGCAGTCACTCTGATTTCAACTTCAGGCTACAAACATGCAAATGTGTGACACTGTGTGAACTTTGCAGCTGATATTCACTTCTCATTTGTGAGTCCAGTAGTTCGGTGATCAGTGCTGCGGTCTCGTAATCCTGCGGCTGTGTAAAACAGTTGCCAAGTTTCTTGGGGAGGGGAGCAGCCAAAATAACTAACATAACATGAACTTCTCATTCTTGTTGAAAGAAAATCACGACTAACTGAAGTTTGAAGTTATTTCAGTAAAAAATTGCAGCCTGCTTATGTCCAGTATCAATCCATTTGGCAAAAAGGAATCTGATTTTTGGTGACATTCCCAAATACCCTTCCTTTAGTGAGAAGCCCCTCCCACACATGACAGTACAAATTAATCAAGATCCCAGACAAACCTTCAACCTCTTGTGACAAAAGGATTTCCCCCGGCCTCTCCTTTGCCTCACCAGTACAGCTATATCAACAACTCTATCCCATGTCATAATATGTCATTCATGCATTAAACATCAGCAAATACTGCTGCTGAACCAGCAAGGCATGCTTGAGTATTTGCTTTGAAAGAGATATGCATACAGAGAAAAATGTGCATTATGAAGTGTGTGTGTGTGTGTGTGTGTGTGTGTGTGTGTGTGTGTGTGTGTGTGTGTGTGTGTGTGTGTGTGT
>NW_013952467.1:321300-328788 GCF_001266775.1 Austrofundulus limnaeus
GTGTGTGTGTGTGTGTGTGTGTGTGTGTGTGTGTGTGTGTGTGGGGGTGAACAGGGTCTCAGCAGGAGGTTGTGATCAGCTGTTTGCAGGTTGCCATCTTTTTCCGTAGAAATTGTTGGGGGTGATGGTGCGGATGTGTCGGGCCTGTGTGTGGGAACCCAGTGCTCGTCACTTCTCATACATTGTTCTCAGGCTCCTACAAACCGTTAATGCCACAAAAGATGCTCGGCCTATTGTGGCTCAGGGACAGCTGAGGGGCGGGGGGAGCCCACTGGGGAGACGGCAGGCCAGGGAGAAGAGCTCTAGCCTGACCTGGTCTTGGTCTTGATGCCTTGGTTACAGACCCACTTTTCCTTTCCTCTTCTCTCCTGTGTTTTCTCCCCTTTCCTCAGCTCTTCTCTTTTTATGCTCGTCTCTTGTCACTCAGCTCTGCCACTTAGACCTGCTCAAGTGGATTTGACTGGGATGGATTTGGGGGGGGGCGACGCTTATCATACAAAAGAATTAAACCAACTTTATGTCAAAGCTTTCTCTTCTGGACCACTGTGGCTGAGCTGAGAATTTATGAAGTAGGGCTTAGGTGATGTTATATTTTCATTAGACTTCTGGTGGCAAAAGGGGGCACCAATGGCAAGAGCTCTGGGTGTCATTGTGATGCAAATCCTGATTGTTTTTTTAATTAAAGCGGTGGCGGGAGGAGAGGGGAGAAAGAGTGAAGCTGACACTGACAGAACTGCATGTTGTTGCCCTAGACAAGAATTCTCACATCCAATCCTAAGCTGGGGATCTGGGGCTCTGGGGGATTTGTTTTTTTTTTTTAAAGACTTAGTTGGTTTGCGAGAATGAGGCTGAGTGTTTAAAAGCGCAACATAGATCATTTTTATCAAGTGAAAACATAATTTTAGCTAGATTTATGTAATAAATAAACGCAATCTGACTCTGTTAAACTGACATATGAGCACTGATTATTTATTTTGAAGAATGTTACTATCTCACAGGAACAAAACACGTTCTTTTCACATATCATTTAAAAACTGTTGCGTTAAAGCCAGGGGCTCAAGATGCATCAAGCCCCCAGCCCTCATGACCCGATCAAGGGGGTGTGGCAAACAGGGAGTTGGACCTCAGTGCACCTGTCAAACAGCAACATGTGTTATAAGGAGAGCTCAGGGAAGAAACCTACTGTAAGGCTGAAGTAACTATTAGAGTTTTTATTTTTTATTTTATTTTTAAAAAAAAAACTTCACATTTTATTTTACTATACTGTATATACAAGTTTCCGTACAATAGTGAAACAAAATGAAACGGAAAACAGGTAATGAGTTACAAACATATAACTATGATTGAGCTGGTTAAAATAAATAAAAATAAACAAATAAAAACAAATAACTATAGAGCTGTAGAATTACTAAAACTAAATTGAGAAACATTAGAGTTTGAGAGACCAGCAGCTCTGCAGCTCAAAATTCAAGCAACAAGACTATGAGGGTCTGCAGCTCATTCAAGAAATTTAAGAAAAACTGCAAATAAATTTTGAGGACTTTCTCACAAATGACATTCACAATTCATAGCCAACAATTGCAACTAAGTGAAATGCTGCTTTTTGTGTGTGTGTTTTGCCAGACAAATTCAGCATTTCAAAGAAGATGGCGTTGAAAGGGACAACAAAATGGCAGAACAACGGATTAGTGCTGTGACAATCAGTTTTTGACGGTTTAACTCTTTTGAGATAAAGCACACAGCAAAAGAGTTAGGGAAGAAAAAGCAATGTTGGGTAGAAGAGCAATCCACCCTCCGGATCTGTACTGTTCAGTTCTGATCGTCATGGGAAGACTTTATGCCTGCAGACCAGATGTGGTTTTAAACTGACTCCAGTGCCAGGCAGGAACCACTGTAGGCATTGGAGAATAAAAGAGGGAGGGCCAAATGTGTGCACGACACCTTCCAAAAACACCTTAGACCATCCTCCTTTAGCTCATGAGCACCATATGTTCGAGTCATGATTGGTGGTGGGCGAGGGCGGCTGCTCATGCCTGTTGGAGGTGAAGGGATACTGAGCCCAGGAGAGGAAGGGAAACGCTGAGAACTTCTTTTTTCCTCCTCCGCCATGGTGCTCTCCAGGACCACGGAGCGTTGCCCCCCCACCACCCCGTAGCTTAAGCCTCTGTCTCTTTTTGTCATCAGCACAACAGTCTGTGGCATTCCATGGCAGCAAATCTGGCTATGCTGTCACATGGGGGAGATTAGCCAAACTAAGACCTCAATAGAATGCTCACTTTACTTACTCATTCCAACAGTCCCACCCCCCTCCTCCCCTAGCCTTCCTCACGAACGCCCTCACTCACTCAGTTTAACCGTTCCATGTCTAGACAGAGTGCAAAGTAATTATTATTGGCATAATTAGGACTCTTAAGGGATTCTCTGCTTATATCACTTTTCCAGTGTTGAAGCAATAATCTCTATTTCCTGTTGAAGACAGATACGTAAAAGTTGTGCAGTAGACCACATGACTAGTCTGCTGCTCCTGTGATTGCAAAATGTCCAACAGTGGCCTATTTCCCATCTATTTTCCTCTGTAGCTGTGGCTTTTTTTTGCCTTCTAGCTGCTCCGGTCTACCTCCCCTCCATAATCCAATTATTCTGGGCTCAATCATAGATACTGCACTGAGTTGTTCTTGCCACAGCGCCACACATGCACCACCCTTATCTGGCTGAGGACAGTAGAGAAGGAGGATCTTCCAGGAAACAAGGCTAAGGGAAATTAAATAGGTTTGTGGCTGCCTTAAGGGATGTGGGCTTAAAAGAACTCCCTCCTAAGGGGTCCTGCAAGAACAAAGCCATCTGACTACATTTACAGACAAAGAAGGAAACACATATGGTTCATGTTTGTAGCATGTCGGACTTACACCACTTACCCCCTTTTTGTGGATTTCCCCACAGGCTCATTTGCATATGCATTAAGGTCTAAGTGGGAATATTAGATTAACATGTACCAGATCTTTCTGAAGATTAATTGTTTTTAAATCATTTCACCTCAGACTGGAGTTAATGCAGTGATTTTTTTGTTAGTAAAAATAATCTGATGATGGCTGTTTTAGCATTAAGAAGACTTTCAGGTATTAATTAAGTGACTCACTTCTACTTTTTGGATAAGCTGCACAGAGATGAGGCCCAGGAGCTGAGACCAAAGTATTTAGTCTTACTTTGCAGCTGAAGACTTGGGGCCTTAGTTGCACCAGCACAGAAAATAATTAGGTTTATTTTCAAGTAATGGTCTACTGCCCAGCTCCATTGCTAAGCACAGGCAAAAAGCTATTTTATCGCCACCACATAAAAAGATCTCTCTTACCGCCTCGCAAAATGGATGTCATTAATGTACCAGGCCTGGTTGCAAAGAGGTGAAGGTGGGGACATTTAAGGCAGGGAGAGGGCTTATGGAACAGGGAAGGATATATGGGTAAGGGCTGCCCATTCCAGACTGGTGAGCCACTCAGGCTGTGCCTCAGTGCCACTGCCTCCATCACCTGTTTTACATTACAGGCAAAGAAAAAGTAACTGTAAACCTTGAGCCATTAAGCAAATACAACATATCTCCTCTGAAGTCATGTACGTTTGCTGACATGCATACTGTAGGTGAAGAAGATCATAAAATCTGAGCTGAACGGTGACCACAAGAAAGTATACTCCAAGCCTACAATGATTAGGATTCAAATACAATTTCCTGCTAATTCAACAATTCACTGTAAACCATCTGTTCGGATATTACACATGCGCCAAAAACATACATCATCAAATAATAATTTACTGGCTAAGTACAATAAATTATCTTAGCATCACTGTATTTTGGCATCTACTACAAATCTCATCAAGTTGATTTTACTCACTGTTGTTTGCTTTGATGTGCTGCAGTTGTGGCCAACTGAGCCTATTTTGCAACAAAGCAAAGTGCTATACTAAAAAAAAAAACAATTTAGGTCTGCTACAGCAGTGGACCTGTTAGCTTTAATAGAGTAAAATAGGTCATGCCATTGCACATGGGAGACATTTTAAGTTCCAACAAACGTAAGCCACCAATGAGCTAATTTGACACAACCAAGCCTCGTTCACATTTTATCACATCATTTTGCTTCTCTAGAGGAAACCTTGCACTCACAAACTAGAACATGGAGTCATGTTTACAGCTCTCTTTTTTGTTGTACACTCAAAGATAGGAAAAAAATAAAAATCTGAAAAATTCCGGGTGAAAGTAGTGATTGTAAATGACTGCGGTGTCAGAGGTCATGGGTTTGTAAACACTCAGAGTTTTGGGTTTACTTTTCCCCAAAAAAGCTTTTGGGCAGGTTCCTTCATCTCTCATCTCCATGAAATATAAGGCGCCACCATTAAGTTTACCTCTCTTTTGTCAGGATTTGGGCTTCTGTCAACAGACAAACTCTAACCCTCCTCTTGGCAGTTGACCCGGTTCTTTAAGACATGGCTTTGCAACATGGAAGCCTTGGGCATATCCAGCACATTCATTATGGATTAATCCCAGTTCATTACATCCCCAGAGTGGTGGGATTACCAATTAAAAAAAGAAAAGAAAATCCAAGAACTTAAAGTTATTTATGAAGGGTCCTGGGAATTTCTTGCTCATAGATGGCGTTTTACACTGCCTGCGACACCGTACACACAGTTAGGAACAGTAGTGAAGTAAGTTCTTGGCAAAACGAGCGAGTGTGGGTACCTGAGAGCTCAGGTTCTTGGCTTCCATGATTTAGGCTATTATAGCTCTTTTTCATTTTTCCATGCTTCTAACTTTCCATTTACAGCAGCACAGCCAGGTCACCATTTCATACAACAGCTTCACAATGTTGCAATGTGTTAATACTATTATAAATCAAGTAGTTTAGATAAATAAATGATATCAAGCTGTGTGTTTTATATTGTTTATTAGCTTCTGCTCTCAGGTCACCCAGCTGTCTTATGTGGTGATCTTCTGGCTAGTAACACTGAAATTGGTATTCACGACGCATCCTCTCTGCTGGGTTCTCACCATAAATTTAGCTCCCAGAACAGTGACTTAAGAAAGGTTTAAATAGTTTTTATTTTGCGACTGAGCGCATGCCTGTTCGCCTGGTCACATATGAGCTAACAATGCTTGAGGTCACATGAGTTTGTTTTATTCTAAATAAATGACGTTGTGCTGCACAGTGCTTATACAGAAAACAATTAGTAAATAAAAAAAAAGTTGAACCTGGAATTCCCATGATAACCTTTTTTCTGATGTTTAACCAAGTATTTTTCTTTATCTATATTTCTGTTTTGTGGGAGTTTACAGGAAAGCTTCTGAAACCTTTCAGTTCAGTTCCTGTCAAATACTGACCTTTTGTAATGCAGGCAAATATTTACTGCAACTTTAAAAAGCAAATGGGATTTTTTTATTTTTAATCCTTGGTGTCACGTGGGAAACAAACAACCATATGGCCAGGCTGAATGTAAGGACAAAGGAATAAATGTGCTGAAACAGAAGTGGAGAATCCCCAATCCAAGCAGGAGCTAGGAATGTGTGAAGCGTGTACTCTCCGTGGCTGAGGGACTGCACCTCTTGAAGCCACAGGACGCTCCGAGCCAGCTCTGGAGAACAGAGAAGCACAGGCCACAGCGGTTAAAGCAGAACACTCTGAAGTCAGTTGTCATGCCCGTTGCGTCACAACACAGTGGAAATGAGAATAAAATGGAGGGGTGGCTTTAAGCAGAGTGACAGATGCAGAACTTCCCCTTCAATCACCGTTGAAAAACGACTATGTGGGAAGCTGATTTCACTCATGTCTGTCTGACATGAGAATCTAGAGAGAAGTGAAAGAAAATGTCTGCGTTAAGTCCACAGCGATGATGTCAAATAGTCTTGTGAAGATCAGACATCTGAATATGCAATTTAAACTGTGACTTGCAAACTACATCAGTTTGAGATAAAAAAAAATCTTGTTTTACTGTCATTAACAAGATAAAACAGGTTTCACCATGAAAATTTTAGTCACTGTCACCTAACATTGCACATCAACGTACTGCTATAACAGGTTTTATTATTAACAAACAGCAGAAAAAAACAACATAAAAAGCCAAAATGGTTTTCTCTGTTAAATTCGACAAAGCAGCCTGATGACAAAATTGTAAACCTTTATGTGTTTAAAATGAACTTTAGCATAAAACCCCCTAATAATTAGATGCCAAAACCTTTGTCCACAAGCACAAGTCAGTATTAGATCCTGATCTTATTCTATTTACATTTCTTTGCTGGTGAAAAAGTTTTGTTGTGAGGTTTGTTGATACAGATACTGAATGTTACTAGGTGACACTACCTGACGTTATGCTGTCGATGACTAATGCCAAATGTTACCAATGCCATCAAAAAGCCATGAAAAAACTGTAAAGTACATGAATTGAAAGTCCCAAGCGAGAAGTGCACACGCTATGGGGGGAAACACAGGAGCCACAATACAAGGGTTTTTATTTCTGCAATTTTTCTTGAACGCAGTTGAACTCAGGTCCCAGACTGGGTATCAGTTTCCACTTTCCAGCTCTATATAACTGAACAAATTGGTTTGAATTAGATTTACTTGCAGGGTTAGTTTTTTTTCCAGTGTAATTAAAGAATCATGACGCCTTCCTTTCAAACAATGACAAACTGGACTCTCCTGCAGCTGCCTAATGTTACTGTGTGGCTTGCCTGTTTTTATGTGAAACGATCTGCTCAAAGTTTCAGAACCGTAAGTCAAATAATACAATTATTTTACTGATTGGATACAAATTTAATAATTATAAAACCATTACATGATATAAGCACTGGCTGCACTTGAATTAAATGCAAGATGTTTGTCATTATAAAGTAGCTTGGAAAGCATTTTCTTTTTTTCTTCTTTTTTATATGCAAGCTACTAAGTTATTTATCAGCCACTTGCTTCTAGTTACAAATCAGGTTACTATATGTTCCCAAGGAATATATATTTTTGTTTCATTTTGCCCTCCATGTGAACTCAGTCAATGCAACAGTTTTATAAACACTCAGAGGATAAGAGCTGTATAGGCACACATGTGCCCAAGTGTTTATTAAAAGATGATGTTTTGCAAGAAGACTGTACTAATAAACTTCATTAAATCAATGTGTTCTTTAGTTCTTGAAAGTATTTCAAAAATAAAATATAATATAAATATAAATATAAAAAAATATGTTAATGGACCAACATTTCAGTAAAAAAAGGCCTTTTGTAGCGAGTTGGTAGGAGAGAAGTAGAAAGGGCAATAACTGTTTCTGACCTGCACTACACTTTTTAACCTGTCGGGTCAACTTATTGACCAATATTTATTCATCCTTTTTAATCAGACTCATATTTATCAAAGTGTAACTTCACAAGATATGCAGGTTTTTTTTTTATCTCAGGCCAAAAATACTCAAAGATGTTTCTGATGTTTCTAAATGAAAGAAACATTTTTGTATAGTCATAATAA
>NW_013952467.1:328838-346833 GCF_001266775.1 Austrofundulus limnaeus
AAGAAGAAGAAGAAGAAGAAGAAGAAGAAGAAGAAGAAGAAGAAGAAGAAGAAGAAGAAGAAGAAGAAGAAGAAGAAGAAGAAGAAGAAGAAGAAAATAAAAAGAAGAAGGATTTGTGGAGGTTTGTGGTTTTCCTTCTTTCCTTTTTGTCTTTAAAAAGTATTTTCATACTAAGGGCATCAAATTAGTTTTAACTATCGGATCATGACATTAAAGACATGATAATTTAAACTTTGCATCTTGGATTTTGACTTTGAACACTTTAAGTTTTGGTTCACCACCTGTGCTGTCCTCTGACACACTTCTGTGATGTGTAAATGTCCCAGTGCAGCACCTGATGAGAAAATTATTCCTGGATCTACCAATGGTAGATGCAAAAATGATGGTGGTCTAAACATTCTGAATGTTCAGTTTTTGTCAACCTATTAAAAAGTAGAAGGATCCTTTCTTCCCATAAGAAAACCTCCTCACACTATGCACTGTACATACACAATAATGCTGCACAATAATGTAAAATCTCTGAGTTCCTATTTAATAGACATTCCCATGGTATCAGCTGTCCTAGGTGCTTGCCAGGATGTTGCTGTCCCACACTGCCATTTCCTCCCAGGGCTGGGTGATTGACAAAGACACAACAGGCCACAGAGCCAAAAAAAAAGACCCACTGCTGCTCTGCCAAGCACTCTGAGTTACGGAGCCATTCCCATACTGAACAAAGACACGGAGCAACTGGAGATAGAGGGCCATATCAATTTCAGTTTTAATGAGCACCTTCTGTATTTCAGCTTTATTAGCAGAGTTGCAAGCTATCATCTGTGTGTAAATACTTCGAGATACATGAAAAAACACATTTTATGATTGCGGCTGTTTTTCTAAGACCAACATTCAGTCAGGCGAGGGCATATTTATACTTTGATAATGACAGCTCAGTTTATACCGACGTCAGTAAATCATGTCTTTTAGCTATAGAATTCATCGCATCTCAGCACAAAACATAACTGCATCGGAAGTGAGAGAACGTAAAACCAAAAATTACAATTAAAAAATAACAAAGGCCCACCAATTGTTGTAAACATTGGCATGTTATCCAGCTTACAGTAATGAGACATGACCAAGTTCCACCTCCCCCTCGTTCCACATCCTGCAGGGTAGCTTCAAGATGCAATACCATCAGATGGTGATAGTATCACATGCGGGCTCCCAAACATCTTTCCTCAAACAAAATTGCATAAATTTATTCCTCTGAATCTCTTCCTCTGAGTTCCACAGAGTGTACGTAAGCTTTTTTTCTTTTCTTTTTAAATTCGGGCCTCCCCTTTATTCCAAAAAAGTTTAATTTCCATGTTGACGGCACTCAACTGTGTGTGGATGCGTGTGTAAAAGGATGCCACACGTAAGCCTTTGTGATTCCATGCAGAAGTTGATGAGCTCATCGGAATTGAGAGAGATGACCTGTTTGACAGGTGTTGGTAATGTTTGAGTAAATGTAAGAGAGCATGAGGAGATTCACAGGCCTACAGTTGACTATTATTAAAGAAAACACGCTGCCATCACCATAGCAATGGCGGTGCTCCAACATGGTTACTGTGAGCATTCACAACCTCAGTGTTTAACATCATGTCATCTCTCCACACCATTGTTTTTTTATTTTTATTAAAAGAACAAAACATTTACTAATTTCACTTCTTATTTATATTTTTATCCCACTTTTCTTCTTTTTTATATGTATTCTAGCAATTCTAATTTACAAGTCTATAAGACACACTCTAAGTTTTCTTACACTACAGCTTACTGTCTCTTAAGATTTTTGACCTCTGAAGTAGCTACTTAAAATATCTAACAAAGGTAATATCTACAGTATATCCTATCATCCTTTTAAGTATTTAAATTTAGGTCATTAAATTGAATATTTCCAGTGCTGAACTATGTAGCGCCTTCAAACACTTTCAACAGTTGATCAAGGGAGATTTTAATTAGGTGGCACAGCTGCGCAGCTGTTACAGCTGTCACCTCACAACAAGAAACTCACAGGTTTGCCTCACAGTTTCTGTGCACACATGGGTTCTCTGCGGGTACTCTGGTTTCCTCCCACAGACCAAAAACATGCATGTTAGGTTAATGGCCGTCTCCACTCATGACGTCAGGCAAATCATTCACATACATTCTCTGCGTTCTCTCAAATGATCAGCCAATTGGTGTTTATTATACTAAGAGTCAGTGATAGTATAGCAAAATAAAAGACATCTGACTTCAAGAATCACAGGAACGTTCAGCTGAAAGAATGGCTGGAGGGTTGAGGTCTACAAAAGACTAGGAAAGCAAGGGGATTTGTTAAAAAAAGTTGATGTACCTGTGTTTTATAGCTTAGCTTGTAGCATCTAGTGAGTCTGTATTTTTATCACTTGAACTTCTGCTTCTGCATCATTTAAAGAAACTTAATGGTGATGTTGAAAACCTGTGTAAGTATTAATATTATCACTGTACTGTATGTGAGACTGACTGCAGTAGAACACTGCATGAGGCTTGCATGGACACTTCAAGTAAAACTGGCAGCACAATAAACCAATATAAGGTCAATCTGTTTAGAGACCTAAAGCGCAGGGTGATCATGTGTTGGTCTTTAACCTCCGATGAAATGTTTGGAGCTGACGGTAAGTACATGATCCCATCGCTCAAATCCAGCTGTTAGCTTGCATCTTAGCTTGGGAAAAGTGACAAAAACACTCCTTCCATGTGGGGATGATAGCTGTAACCTGAGTCACTGTTAGAAGAACTGCAACACAATGTTTTCTAGTCCTCCCGGTGGAGTTTCATGCTGTTTTCACAAATGTATTTACGTTTAAACACAGCTAACCTGGAGCAATGTGACTGAAATCAATGAAGCCTTCTACGAGAGTTTGTCCATATCAAGCAGATGTAGTCATGTGAACAGTGTTCTAAAAACTCACTTGTCACTAGGTGTGAGTGAGGGTATGATTAATTGGTTGTCGTAATTGTCTCTATGTAGCCCTATGATGGACTTGTGACCTGTCCAGGACATATCCTGCTCCTGTGACTGCTGGAGACCAGCTCCTCATGATCGGGTTAGGAAAGGTGGGTAAATAAAAAATGGATGGAGCTTTTAAATGGTCAACAAACAAGAAGGATGATACATGTGCTTTAATTTAAGCTAAGTGCAACCAAGTATCACCACACTCACGCAACGTAATATCAAGGCAAATAGTGATGGATGAAGCTTAGATGAGGGAGCCATACAAATACAATTAATCTAATAAACTGTGTATTTATTTCAAAAGCAGTCTATAAATAATCTAATGTTCTTTCAGCTTTTAGCTTAGGAAACATATAAGTACTTAATCAGGCATTTCTAACCCACATGTAAGTTTCTTCTATTTCAATAAGTATTGCCTAATGTTGGGTTGCCTGTCACAAAACAGTTCCTTTGTCAGGACCTCCGTGGGATTAATTGTGTCATCATTCATCAAAGGGTTTCTGCAAGGTTTTATGCAATTGTCTCAATACTATCCAATTTGTTGTGATCAATTTTAGGATGAAACAACTGTGTAAATGCTAGAACACATAAACAAATGTCAAAGTGAAAGAGGATGTGAGAGAATGGTTGTTTCGGACTGCCTCTGTAAAATTAGTCGTTTCAGAAAAAACAAAATGTGTCAGTCTCAAGTGGGTAACTTGGAAGAGTTTTGTGACAAAAGAAAAAGTACAAACATACAATATTTGCTCTGGAACAGCACTGGTTAATAGTGGATTGTAATTTTCACTGCCTTTTTGAGTTTTTGCCATGTTTAACTGGTGTCAGAGAAACGTCAAATGTGAAATTAAAATGCTAGATTATTTTCTTATTTATTTAATGAGAATATTTTGGGTTTGTTTATAAAATGTAGATAAATTGTATGTGCATTTTTGTGTATAATCATTAAATACATATTTTTGACACATTTAGTTTATTAATTCATGGGATCTTTTTATTAATGTGAAATAAATATACTTAGGGTTTTGTTCTCAAGTGAGAGAAGAATGCAGTGTGAGATTGACAGATGGATCGGTGCAGCTTCTCTACTGTTGTCTGTTGCGGTGAAAGGGGAGCTGAGCTGTCAATATACCTTCCTACTCTCACATGATGGATTTTGGGTAGTGACTGAAAGAACAAGATATAAATGAGTTTTCTTCACAGGGTAGCTGGACTCTCCCTTATAGATAAGGTGGGATGTTCAGTTATCCAGGGGAGACTCAGAGTAGAGCCTCTGCTCCTCCACATCAAGAGGAGCCAGTTGAGGTGGTTCAGGCATCAGGTAAGGATGCCTCCTGGACGCCTCCCTGGGGAGGTGCATCAGGCATGTCTGACTGGGTGGAGACCCAGAGGAAGACCCGGGACATGCTGGAAAGACTGTGTCTCATGTATGGCCTGAGAATGCCTCGGAATCCTCCCAGGTCTGGACCTCTCTGCCCAAGCTGCTGCCGCATCAACTAAACTCCAGATAAAGAGAAGTTGGATGGATGGATGGATGGATGGATGGATGGATGGATGGATGGATTGATATGGAATAAAAATTCTTTATTAATTTTAAGAAGAAACCTGCTTTTGTGGTTTTGAAACAAATATGAATAATTTACACAGTGCATATCATGTATTTAATATTGTAGGACTGTTGATAGTGTGTAATTTGAACATGTATAACAAAGTGACATTACACAAACTTTTCCAGTGTCTTTTACATCTGAATGACTAAATCCAAATGAATGGAAAGTTGTCATGTATTAAAAAAATGCATAAACCTTAAAAGTTAAACCAGGGAACAGGATGAGAAAGCACAAATAGGACACATTTTATAACAAAACTAATCCAACATGTTTATCATCCGAGTTGATATTAGGTGCAAAGTAGGGAGATGAACTGAATCAATCGCATTTACTCCCACATAAAATGCAGACTATTTGATTGAGAAAAACGAAGGTAACTACAAGGATTATGAAACACTTGTCATTCATATTAAATTATTTCTCTTATTTTGTTCTTAACCAAATTGTGCCAAACTTTTATAGAATAATAGTATAAAAGTCCTCCACCTCCACCCAAATCTGTTCACTTTATTCTCATTCACATTTACTTTTTGCTATCATGTTATCAGTTGACTTGGAAACCACTTAGATTTTGAATTTCGTCAACCTAATGACAGACTTATCTTTTTGAAAGGCTTTTTAATGTGGAGCACAAAACAAAACTGTTACATTTCAATGCGCAAATGAGCTTTGAAAAGCTCATTTGATCCAATCTGTTCATGAGGCTCTATTGTCAAAACACTCCAGGATAAAGAGCAGAATACCGTTATTGTGTTTTGCCAACATCCAGAAACAGAATGATGCATTATCACCCTTTATTTGTTCTAATCGCTGACTGCACCATCTTCAAACGTGCATGCTAGTTTGTGCAGGCCTGCAAACACAAGCACAGCTTCCACAGAGCTGTCGGATGCAGAGCTGCTGACAGTTCCTTTAGAACGATACTCTCCGGCTACAGTGACAGGCCAAACAAGTCTGAGCAGTGCTGTGTATTCATACACTTTTTCATCACACTTGGCCTGAGGCCTTCGACACAGTAGGCAGCAGGAGCAGGGTGTGGTGCAGCATACTTATTACTGTGGCACCAGACCTGGCAAGGCAGTAGGATACTCACAGCTAGGCCACAAACCACAGTCCCTCAGATTTACCTTATATACACAACTTAAGTCCGTCTTACAAATTGTCACCTTGAGAAGAATTATTGGTGTTTCTATTGTGAGTTGGGTTTGTGGCCCTAAATTCTTAAGAAACAGCACACACTTGCTTAGGTCAGCTGTGAAACAAAAGCAACTTTATAATTTTCTTTCTCCTACTACTGACAAACATAAAAATCCCTTATTTGAGTCCTGTTTCAGTACCAAATTGTTGTGCATCTCCAAGACAACATCAATATAAGCCTGTCCTCCCAGTGAACTGTGCGCTGTGCCCTGACGAAGTGAAAGGGAACAACAGCCCTTATGCCTGCGAGACAGGTAAATTGCACTGGGAAACAAGGCGCTGTTTGTCAGACAGAAACATGACACGTTCTAATGCAGGAAGCACAGTTTTTCTTTCTTTTTCTCTTCACTTTTACTGTAATAAAAAAACAAATAAATAAATAAATAAATCCTGAGCAGAAGAAGCATCATAGAAACAATACTGGCACCTTTGTGTCTGTAAAGGTGCTAAAACAAGATAATGTATGACTGACTAGCAATATGTTCCCAAGGACCTTCATGTCTCATCATGTGTAAAAAGTTCCGCACTGATTGAACAAGCGGGGAAAATTACTAATCAGCATTATCTGGGGCAGGAAAATTGCCCTCGGACTTGGCTCATGCAGAAACCCAACCATTGAAGATTAGCACACATACAAAAAAACCTAAATGTTCTCCTTTTTCTTATTTATAATGTCAAAACTGAATGCTAAACCACTGCATCCAACAAATCTATTCTCGGGGGGTTTTCCCATTACTTTGTGCTGCTTTTAAACCCTTTCTCACCAAATGTGCAAGCCAAAACTCTCACCATCCATTAGATCGCTGTCTCTTTATATACTGTATGTCTAAACTTGATCTGGAGCAAAAACAAGCTAGCAGGCCAATGATAAAGAAACATGTTGCATTTGATGCCTTCAGCGAGTGGTTTGGCTCAGGAGTTGATACCCTTATATGATGTGTAATACTACCTAAAAATAAAAGCTGTAATCATATAGCCCATTTGACAGTGATGGGGTATGCTAAAGCATTTCGTCATCGCATCACATCGGAATGCCAAGTAAAGAGAAACCAATGACTTTTGCTGTGTGGGAAAGCTCGTCCAGCATGCATGAATGAGATCTTGAGATTGAAAAGAGGGTAATATATGAGTGTGATATAGATCCCATATGTTCCCCTGCTCTTCCATGGACCAGAAGATGGAAGGATGATGAGGTGTTAAGATGTCAGATTCCTGAAAGAACGTTGACTGACACAAGAGACAAATAGGAACAGAAGGGGAAAGAGACGAAGGAGTAAGAGTTAGGTGGAATGAGAAAGATTCAAAAACAGTTCACATGCAACATGCCAAGAGTTAGGCTGGGGCACACAGTCTATGACCTCACTGCTCCGTGGAGAGCAGAGCTGTTCAACAGTCTCCCTGCATCAGCCCCTCTGCTTTTGTGGTTTTGTTTGGGAAAGATCAAGAAAACCGAAATGAAGCACAGAACATGGAGGTGGGATGTCAGCCCAAAAAAGTGGGTCTCAGCCAACCAAGTGCTTGTGGTTGTCTCGTCTGGTCAGCATTGGGCAAGGCAGAAAATTGTCCCACCTATTACAGAAAACTTAATCTGGTTTCTCACATAACTTAGAAGGCTAGAAACTACTCTTTCTGCAGATGCTAGAAGGACTGACCTGCTGTGCTGAAGCAATGGTGCAGAAGGTGAAGCCAAAATAAAGACCACAGCCAACAAGCCATTGAGGTGAGACCACTGCTCTGCACTATAACACAGGAGAGCAAGTGGAATGACCATAATGGCAATAAGGAGCAGTACCCCTGGTGGGCGATATGGTATGCTTCAGAAATAAATTCTGCTGTGCTGCCACTGATGGTGCAGTCTCATTATGTCAGTTTGTATTTGCTGCTTTATTACCTCCGCCAAGGAAGGAGGTAATGTTTTCAGTTGTGCATGTCTGTCTGTTGTTCTGTCAGTCTGTGGACAAAATTATGCAAAAACATGTGGACAGATTGTCATGACATTTTAAACACGTGTGTTATTGGCCCAAGGAACACACCAATAAATTTTGGTGATGATCTGGGTCACGATGCGGATACAGGATTTTTTCTTTTAATTCAACCGAACCAGCCAGGCTACGCAAAGTGTCATTACGTCAGAGGCATGCCTGTAGGAAACAAGAAGTATGCAGTGGTGGACAAAGTACTCAACTCTAGTACTTGAGTAAAAGTATTGATACTCATGGTCAAATCTACTCCACTACAAGTAAAAGTTACTCAGTAAAAAATCTACTCAAGTAAAAGTACTGAAGTACTTACTTTTGAAAATACTTAAGTATTCAGAAGTACATGCATTTTAAAGTACTTAAGTACAAAGTAAAAGTACAAATTACATTTTCTTTTTTACTTTTCTTTTTTTGTCACTTCAGTAGAAAACRAAACTAAATATTAGTTTATTTAGTTTATTTATTTCTTCATCATCAGTGACTTTTTTTAAGTGAAGAGAAAATAGAGACAGAGAAAAACAGAGAGAGAAGTGATTAGAAAGATAGAAAGATTGAAATAGAGATTAGGATTATATTAAATTTACACCAACAAAACACAGGACCACACACCCAACATCTGTCCGCTCACCTGAAAAATAAATGGATAAATACATAGAGGGCATTTATAAAAATATACACATACCCATACATATATAAAGATATACATACATACATGCCTACATTCATAAATATTGTCTGTATATACACACAGACATATATACACACTCAGTGACCAGTCAGAACCCCCCGGATCAGAACACCTGTTTGTGAGCAGTTGTGAACATGCGTGTATATACAAGATTTCTCCAATGGAATATTTAATAGTGACTGTGGAGGATCGGAGACCCAACCCCCAAGACATGAGGCAGACATAGGGAAGACCAGAGTCCAAGGGCCCGAGAGGAATCCCGGGCGCAGAGCCCCAAGGGGCACCCGCACGGGGCTCTGAGCTAGCAGTTAGCACACAATGGTCGGTTATTTTTCAATCATCTCTCACAGCATTAAACCACAACCACCCTAACCAAAGTCAACTTCATTTAAAGCGTTTAAACTAGTGAGAAAAAAGTTTGCTGACTTACCTCAATGTGCTTTCTCAGGTTAGATGGTGAGTTATGGAATGCTGAAAGGTACTTTTACCCATGGTAAACAGAGAAGACATTTGAACTGATACGTATTATTTTTAAGTCCTAAAACCTCGAACACTGAACTGAGATATGGCCATGTGTGTGCTGGTTTCTCTCCTTGTGTTTCCTCAGTGGTCTCCATTGCATCTTCTTCTTTTGTCTGGTTCTGCTTGAAATGAAAGTAAAGTGATGGGAGCGCGCGCTCCGCTACCGAGAGTTAACGAGTGTGACGTAGGCTATAAGCTACGCATGTGATTGGTTACCTTTGTGACAAACATAGCTTGTGGCCAATTGCATTTCATGAAAAGAAAAACCGGAACAACAGATTTTTTCTTTTCTTTTTTTTTTTTACAGCGGATTATAATATGCTGATCTAAAAGGAACAAGTAACGACAAGCTTCCTAGAAATGTAGTGGAGTAAAAAGTACAATATTTGTCTTTGAAATGTAGTGGAGTAAAAGTAAAAAGTTCCCAAATAAATAACTACTCAAGTAAAGTAAAGATACTCAAAAAATGTACTTAATTACAGTAATAAAGTAAAAGTACTTTGTTACTGTCCACCACTGGAAGTATGTGTTGCAAAGTCACTGGGACTACAAATACCAGGATGCCTACTTTCGGGACAGTTGTGATTATTCTGTTATCAACTAGTATTGGTGATGTTACATGCTGTCTGGAGACATAGAAAAAGAAACGTGATTCTCTTCATGTTACGGGAATAACTGAAACACCGACAGTGGGGGGAGAGTCCTGCTGCAGCCAAGCCGAAGCTGGTAACGAACAGCGGGAACAGTTGATCAACCATGTCAGGTACCCCCTCCACATAAGAACTTTATTGTGTGATTTGTCAGAAGTTAATGGGAGTGTTTGTTTGTGCTCAAAGCGCTCAGACGCTGAGGCGATTGTACCAGGAAGCAGCAGTTTGTAAAGATATTCAAACCACTAAAAACTCATAAAAGGGGATAAAACAGACGTTTTACATCGTGGAATCTTTGGAAACTTTGGAGCTTCATCCAGGACCAGTTTGTGGATGAACAATGTCGGGTGACGAGCTTCTGACTTTTTTTTTGCACTGAACTCCACCGGAATGAAATCCCATGCATACCGCCTGCTTAAATGTTCACTACGTCAGAACTTATTTGGCAAATGTGTTCCCATCTCTCCTCTTTGTCGGAGGTTTGCACTCTCAGAGTGCTTCTAGTTTTTTTTCTCAAAAAGACAAGATATTTGGATTTTACAAGCCACTTTTATGCAGAAAGAATTTCTTATTTTCTGTCTTATCTTATTACTTGCAAACCACACCAATAACATTATATTTGATATAGACAAAGTGAGACATCATGTGCAAATTTTTCTACAAGTTTGACAGGGTCATGAAGCTGAATTTCTCCCTTTGTAGAGTTTATTCCTCTACCACAGAACTGAACGTTCTTCAAAAGCCTAATCTGGCTCTAGCCATGCTGCTAAATGGACCCAGGTGCTTTCAGAGACATAAGCTAAAAAAGTCAGCCAGAACCTTCAATTTTAAAGTGGACATAAGCATATCATTTTTCTTCACATTTATATCATTCAGTTGGACTTTAAGCGGAACTGCAATGCTTTGGTCTGAATTATTCTTTATTGTAACTCTACAAGCCCCCCGTCATTCTTCTTTCTGAGAACTGTCAATTAAATCCAAATGAGGTGCTTCACTCCCTGCTTCCATAGCATGAGAGAGGTTTTCATGGCTACATAGCGGCACAGAAATTTTTTTATCTACAAATTAATTAAAAGATGTCAACAAGAGACGACTTGTCCATCCAGTCTTACATGTTGAAGCCAATCTGACCCAAGAGCCAGAGGAGAATGAAGATGAAAAAATGTAACATTTTAGAAAATATAATAGAAAACAGAGAAAACTGAATCGGATGGAAAAATACGACCCAAATAAATTAGATACTTTATTGATCCCCTTGGGGAAATTTAAGAATTATCTGCTTTTCACCCATCGCACATGTGAACACTGAGCACAAACATGTTGAGCAGTGGGCAGCCGTTTTTGAGGCGCCCGGGGGAGCAGCTGAGGGGTTAAGGGCATTGCTCAAGGGCCCAAAGTGGGGCTGGTCAGTCCAGGGAGTTGAGCCAATGGTCTTCCAATCACAGGGTCATCATCTTTAACCTCTGCCCCACCACTCCCCCTAAGATGTCCATGCAGCACTTGGAGAAACTAAATTAAAGTTTTTCTGCACTCCTAGAGACTCCAGGTACACAACAAAATGCATTCAATGACTAAAAAAGTGGATTTTGCATGACATGTCCCCTTAAGCAATTTTAATGATCTGGAAGTTTATAAAACTTTTATTTTGACACCAAATTTAACCTTATTAATTATATTTTTTATTTTCAACCCAAAAATGCCACAGACAAAATAAATAAATAAATAAAAATACTAGCTTGATTGTTTTAAATTTGAAAACAATCTTCTGTTATCTCTGTTTTGCATTTTATGCAATACCCACAATGCTTTGTGATAATGCATGAGGATGGTGTGTTTCATTATAATATTGCATATTTTAATATGAGTTGCTGAACTGAATAGTCCAAATATGTTTAGTCACAATCAGATACATCTTTATGCAGTACAGAGAAGCAAGCACGCTTGTAAATGTATTTTTTAACCAGTGTTTTGCCTCAATTGTCTGTCAGGTGTAGGTGTTTAATAATGGAGGCAAATGTGTTCCCCACACACCTCAGTGGCCCTGTGCCAGCAATTTCTGAGGGCAATGTGCACACAGGCGCAAGTAAAGGGTGGGGTAAAGTGGCTACGTGCCTGCAGCATGGTTTACAAAAACCAGACCAGCGGGACAAGGGAAGTGAAAAGAGGATAAGGTGGCAAAGATGTCACAAGATAAATCTTCCATGCAGTGCACTTGGCTCTGCCTCCATGCTCTACATGGAGATATGTCATGTTCGTTATGCATAACTGCAAAGTAAATAACACGTAATTCCTTTCATATCATGTTCATCATACTTCTCATTCGCATACTTTCTTATAAACTCTCCTCCCAACTCACCTACATCTTTGAGAACCTTCTAACTCTTATCTTGACTTTTCTCATTCCTTTGTTCGTTCTTGAGCTTAAACTTCCATGAAACCAGTGGCTCCAGACAGCAGCACATATTATGACATCACTGTTTCCACAGCCTCCATCACCACATCACTCTAAAAGTCTTTGTCATTATCTCATCTGGCATCAGGCCTTAGATTTGTTGACAGTGTTTCTTACCCTTCCATCCTCTATTAATACATTTAAGCCTGTATGCACTTATATACAAACTAATTGCAACCTCTACCCCAGAGACTGAGCCAAGGTGTGCAGCAGGCAGTGCTGTTAAAAACATGTCACCGCACATCCACTTTTTTAGAGGCAGATTTAATGCGGTGAGCTTGTCTAAACCTGAGCAAAGGAGACATCAAGAAGCATTATTATTATTATTTATATATCGGTTCACATCAGGAATACCAGGCAAACACATGTGCAAGAGAGGAGACACACATTGACATTATGTTGTTGTGCAGCTGCATCTCTGAGATTTAATGGAAAATCCCAGTTGTAAACCCACTAAAAGATAAACTCAACCATTACCAAAACTGAAGTATTACAAAAGATGTACATACAAAAATGATTGCTTTTATCTTAAATTAGTTTAGCACTTTAGCCGGTGCATTGCAGGGTCGACCACAAACAAACTGATGTCATCTGATTGCTGATTTGTTGCTGTGCGGTATCTGTAGTTGTCTCATTCAACTACTGTTTGTTTTTCAACCCATATAGAGACAAGAATCTTGTCGGAACTCATGCATGACATCATGACAGAGATTCATCTTTATAGCGAGTATGATTGTGAACAGGTACAATCATTTTTATACGGAAGGTAGATCAGGAAAAGCTAGAAGAATGTAAAGTGCATTCAGCAGACTTTGTGCAGGGGCGGAGCTAGATTTTTTTTGCAAGAAGGTGCACAGGGGTGGCCGAAGTGTTTTATTTATGGGTCACTTACAAGTAAAGAAAAACATTCTAGATTTGAAAATATAAGAAGATCACAGGAGTTAATTCCAAATGGTTTTAATTAAGCTATTATTAATCTAAAAAAAGAACAAATACTAGTCTAACTTATTATTCAGCCATTTCTAGACATAAGCTGAAAAATAGTATAGAAATAGCTGAAAACAATCTTTACCAAACTCTAAATGCTAATCAAATATTCATGATGATCAGCACAGATAATTTTAAAAGGCTGTAATTTAGCCATTTTGAAACTCAATGATATGAAATTTGTGTGGAGAAACTAAGACTGATCACATGTTACTTACTAATGCTAATCTCAAATTAAGCTAGCCATTAATTCTAATGCTAATTTTTGACAAAGGGCTATAAGTAAGCCATTTTAAATATACACAGCTAGAGATTATTTATAGTTGAATAAGAGAATAATCTTTAACAAAATCTAAATGCAAATATAAAATCCCTTTTGGTTGATTGACCATCAAGTGCCACCCTGGCCACCCCTCTTTCTCCACCCCAGGTTCTGAGTAACAAGATAACAAAAGGCTCCAGTTTAAAGCATTATCAAATGGAGAGAAGTTTACCAGAGTGTAAAATAACTGATTTTAATTCCATTTTTATCTTTAGAAGCACACACTTAAAACTCAACAAACAGAACAACATTATAATAAAAACCGTGAGCATATTTAGATTTTAAAACTGGAGGGAAGCTGAGTCTTATTTGCATAACAGCAAAGGCATCTAAAACTATTTTAAGACAGCAATAATAGGATTTGCTTATCTTTACATGTCACTTTTACGATGTCTACTTTCAATTGGTGTCTGAGCCGATCAGTGAGTGATGAGTGAGTGCGTGGGTGCACAAGCAAGGAGGAATTGTAAAAAGCAAGAAAAAGTATTTTTACCTGTCTGTGTCTGGGGCCTTTACACGTTGTGGTAATCTGTCACTCCTAAACACTGAGATAGTTTGGTTGTGCCTTCAAAATGTGCAAGTAAAATGCTGCAAAAGTGCAAACTGAGCCTTTTTTCTTATTCTCATGTTGTTGCTGTTCCTTCTTGTTTGTTGTGAACTTTTTACCTCCGCCAAGGACGAGGTAATGTTTTCGGCCAAGGAACACACCGTTAAATTTTGATGATGTTCAGGATCACGATGCGGATACAGGAATTTTTTTTCTTTTAACACTCTGAGATTGGCAAAGCTGTGATGCTTTCACAGGGCTACTGTRAAAAACAGTGAGCTGGATTGGACAGCACGGACTTCAAACTTTATAAAAGTAATGTTAAAACCACAAGTAATGATGAATAACTTTTGCCATAATATGCACATTTATAGAACGTTTTGTGACCAGGAAGTGTGTGACTGCAACATGAAATCTATTTTTCCCATTTCCTCAAACACCACATTTCCGAAACAACCAATCAAAACAGTTTCTCGCTACTAGCCTTGTAAACAGAGAGCTGCCGGGCCTCAAAGTTTGGGGGCGGGGGGAGCCAGGAAGCACTTTATAAAGAGAGTCAAACCATTACAAACTTATACAAGGGGATAAAACAGACGTTTTACACGGTGAAATGTGACTGATGAAAACTTATGAGCTTAATCCGACACCAGTTTGACGATGAATAACATCGGGTGACGAGTCTGACTTTATTTTTTTAATACTGGACTCCACCGAGAAGAAATTCCGTGCATACTGCCTGTTTAAATGTTCGCTATATCAGAACTTATTCGGCAAATGTGTTTCCATCTCTGCTTTTGCGCATTAACTCTTACAGGATGGGGGAAATCGGTCTTGGCGGAGGTTTGCACTCTCCAAGTGCTTCTAGTTTATCCATCCATTTTATTTTGCTTATTTTTTTATAAGGAAGACTGAGACCTAGGGTACAAGATTTCATTCCACCTCATGTAAAAATGTGACGCGAATGACAATAAAGTCTCCTTGAACTTTGAACCTTGAATATGTTGACGGCTGATGAAAAAATTGCACTTGCATGCGAGTACCCTGCCTGCAGTTGTGTTTCAAACAAAAAGGAAAAAAATGGAGGGAGGAGATGAAGAACTGCATGGTGCTGCTTTGCAAGGAGGCAGTGGGTGGTAGTGGTGGAAGTGCAGTGGATATAATCCCTGGCTTTTGCCCTAAGACCTGTGCATGCAGGCCAGATCAGGGGCTGAGGGAGGAGTGGTGCTACCCCGTGGCAGTCTCTCAGCCTTGAGCCCCCCCACCTGACCATTCTGGCACCCTTTGCAGCCTGCTGCCTTGAAAACTCAACCATCAACTTCAATCAGGATGTTCTAATGCCAATAGCAGAGCAGAATCTGAGCCAACTTTTCATACGACCATGACCTAAAATGCCAAACAAAACAAAGATTATGAACAATTTAAATGATTTACTCAATGAGCCAGGACCAATCCTACATCGCTTCTAACTTTCATAAAATATATGTAGTTACAAATGAGTGTTAAGGCATTTAAAATGGCTACTGTTACTAGCGAGTAAAAATGAAGTGTCCCATGTATGAGTAAGCAGGACACGGGGGTCAGTAGGTTAATGTCTTCAGCATGGCAATGGGTTTGGCCCATGGGAGAGATGAAACTGAAAGGTTAACCTGAAGGTCAAAGGGTCAGCTAACCCCTAAGCACCACTCCAGGCCAAGCCCCAATTCAGCTGGAGACTCAGAGGAGAGGTCTTCAACCCACACGTTACCCTGAACTGGGTGGACCAGCTGTTACCAGGAGCAACAGAGGGAGGGAGAGGTTGAGAGGAAGCTCAGATGACAGGATGTTCGCCAGTCCCAGGACACGCTTTAGTTCCACAGTGAGCATATTTTTATTCATTTAAAAACTATTCCTCCTCAGAAAATATATATTTTTCATTCCTATACAGACATATATAAATATTTTCTCTAAATGCTTTTAAACTATCCCAGAATCAGAACAGGGTAAGTTGTCTGGCTTGTCCTCATCCAATCATAACCTCTTGATAACCCTCCCACCTCCACCGCTGTCATTATGGTCATCACACTAATCATGTAATAAGTGAATGTTGGCTCCAGCTGTGAAGCCACAGCTTCATGCTGCCAATCTGAGTGACTCCAACCCACCCTGGTTGTGAACACTTAAACAAGAGTTTAGTACATGTTCAGCTGTAGGGATTCCTCAGATAGTTTAGCTGACTTTTTTTCTTCAGTCTGCACCGCAAAGTTACTATCACTTCCCTTTTCACAACATACCAAATAATCACTCAGCTTCCCTCAGTCAGGGGACTTCTGGGGTGAAATCTGATAAGATTGTGTCAAAACAGGGAAGATAGCTTAATGTTGTTTGATGTTTATGTGAATTTCCCAAGAAAATCTTGGTTTTACAAGCAACCGTTCAGATTTTTAACGTGGTTCTGTGGAACTGTCATGAACAGTTAGCGTTTTACCTCTTTGAACCATCTCACTTTGGAGAAATAGATTTTAATTCCAATAAGATTGAGTTGTGAACAAATCCAAGTGAGAATAAGACTAAAGTGATTTGATGTCAATTTTAAAATCCTCACATATTGCCTTAATAAACCTTTACATCATCATTAGTTATTGTACAGTTTTTTAGATGGAATTCTGAGGTTGTTTGTAGCAGCTAGCTGCACTACTGGATCAATCTGTGTCAGTTCTGACAGGAAATTCATACTTTATTGCTAAAATAAGCATGCGATTGAATAAATTGAAATTATCGTAAATGTTTAAAAGTCAACGTGTTCACAAATGACTCATAACTCAAAATATCTTGGTCCTAATAGGACTACAGTAAGTTCGCCAGTCTGATTTGAATTAAACTCTTTTTTTTTTACAACTTTAGCCGTTCAAAAGGTTTTCTACAACAGGTAAGATATTGTTTGTCTTTAATATATTCAGTTCAAAGGATCTGGAATATTCCTTTAAGGTTGCATAACTGTGACCAAAAGGCAAAGTTATAGTGGTGAGGGTTTGGCTTTCTCACAGATCAGAGGAGCAGACAAGGACTTAATTTAAGCAGACTGCAATTAGACCAAAACTTGTTTGCATTGTTTGTAGTTTACATCTCATGAGAAACCTGCCTGATCCTGACAGGTGCCAGATTACAAGTGAAAAGCAAAGATGGTCATGCCATTCAAAATTTTTTCTGGTGGAGATGGGACTTTTTGCTGAAGGTCATTCTCAGGAGGATTCAGTGTAAGAATGCTTTTTAATCCACAAGTGAGAACAATGAAACAAGAGCTGAATCATTGCATGCAATAAACACCTGATGGAAATACAGAAAACAAAGCACTGAATGCTCATTTAGAGATTCCAGTATTTTTCCCAAGCTGCATCAGGACAGTCACTGTGGGACATACGACCCTCAGTTCCTCGATAACACACATGCTGTTTGTTGCCTCAGACTGATGCTGTTGTTCTATTTAATTTTATAATTCTCACTGGTGAGAAAATGCTTCCCTTAACCTGTTGTTTTTAGGTTTATTTTGTATGTGAATATTAACTTCATTTGCATCAATGCAATATTTATATGGAGAAACAAATATCTTTATGTTAAAAAATTGTATTATGTACCAATTTGCTAAGGATCTTACACTATTATAAATGTGATGTATCGATTTAATCTTTTGAAGAAATAGGAAGCGTTTAGAATTCCTGAAAACAGGCATTCTTGTGCTCTCTGATTAGATCGTGAAACATCAACTTTCTGGGCTACATTTCAAGCAGGATGAACAGGAAGACAAAGCTCCTTTTGAAACACACAAGGGAACAAAAACAACAACAAAAAAATGAAAAGGTCTGAGTGTGCAGAATTTTGATCGTCTTTTATTTCAAGATAAAAGCAGGCCTGAAGTTGTGATAGATTCTTCAGATCTTTTTGTTCACAGCATGAGAGCTAAATTGAACTTTTATTTCTTCTAAAAATATTGTCGGATGAATAGTGCAGTGCTGAACGTTGCATTTTATTTTAAGTTTGTACTTCTAAAAGGGCAGCAAAGAAATTTTGTATATATA
>NW_013952467.1:346913-379100 GCF_001266775.1 Austrofundulus limnaeus
ATATATATATTACTAAATCTGACATTTTGGTTTGTGGAAATAAGAGCCTGTCAAACATGTAGATGAATTTCCAACAGTGAAGCAGTTGATTCACTGAGTTGGACCTGAGAGCCTCACTGAACGTGTAAACAAAGGCTCGGTATACCCTCTGAGCTGATGGCTATCGACCAAACTAGACACAAGATTGACGGGTCTTATCTGGCCCAGTGATTGGTTATCTCAGCTCGATGCCTATTTTTGAGAGCTAGTGTGTGCGTAGAGCAGAGAAACTAAATATTAAGTTGTCTAAAAGGGTTAGATTAATGAAAAACTACTTGCACATGGTACCACAGCATAGGTCTTGCAGAAACTACATTTTGTTTGGGCTTTTATTGTGATAAATGGTTATGTGAGTTCTTGCTGTTCCTCACCTCTCTGACAGCTTTACACATCAGGAAACGAAATTCAAGTGCTGCGTGTAAAAAGGAACTCCGTATGTGTCAGTGTCAAGGGGTCACAGCTTTCCCTGACCAAAGGCTTTCTGCGGCGTGGGAGGCAGCATCACACTGTTCATTTCTAAATAATGATGACAACTTTGCTGTCATCCCTTAAAGCTAAATGCAACAACTTACTACCAATTTTCTATCAATGTTTCCAGAAAACATCAGCAAACAGTTGTAGCGGGGAATAACCCAGTTCATCTGAGAAATTAGTCAAATTGTAAAATGCATGAACGCATACATGTAAACAGAATATTGTAGGTAGTTCCCACAAAATGTTTTCTTAACGTGGTGTTGCAATAACAGTCAAATTTTTTTTTCTCATTTTAATTAAACAAGATATTTAGAGACAATTCATTTTAAAAAGTACTCTCAAGAAAGGTACATTCTAACCAGGCTGCAAGAGTTCAGAGAAAATAATGACTTTCTCACAGGTGAAACTGACATTTTGAAAGTCATAAAGTTAGACACAAAGTGCTGTGAGTTTACATTAGAGGTGTCAAAACTTAACTTTTTTTATTTTAAATCATTTCATTTCTTCTTCTTCTTCTTCAACTCTTCACAGAGAGAACTCTGGGGTTCCACTGCCAAGTAATCCTTTTTTTTTCCTTGAGCCGAATCATAAAATAACTTAAATATTTAGCTGTAGTTCATCTGTGTGACACACAGAGTGAAACCATTTTCTGACAGTTATAATGGACGGCTTTTAATTGCATTCCCAACACTTTTCTCTCATTTCTCTGACCAGTATATCAAATCTATGATGAAGTAACTGGTAAAAACATGATTCCACAATGATCACTGCAGAAAACAAACCAATTCAAGATGAGTCCACATCAATTAGATGTCTTCTTTACTTTTAATGTAAATATAAATATATTTGGGAGACTGAAGATATTAGCAATTTCAAATCATAAAAACATATTATTTTGTTTTAGATTCCATTTATAAGTAAAAATGCTTGCCATTTTCATCTCAATTGTCTCCTAATTTCATTTCATAATGTCACATTCAAGATTGACATCATGATGTCCTTGGAATTTTGTTTGTTGATTGGGAACAAATTCTCACAAAAATACAATTTACTTAACTTCAGATAAAAAAAACTCTAACAATGATATCTAAAATAAAAAATCCTCAGCATCCAGGTTCGAGCCCAGGTTGTATCACGAAGTGCATCCAGCGTAAAAACTATTGCCGAGATTTTTGTTCAAGCTTGCTCACTGTGGAAACACACGAAGAAGGAAGTGGCAGTATAGGCCGTCTGCATGCTTCATTTAGACAGCCTTACATTGAGACATCATTCATCTTTGTTGTTGACAAGTTGACACAATCTGTCTAAATTCACCACGCTCATAATGAGACATCTTCAACTGACAGCGTTTCCCAAGGTAAACTCCCAAATGTCACCAGACCTTCTGACAAAGATGATAAGTGTTGACCTGACCTTTGACTTGCCTTTTTTTTCACTAACAGAAGAAATGAGCAACACTGATGGAGAATCTCTGAAAATGTAAAAGTCTAAATGCAGTTGTTCCTCTTTGACAATCAGTAAAGGTCAGTGAAGCTGCTGTGAATCTCCCTCAGCTTTGAGCTGAAAAGAAAAAAAAAGTTTAAATCATTTGTCATAATTCTCCTCGTCGGACAGACCTGGCTCTCTCACTTGGCCGTGGTTCAGAACGTGGTGTGCATCGGGATGGGAGTGACGTTCTCACCGAGCGGGGACAACGCAGACTGTTTGAGGTGGTCTCTCCGCCTGCATTCTGAGTCCAGGAGTGAAATGGGCTGTCAGAATGATGTATGATGTGTGTGTTGGTTGCAAAGAACTGGCATTCTGAGCCCGATAATATCTGCCATGCCACTTCAATTTGCACAGGAAAGGAATATAAATGCACAGAAATTCTTAGAGTTTCTAACAGATCTATGAGGAAAAAAATGACTCAGACTTATTTCTATTGGATTTGATCATGTGACCCCAATCAAAGGAAACATGTTCATGATCACTTGTTTGACATATGATGATGAGATGTATTTATCTAGAAATATTTCCTGTCTTGTAATTACTTCACCAGAGACCAGACACAGAGAAAAGGGAAGTGCTGCACAGAATTAAAGTGTACTAACTCAGACGGTCAAACCCGCGTCATCTTTCACAATTAAAATACATCACCGCCTCTTTCACTTTCCCTCTCACTTCAACCCATTGGCTCTCTATTATTTCTATGCCGGGTAGACCCTCCCCCTGTTGCCTTTATTATTATGCCCAACCCAATCTCAAAAATTCTCCCACACCCCCTTGCCCCCACCCTTCCCCTTGCCACTGCCTCGCCGCATTGATGCCGATAATTGCCAGTGAATGGATCTGCAGATTCCCATGGATGTCAGCGGAGCCTTTGGCCTGGTTTGTTGCTCCCCTCCTCCTCGTCCTCTCCGGCGTTCCCCGAGTCTCGCCTTCTCCCTTCATAATGAGGATTAGGAGAGTGACAGAGGCTGCAGGATGGAGAGGATGGAGAGGGTGAGACTGAAGGATGGTTTGCCATGCAGCTCCCTTATTTGGGGTCACCTTGAAAATCAAAGCTGTCATGACTAATAAACCAGAAATGTCATTAGGTTTTTTTCAGGTTTCCATA
Source organism: Austrofundulus limnaeus (assembly GCF_001266775.1). Classification (NCBI taxonomy): domain Eukaryota; kingdom Metazoa; phylum Chordata; class Actinopteri; order Cyprinodontiformes; family Rivulidae; genus Austrofundulus; species Austrofundulus limnaeus. Next base: position 350,023 of record NW_013952467.1, read on the forward strand.
ACCTTATAGGTCAGAGCTTTAAAACTGGGATTTTGTGAATGAATTGTGAATGAATATAATCTTACCTGTTGAAGGTAGCTCATTAGAATGCTTAAATTAATAGTATAAGGGTTTAAATTTGACCAATATTCAAATGATTGTCTAATCAGTATTATCAGGTAAACTGCAATGTACTCGGCCTGAACCGATGTTAGCTGGTCAGATCTAATCTTTGTTTTTATTTATATGAGGATATTCTAACTTTTATCTACCACAGGTAAGATAGGGGTGTGCAACTGATGGCCCACAGGCCACATCCAGCCCACAGATGACTTTTAAAAATAAAATGACTTCAATTTAAGTCACCACTACAACAGATTGCACATAGCTAAATATGAAACAGTTACTGAAGTCACAAGTACATAAACAACAGTGGCATTTTACCAGAAACACAACCACACAGGAGTCCGTACTCAAGGCATCTTACACAGTTGCACTTCAGCTCACTAAACTGTTTATTTTTGCTTGCTTCAAATGTTTTGTACTCATAATTATTAAATAAGAACATAACTGTTCCACATGCATTTGAGCATAAAATAAATTATTGCGCTGTATGTTGGTTTAATATACATATACACAAACTTATTTTAAAATGTCAGTTTTATTACATTTTGGTAAATGTGGTAGTGTCAACATAAAATGTTGTGGTCCCTTCCATCTTTTAATTTTCCAATCCCTGAGGCAAGATATCAATTACTCAGAGTTTTTCCTCAAAACTTTACCTGTAAAGATCTAAATTATTTCTTTAGGGGCACAGTAAATGTACCATTTTAATGCTTATGCTAGGAAATATCCGTTCAGAACAAAGTCAAGGTATAACTTTATATTACATATTTAAAAGCTTTAACAGATCGCCTGCATAGAAAACAATTGTGGAAAGAAAAAGACAGAGTGAGGGAAAAGACATGGATTCCCACCATTTCTCCTAGAATTTCTCCAAGAAGAGCTGAGCGGATCGACGTCATGGACACTGGGAGCCCACGCATCCTCAGCTGTAGCCAGAAGTAACCGATACCCAGTCAACGCTGATCCAAGCTTGAAACCCTCTAAAGCTATTCTTCCTTGCAAGGAAGTCCAAGGAGGGGCCCATGCACAGTTAATCACATCACACAACAGAGAACAGTAAGAAGGAGGGAGCTTGAGAAGAGAAGAGAGAAGCACTTTCCTGCTGCACAATGAATAAGATGAAGACAGAAAGCTGCTTTCAGAGAACAACAGGAGAAAGAAGCAGAACGTACAGGGTGCCAAAGCAAGCAATGCCGTGCATTTCACAAGTCTCTTTAATGCAATAAGTACCAATCAGCACAAAGCATGAACTTACTCCAAAACCAGTGGTAATTCAGTCATTTTTCTTTCCCTTTGAGTGCAGCTCCAATTTGAGGAAATGGTTTGGAGGAGGCTCAAAGGCGTCTATGCTACAGGAGTGTTTGGAACCAACAAGGTTTGGCTCGAGGTTGTATGTCAGCCTCACTTCAAATTATCATCATTAATGAAATTTCCAAGGGGAAGTAGCCATTTGTATGTACAGTATGTGATACTCTGGTGCAACGGCCCTGGATGAACACCATGAAAAGTGACATTTATTAGTCAGGTTTTGCTAAACTGAGCTGGGCAGCCATTGACAGCTCATCTGGTTTTAAGAGCTAAAGAAGAACCCAGAATTTGTTACCAAACAATAAAAAAAATGAGGAAGACTGTGACTATGTGAATATGGAAAAGCCCTCTCCATTTCGGAGAGCACTTCATATAAACAACTTTTTGGTCATTTGGAAGCTAATTGTTGACATCAAGTTTATGACTTAACAATTCCTGCCAGAGGTTTATTTTTCTGCATGCAAAAGAGCTCCATCATTATATCCTGGACAATGTTCCATCCCCCTCCCCTTTTTCCCATCCCTCTGTATCATTTCCCAAGACTGTTTACCACAAACACAAGAGCGGCGCAGCCTGAGCTCATTATGAAAGGCCACGCTGCAAAGGTACTGCCAAGTCCTGCCCTACCGTCCGGGTCCTGGCACGGTCGTCTTGACAACCCAGCATCCAAGAACACAGGGGTAGTGGTACGGGGTGGGGGGTAATTGTCTGATGGTGCTGGTGGTGTTGGTGTTAATGTGTTGCTGCGGGGGTTGCATGATGTCATCTTGTGGCACAGAGGGGGCCAATCAAACCCTGAGAAAATTATGTCACCTTTTGTTGAGCCGGTCCATTCAAGGCTATAGAAGTGCAGTGAATTGAGAGTTGCAGAGAGGTCATTTTTTTCTCCCCCCATCAGAGTTGTGTATATGTGTATGTGTGTGAAAAAAAAAACGAGAGGAGGAAAAATGCAGGGGGAGGCAGACAAGCAGAGAAATGCATTGTGGGCATGCTAATGTTGTTGACCATAAAGATGTCACAAAGCTCAACTTGCAAATTATTGGCACGGGGGCCTTCTCTCTCTTTTTTATGTGATATAGTTTGTTACTTACCCTCCCACTAATATTTCAACCCAGTTAAACTTTACACAACTTTGTTGTGAGGAATAAAAACAGTTTTGCGGCCAGACAGGTTGGTTTTGTTTTATTGTAGGAACAGAATAGAAAAAATGTAACTGCTCATGTAATACCTTCACTTTTCACCATGTCCTATGCTGTATAGGAAAATGCTAGGCGCACTTTCAATCTAGGGAATGCCACATATATATATTTTTTTACTTTTTATCAGAGTATAGTTGATTTAGTCTGTAGAATAATCACTAGTTACACAAGTTTCTGAAGGTAATGGCTTTGTTACAACATGAGGGTGCAGGGATATTTCATGATATAAGTATCATATGATGCAATCAGTACTATAAGAACTGGTGCTCAGTATAAATAGTGTCAAATAGAAAACAAAATAAGGATATTGGAAGTTTCAAAGTATGATCAGAGATTAAGTTCATGTTAACGTCTGTTTTTCACTGTTCTACTTTTATAAATTACTGATTTCAAGTTGTTTTATTAATCCCCCCAAAATAGCAAAAAAAAAAAAACCTCTTCAGATGGCTAGAAAATGTATGGAGTAAATCTTTTACAAAATCTCTGTCCCACATAACTGCTTCATTCAACAGCCGCTCATTAACATGAACAGGTATTCTTCATTGCTGTCAGCAGATGTTGTCAGGTATGAGGAAGACTTCTGGTATTCTGTTTCAAATGAATTGCATTAACTATTTTAACTGGAGAAACTGGTTTCTAAAGATAAAAAATAATGTCAAAGACAAAACTATTTAATTACATATGTGAATGTATTCAAATTGGCAATGAGATTCAGAAAATTGCACAGGAGGTGCTACCTGAAATCCTACCTTGAGCACCAAATTGGCTCCAATATTCCTCTCTCCTACATTCATCCCATCACCCAGGGGGACCAAATCTTGCCCTGATTTTCAGATGAAATTGACAGTGGTAGTTTTAGTTTTGTAACTGAAAAATAATAAAATATTTCACAAAAAATAATAAAAAATACTGGTTACACATTATTACCACTAACCATCCACTCCTGTCTCTTCACAAGTGTCTTTTTTGTAGTTTTAAAAGAGGTCCACTTGTAATTGTCTCATTCATCTTCTAATAAGTTCATGTAATCATTTGAGATCATTTACATAAAATCATGTTATAAACCCTGAGCATTTATTGTGAAACTGCTAATGTATCCCTGCTGAACAATGCAACCATTACAAGTTCAGGAGTGTAGAAATAATTGTAATGAAGCCAGCATAACTAAGAGGAACAGCATGAATGCATAAACAGACTTGTAGCAGTTACTAAAAAAATAATCTCTAAATCTGCATCTATAATGACAAAACAAACACACAGCAGCTCAGATCCACTTTTATTATTCTTGTTAACAGGTTTTATCAGACATAACAATTCACTGAGATATAAATTATGATCAGAATACACAGTGAAGGATGACAGGATTATTAGCCGCCATTACCAAAGGGCTGCCAATGTGTCACAAAGGATTGTAGGTAGTGTTTCTGGTTTACATTCAAAAGTTTTAACAATGGCTTCTTTGTGAATATTTTCTGGGAAAAAAAAACAGAAATCACATTTCTATTTAATTAGATAAACTTTTTTGGTATCTTGATCACAAGTATATTAAAATTTATTAAATAGAAAGCCTAGTATTGCTCTTTCAACACACGTTGGTGCACAGGTGACAAAAACATAAAATCTTTTTTTTAGTAATGGTCACAAATTAGGGGTAACAACATAGTGAAGGGCTGAAAACCTAAAGCAAAACTATTCATCCAAGTTCAGCCCAGACCAAAAAGACAAACAATGTCTAAATGATTGAGGTAACTGTGATACAAGTGCATTCATCACATTGACTTTTTCACTTATTGTGTATCCAGACGTTGATCGATGCGTTTCATGAAGCAGAAAACACTCCACTGTGCTGCTGAGTGTACGTCAAAGCTTTTCCAACTTCAGACTCCTGGCTCAGATCTCAGATCTACAGTATATTTTCAGGGATGGAACTGAGTCATGGCAAAAAAAAAAAAAAAAAACAATAAAAAAAGAAAAATCTGCTGCTGGAGAATCCGGTCCATGATCCAAACCAGGATTCGGTGGAATCCTAGGAATATATTACAGAAACTAATGATTAGCAGTGGCCAAAAAGACATTTACTAAAATTTACACACTTTCCAGGACAATTTAAGGAAAATAAAGGTCTAAATAAAAGTCTAAAATCTGGTAACAGTGTATAATAGTTTGATGAGGATCCTTAAAATAAAAACAGATGCAAACAAACTTCTTATACATGGCAAATTTAGCTTAAAGGAGACATTTTTAAATCCTTTTTGTTGCTGTTGTTGTAGTATATAAATCATTCATTTGGGGTCTATATAAAGTGGAACTGCAATGCTTTGGTATGATTTCCTTTTATTTTAATGCTCTGAGTCATACTCTGCCTCCAACATGTAAGGCTGGATGGACAAGTCTTCTTCTGTTAACATATTTTTATTTATTTTTTAGATTAAATGCTTCTGTGCTGCTATATAGTTGTAACCCCTCGATCAACGGACTGCACTGGAAGATGGAGGGGGGGACAGGATGTGAAGCTCCTTGTTTGCAAGAGAGTCCAGACATTATTTAACAGTTTTATTGCAAATAATTTGACTACTGAGTAACTGAGAAGTTTCTCAGTAGTTAAGCATTTTTTGTGTACCATAAAGTGTTAGTGGAGAAATTCAACATGTCTGAACTATAGAGACTCCAAGTACACAAAATGGCTAAAAAAGTTGATTTTGCAAGTTTTCTTGAGCAAAAACTGGCATAAAGTAGTTGCAGAATATCTAGCCACGCCCCCAAGTTGAAAACTGATTCCTGTAATTTAAAGATTACAGACAAGAACACCAAACTTAAAAAAAAACGCTAAAAATAAAGATGAGCTCAAGGTTGATAAGTCAATACTCCTAAGATTAGGTAATGCAGGTAGGTGGCCTTTTGACAACCCAAACTTTGCCGTACCAGCCTCGCTCGGGAAGTAATCTCCCACGGGATGACATAATGGTGTCAAAACCCGCACACCAAGCACTCAATCCTGCCGTTGTCTCTGGCAGCAAAGTGGTGGGACCGGCCCATCCTGTCTGTTTTTCACCCAGGGAAGGAACAATGTGTCAGAGGATAAGTAGTCATCAATCACCATTTCTCATCTTCTTTCTGCTTGTCTGCACCTCTGAGGCAGTTTACCTGCAAGGAGTCACGTTCCACCAACGCACAGGAAGTGACCTCACTCACTGACCTCACCCACTGACTCCTTCCTCGTTGTCCCTGCTTCTGCGCCTCACACATCATCGTCTGTTCACAGCTTGCTTCGTCTGGCATAGGTCGCAAGTCTGCACTTTGCTCTGTTAGACTTTCCTTTTTCAGCGCCTCGCACTTTGTCGCCTTATTTGCTTGGATCTTGCCTTTTTGGCCCATGTTCTGGTTTTTCCCGTCCTGTGTTTCTTTCCTGTGCTTCAGCCTGGAGCTGCACCATTATAGAGCAGCATCAGAGCAAAGGACCAGGTTCCAACCTGCCTCAGAGTCTCAGCCTGCCCGTGGATGTCTTTCTGTGCCTGGGGCTGCAACTGCAGTCTGCCCCTATCGTCCTTCCCCATCAGCACATCTACTGTACCTGTCTGCTGGCGCCCTGTCATCCATACACAGTTCCACTTCGCTTATTAACAGTACCGGGTAGGCAGGAATAAAAAAAATGGATAATGCAGGTCTAAACTTTATAGAAAATAACTATTCATGTTAAGGTCAAGCATGTTGGACCTTTCCAGAGAACACCCGCGACCACCCTGAGAGCTGCACTTGTACAGTACCTCTCATTCAGCATGCTGGCTGCCCTGCACAATCCCATCAACAAGTTTCTTTGAAGGCCACCGGCTCTGTGGTGGGCCATCAAAGCATATCTTCTCAGTTGCACTGAAACGATCTCAGGCTCCTGACAGAAGTTTTGTTTGAAGTGATATCTCTGTGCCACTGCATTCTTTACTGTGTTGTCATGACTTTGGTTACATAATCAAACAAAAAATATAATAAATGGGTATAAATCCAGCGTGAACACTGCTCTTATATTTGTGACTTGCACCTTTGTGTGTTCATAATAAGACTGCAATGTTTGATCACGTAATTCACTCAACGATGAACAAAATAAACCAGATACCAGAGATGTTCTTACCTTTGTACACTGTTGAGATTGTGTTTCCATTACTCAGCCCTATCTCAGTGTTCACCTGGGATCATCTGAAAAAGATAGAGGGGGGAAATTAGGTGATTCAGAGACGTTCATTCATGAGTCACCATGAAAGACCAAAAAAAAAAAAAAAAAAAAAAGAAATCAAATCTAATCTAGACCAGCTTTGCCCAAACATGCATCACTGCAAGCTCAAACAGGAGAAAAATGGTGTTTCATTTGCATGGTCATAAGTGCAGAGACAGCAAAAAATAAGTGAAGGAAATGGGCAGGGACACCAAACACCAAAGGGTATGGCCCTTTGGTGTTTGGTGTAAAGGTTGGCAGCCTGTGCCATCTCTTGTTAGGTGGGACATATACAGTAATACAAAGACATGTGGTCTGATTTGGTATAATTTATTCAACTTAACACAAAGAGAAGGAGATTTGTGTTTAAGTTATGTCTTTGTTGGAACAATGCTTTTTGGCAGTCAATCTAATACTGTTGGAAAGCTGTTGATTTTGCTTTTGAATTGTGCCACATTTGTAAGGAATATGCATTTGTGAAATGAGCAGTAAAGTTGTGAGTTGTGCACAATCTTCTCTGTCATTATTAAACAGCTTATTTTGCTGTTGCTATTTACACTTGTTTTGAGCTTCTGGTACCCCCCAGCTGTTGCCAATCAGGAGTAAGATTTATTGCGAAGAAGCATTGTTACAACAAAGAAATAATCTTAAACACAAATGTCCTTACTTTTTTTTGCTAAGTTTACATATGTAAGTTTACATGTGCAACACTTGTTAATTTAAATGGAACTCATTACACAATTAGTGGAAAAGAGCTACCCAATAATAAAAAAGCAGTTAAATTAGTTTTCTGTGCGATAATCGTTGCCTGGGATTAGCTCTATTGCAACAGGCATTGAAAAGAGAAAGTTTCCCATAAGATTATTCTATTTTACACTGATTTTTATGCTGTTTATTTATTATGTATTAATTTATGGGTCCACAGGTTCATGGAAAAGGTTGGTTCATTGTTTTTGGATGCAAACCCTTTTCAGACTAAAGTTGCACTTTCTGAACTAATGACAGCTCGACGTCCTCTTCATCCAGTTCCAGACAAAGGTGCTCCTTGCTTTTAAGTTTCTCTGTCCCAGACCTGTCGCCTTGGCAACAGATACACTGTTTCCGAGTGACACAAAGCCTGAACTGAAAAACCTCCTTTCAGGCTGAAGGCTCCAATGGGTGAGAGGAAAACAGCAATAACAAGACAGTGGGGAGAGAAACTGAATACTGGGAAATTGCTTCACAGTGTTTCTGGAGGACATGGTAAAATTATTCTTTCTTTCCTCTCCCTTTTAAAGAAAAAAAAACTTTCCCTGGGACCAGGCACCACAGGTAGTTGTGTGCTGGTTTCAGTTCGTTTATATCCTTTCTTATGTTTCCATTTATTCTTCTTTGTGCTATCATACTGTGCTAAGTGAGTTATCATGTACACCAGGAGGCTGGGGTTGCATGTGGCTAGGCTTAGTCTTTTGGATGAGGTAATGTTTCAGGAGTTGGTGAGCCAGGAGAAGAGCTGGTCAGGTCTTGATTAGCTCAGAGGTCAGGGCTTTCTCAAATATTAGACACCACGTTGGGTGGTGAGATTACCGCTTTATGAAAAACTGCCCCTGCTGACACACCTGATGGGATCAGAGTTTCCTGGTTTCTGCTTATGAGCTTTCCACACTTGGGAAAGAAAACACAAACACTGCACACACACACACACATTTGAACTTTTCAGACGAGACAGGCATGAGTATTGTGAGATTATACCTCAAAAATACTTATGTTCAAAATGGCTTTTATTTGGATAATGTATTTGACGTGCATCATGAATGGTGACCCCAAGAAATAAAGACATCCCTGTGTTTATGACCAGGCCAGAGGACACATAAACACTCCTGCACTGTGTGATTATATCCTCTAGCTAATCTCCGATGGAAATCACAAGATGGATTACTTTAAAAAAAAAGACAAAAAAAAAACGTCTTAAAAAGTTAACAATGTTTAAAAAATACACAGAAAAAGCTTTGAGAGTATCGGGGCTATAGGATGATTTCAATAATTTGGTATAATTTCTGATGGTCCATTAGTTCAAAATAAAGCTCTTATTATAAGATATGTCTAAACAGAAAGCTGCAAACAAAATCTGCATTAGAGTTTGAAGCAGAGCCTTACTTTGTTCCAGATGTGAAATTCACTGTTAATTAGCAGCGGCCTTCCTTCACATCGGCTTTCCCAAACAAATCTCATTTAAAACGGAGGACAACGGAATAAGTGCAGCAGCCTGAATTGCCCAACTACACCACAAATTTCAACACCTTTCCATTTCTACTGTGTGGAAGCCCAGACCAACAAACACTCATATTTCCACCGAGGACATTGTGAAAACAAATAACTGTGTGCGTATACGCACAAGCGTATAAGCACATGTGCAAAAAAACACACTAACACACAAACCAGCCAGGGACACTGGCACTACCTTGCGCCAGTGGTCCTTTAAACCAGTCATGTGAAACGACCCATTCCGTTCTGCAAATCAGATTACATCTTCGAGCTGAGCCGAGGTCTGCGAGAACACACCCACATTTAAAGCTGGAGGCTCAGATTCAGGCAACACACAAACACATCACTTTGCCTAATCAGATTTTTTTTCCCTCACAAGCCCTCCTGTCATTGTGAGTGTACAAAAAGTGCCATGACCAGCTAAGTGAGGAAATACAAACTTAGGAACTAACAAAAGACTTGCTGCAGATATACATGCGACCACTTATGCAGCACTCGCTTTTAAAAGGAAAAACAATTTCTACGTCAAGAAAAATGATAAAGTGTTGCGATAAAAAGCTTTTTTCTCTGCAGCATTCGGCTGCTGATTGGCAGCCCTGCTGTGGAATGAGCACATGTGGAAACATGTTTATAGTGTTGGGCTAAATGCAAATGATAGATGATTCCCAAATGATTCAAATTCTCTTCAGGTTATTGAAAACATGAAAATCATAGTTGTTTATTCTGCTTCAATTAGTGTCAAATTTGCCTCAGTCAGTGATTCCACTTTAAACAACATTAACCATGCCCACTGAGCGACGGAGGCAGGAGATAAATAAGTGCGTGGAAAGTTGAATCAGTTCAGAATGAGTCTGCAGATTTTGCTGTACTGTTTTTGCTCAGGTTGCCTCTCAGGTGCTGAGCAATTTTGTGTATTGTGAATGTTCTCTTGCTTTGCAAAAAAAAAAAAAAAAAAAAAAAAAAGCTGTTTTGTTGCGTTTTGGTGGACTGGTTAGCTTAATTAAAACCAGATAGCAGAAGGAAGTACAATCCACCACCCCTCCTCCTCCCTCCCTCCTCCACACACACACACACACAATCTACGTCAGGTCTCCACTTTGGTGATCAAGAACAACAATTACAACTCTATGTCTCCCTCTATCATGGCCGTCAACAAAAGAATAATAAAATAAAATTGTGTTTTCTTTAATGTATGTAAAAGAACCTAAATGATTTCTTCAAAGAAAAGCAATTGTCACTGTCAGCATAGAATATAAAGATTTAAATTATTTTGTAGATGTTGTGTAGCTCATTGTCAGGGCTGACTTTCCCCTCAGTGCTATGGAGGTCAGAGGGTGGGAAGTTGCGGGTGGCTGGAAGTTGAGCCGGCTGTGCCCACAATGGGGTGTCAGGACTCTGTCAGTCAGTCTAACTCAAGCCCGGCTCAAGTGGGGTCGCTCTCTCTTCACAGTGACATCTGAGAAGACCAGCAGTGGAGATGGGCAACATAGAGGTTGGTGGAGCAGAGGTAGCCCACCTTGGGTTAGATTGCACTGGATGTTCAGATAAGATGACAGGAAAGGGCAGAACGGGGCATGGCGACACAGGAAGCTGGCTGCGGTTACTGTTACCTTCGGAAGAGCTCACTCAGCTCTCGGATCACCTGCCCCACCAAGATCTGATTCAATCACAAAACTACACAGCCTAAACATCACACTGACTGGACTACACAAAAACATACTAGAATTGGTCAACTCAAATGTAACATATCAACAATTTACAGCATTTTTTACTAAAGGAGCCTTGACCGAGAAATAGAATAACTTCTTAGGTACACAACTGTTAGCCAAGTACGATATAATTGCAACTGAAAAGTTATGGTCATGGGTCTGCAACCTGTGGCTCTGTGGCCACATGTGGCTCTTTGGTCCCTCCACAGTGGCTTTTTGAAAATGTGGCCAAACATAATGATGATTGTTTTTTGTTTATACCCACAACAAAAATCCATTTGTATGCAAATATGTGATCTATACTACTAACACAAAATATAAAACATGTTGATTAGCACATGCTAGCTTGTTGTGTACTTAAATAATCCAACTTCATTCTATGATCTTTCTCTCAAATCCATTAGAATTACCTTTAAAGAATCTGAAGACTACATAATAAGAAGAATTAGTAAAAAAAAGTGCCTGAATAGTTCAGTTGTACTAGATTTTATGAAATTCGGTATAAACTGTATACAGTATTTTTCTTGTTTACATGAATGTGGTCTTTTCATTAGTCCTGAAATGTAAAAATAACAATAAATAATAAAATTCACAATAGATTTTTCCGTTTATATTGTCACCTCCACTGGCCATAAAGGTTCCCGAAAAGGCTTTGAAAAGGCCCATGGACCACCAGTTGATAATTATAGTCTTAGCTTGCTTTGCAGCTCTGGACACATTTTATTAGTGCATCAAGTAGCATAAATGGCTCTTTTGATCATAAATGTTGCAGACCCCTGGTTATGGTCAGTTACTGTTACTGTGAAGGCAATATATATTTTTAAGTATTGTGAAATCTTATACTTTAAAAACAAAATACAGAGCAATTTCTCGTTCCAGTAATAATTCATTATCATGAGCATTAATGATGTATTCCTATAAGTAGAAATGTTTTCTCTTGCATATGCATTGACAATTCATCATGCACTTTATGCTTTTTCACATAAATAGTGACGTCCAGCCAGTGTCTGAGATGCAAAGCCATAATGGCTGCAAAATGCTGACATGTGCCTGTTTGTCAGCGGTGGAAACTGTGCATCCATCAGCCAACCCCAAAGCCACATTAAACCATTTATACTCAGAACAGCTAAATTGGCCAAACTAGTGGATTTGGCCTTTAAGTCCAAGGTTTATTTCTCGTAACAGACAGATGCAGCAGTGTAAAATCTAAACAAGTAGCCACATGTGAGAGCATAAAACTGCTGTTATTATTTTTTAATCCATCTCTTTTCAGGCTACATTGAAACTGGGACAAAACTTTCCTGAGAAAGACTATTTCATTTCCTGTAGAGATATGCTCCTTTACTGCATCTTACATCTACAGTAGAATTGTATGTCTTTATACTGAGAATATATTAAAACTTTATGAAGCACCTATTTGTACTATTTGCAACACTGGCCAATATACTGTTAAAAATAAACAAAAACTGACAGCAACATCAGTCTTATTGTAATTTTTAGATGCATTTCTTGTAAACTTGCTACAAATGAAAACATCACATAATTAATATTTCAATCAACTAGTGACAAAGTCCAGGAGTGGTCACAAGAGTTGTGAAATGTTAGTTTTAGAGCAAACATAAACAGCTTCGTCCATGGTGGGCCTGCACCCTACACAGTGAGCGCACATGTTTCCCATTGTGGTTAAAAGAGATGGGGATTAAAGTGTAGCACAGCCGGAGCCACAGCTATACACCCCATGGTGGGATCACAGTACTCTCAGGTCTTTGAGCAGTGCTGATGCAGCCGAGCTGGAAGTGGCTTTTGTGTAAGTTAGCCAGCATGGCTGAATTTATTAGATAGACCACTTCGCTAAAGCTCAGCTTGGAGGACTTTCCTTGAATCTGACAAGGCAGGAGCGTTGGTAAGTGACCAACACTGAATATTTTGGAGTAATGGAAAGGTGTTGAAATAAATGGATTCTGCTTTCACAGCCCAAATATTGCAATATAAAAAGAGATCGCCTTTAAAACTCTCAATATGCATTAAAAAATGTAAAGGGAAAACAAAAACAAAGGTTTCACAATAAAAAAAATACAAAAAAATGGTTCAGAGTTCATGTTGTCAAATACTTGACTTTTACCCCAGAGGCCTCCAGGTCAAACTGGCCACATTCAAGTACCACAGGGGACAGTTAAAGCAGGAGACTGTGACCGTGGAGCCAATTAAAAGTCACTTTCTAAAGGCAAACGGTGCAAGAAATTATAAGGAAGATATGCATAATGAAGCATATCTGCACTTACCAAAAAGAAAAAAAAAAAGCCAATTAACCAAGACCACATGAAGTTTAGCTGTGTCTGAATTGACTGGAGACCTTACATGTGCAGCAAGTAAAAAAGATTTTCTGTGCAGGGGGGTTATGGGGAAGGAAGAATGAAGAGGGGAAGATTGTACATTCATTCTGGCAGTCACACCCAACATTAGCATCCACTGCAGAGTGGTTTGGGACATGAAGTATTTGAGAAGTTAAAGAACTCAGCTTTAACTAGAGAATTTGCATTTCCTGTGAAAATGAAGTGTGAAAACTTATTGTTGAAATATGTTTTGCAGAGAACTGCTGAAAAGGCTGAAAACGTTTTATAGCCAAACTGTTAGCATGAGTTACGTTTGAACAGCTGATGTTTGCTGAAAGAAACAAGTGATAAATCAGTAGAAAAAAATAGCAAAAATGTGACAAAACAGAACAGAAATGTAGCTGAAAATAGTAGAAGCAAGTTGTGTTAAGCTCACATAAAAGAAAAAAATACAAAGTACAAAAACGTTGCAATTTGTGATAGCTAAAAAAGCTGAAACGATCTGAAAATAGCTAAAAAGTCTTTGAAAATCTAAAATTTGCAGAAAGAAGCAGAAAAGGCATGTTCGCTGAGTTAGGGCAATAAGAAGCTAAAATTATCATTAAAAAGGGGACAGTTGTAGAAAAAAGGCTAAAATTATTTGAAATTAGCTACAAAGTAGCCTAAAAAACAGAAAACTGCTTAAATTAGCATAAAAATGTAGAAAGAAGCACAAACAAGTTTAAATTAGCAAAGGAGCATAAGAAGCAGAAGAAAGTCTAAAAAGGCACAGAAAAGCTGAACCAGAGTAAAATAATAAAATGTAACATAAAAATGTAGAAACATTTTGAAGGGTTTTAAGGATGTAAAGGACAGCTCCAGTCATTTTCAATGAGAAAAATAGGTGGCCAACAAAACTCAATATCTGCAAAATTATAAATTGTTGAAATACCAAAAGCAAAAAGTCATGGCATTATTCAGCTGAACGTTTTATAATATGAAATGTTAAAAAAGAACAACAATTGTAGAGCGAGCTATGTGCCGCAAAACATACGGAAGTAAAAGCAATCACCTCAGTTGTGTGAATGAACTAATAAAGTATGTATAAACAGCAACTTTTCATTTAATCAAAAATGATCCCAAATGATCTAATTTTCTCAGTTTTAGGCAGCCTTTATATTACACAACCTTTGTATTTCTGTTTAGAACTGCTTACTCATACTTTAGAAACTTTTAACGCTGACTGTAGTCCACACAATTAAAAACATAAAAATGTTCATTCTGAGTATTCCAAATATTTAGGAGCCCTCATTCTTAACCTTTGACCTCACATAAACGTAGATAATTACCAGCTATCGATCTTTCAGTGCTGTACTGCTGCATGTGCTTCTGTCTATGTTTGTGGGAGGACTTGGGAGGCAGGAATTAAGTGCAGGGTGCAGATTTGTCAGTCTTCCTCACCCACAAATACAGCATGTGGCTAAAGGAGAGCGGCATGTTAATGAGCATGTGCTCGGTTGTGTTTCGAAACTGGAAACAGAATCATGTGGTGATTAGAATCAGCTCTAAAAAGGTCACACTGAGCGGGTTCACTCCACTTGGCAAACGCCGTTCGATCTCTGATCCAGGTGACTCTCGGCCAGTTAGCTAAACGGCACATGAAACATACGCACAAGTTCCACTCGAACCCCTTTCTCCTCCTTCATGACGTCAGGAGTTTCCAAATCCAGTGACACCACGCTGACATTCAGCCTCTTTGATTAATTGGTTCCTACAGGGCTTTCAGAGTGTTTCCGTTTGAGAAAAAAAAAAAAAAAGAAATGGCCGAAAAAACACATTGGGAGTGGTGATTTCTGAGATCTAAACACTCCTTCAGCCTCAAGCTCAGCCATAACTTAAAATGACCTGGCATAAAATAAAAAAAAAAATAGCAGTCACTGTAACAGAGTTTTCCTCTTGACCCCAATCACAGCATTAAATGGGATGTACTTAGTGAGTACATCTGTCAAACTACCCTGACGACAAATATCCTTCAGGATACACATTTGAAATAACCCACTCAAACTGATGCACAAGGTGGAGAGCATACACGTGCTGTTTGAATGCACAATCAAAAAACGTTACAAATCTTATGTAAAATTCTGCAACAGTGGAAAAAAAGGTAGAATGAGGAAAACATCTAATCCAGCTAATCCTGTAAAGGATTAGGATCAGGCAAATATTGGCAATAATAAACAAATGACTAACATTCTCAGTCTGTGTGGTTATGAGCCCAAGGGCTCCAACTCGAACCCAGCAGGGTCTGGATCCAATCCTCACTGTTTATCAGCACGAGGAGAAGTGGCCATATGTGAAACCTCCATGATAAACACTTGGGGGACAAACAGAAAATGACTAACAGAGCAGTGGAACCAAATCACATCTCCCAGTTTGATTTACAGGTCAGACCTCCAAAACCACAGCCTGATACTCTGACCATGTTGTTGCCCCTATATCATTCCCTCTGACACTGCTTTTCCCTAAGCCCTATTATATAAGGTAACAATTTGATTTAGCTCTAATTATGTCTCACAACAGACAAGTAGTTTAATTGTATTTATTTATTTATTTTTGAATAATGAGCTGTGAAGTAGAGCAAAACTGAGCACATAAAAGTCAACAAAAGGAGCACGTTTGACTCAGAGGCCATTGCACTCCCATAAGAATATTACACCTCAAATATCATGATTCATAAAATGAACAGGAAGTGAAGTAAAGTTTAATTCTGATTCTGAGTGAGAAGAAGGCCAAAGTGAGTTGTTCTCTTCTTGAAACATATTTGTTACCAAAAATTCCTGGCTTTCTCCCAATGTCATGTGTGCTCGCAAATAACCCTAGGATTTTATTTATACGACCATGCAAAGCAAAAGTAGTGAAGATCGTTATAGTTTACTTTTTTTTGCATGAATGTGGTCATTTAAACACTATCTGCAACAGGTAACATATTATTGATCACAGTGTATTACTGAAACCCATTTAAATATCTGAACCAATCCTTTAACTCAGATTATGTTGTTAACACTGGAAAAAACAGCATGGTGACTGAATTTAGCATGGCATTCTGTCAGAGGAGAATATGTTACACCTAACTATTTTTCATTTGAACTGACATTAAGTTTTCTTGCAGGTCTGATAAATATCTAGTCAGTATTTTGAATACCTTGTATAACTAAATGTTTTCAGTAGCACAGGTATTACAGGATATTGTTTTATTTTGTCTGTGTGAAAGACAGCCGAGTAGCACACCTGTTTTTGACAAAGCTTTGCATGTTTGTTTGAGTGTCACCATGGAGTTGCTTCAAAGGAATGTCAGACAGATAACATAATGAGTCATAAAATCCCTTAAGTAACAACCTTGCTTAATTTGCACCCTGTAATAAAACAACTTCAGATCAAAGATGAAGTAGTGAAAGGAGGATGTCATTTTTCTCATTGATCAGTAACTCTCACTGGGAATGTAGAAGCCCGTCCCCACCCCCTGAATCTCTTGTTTGATGTCCGATGTAACATCAGATAAAATGCTTCAGTAGTTCTCAGCTCAAATTGGGAGGACGTTCAGAGGTTTTGTTTTGGTCTGCTGTTCAGATTCAAAAGACAAAAAGGTGCAGCTGTGGCTGCGTTTTGCTTTCTCAGTCTGTCTTCATTATAGAACTTTACCTGCTGGAGTCCAGAGACTTAAGAGGCCTGAAGGCCTTTGCTTCTTTAACCTCAAGCAAGTCCCTGGCTGGCATAAAAGCCATCTGGGGTGCGGCTGAGAGCTTAAGCAACAGAATAACTCTTTCAAGCAGCACTCTGCGTGATTCTGACTGCAGGGCATTCAGGTTGTTACTACCAAGATTCTGACTGGACCTCCTCCTCTTCCACCCTCCTAATCCTGGCCTACATGACTGATTCCAACTGAAAGCCCCACACGCCAGAGGTGGGAACCAAAAGCACTGTCGGATAAAAAAAAAAAGGAAAAAAAAGGACCACCTGCTCATAACACTAAATTGCACTCTCAGAAAGCAACAGAATGAAATGAAGTGAAACAGGAGAAGAAAGAATAAACAACTAAAAGGAAAGGAAAGTCACTAGTCTCCCTCTGTGATCTTGGCAGACAAAAGAACAAATTGCATGTCCACATCATGACCCTGAGGGTCAAAATTGGAATATGGACCCACTCAGCCCTGTTTGAATGTGTACATGTTGATATAGGTTCCATCAGTTCCCACATGAGAGCCAGAGAGGTGCAAGGACCCACCTATCAGCCTTTCATCTTGGTTTCTTTTGTATTCCGCCACGCTTGTGTCTCTTGGGTGGAATTGACTGTTATTATTCCAAACAGCATTATCTTTATTTATGCCACAGGTCTCAGGATTGTGCACTTGCTGGGAGTCAGTCAGGTCCGGATGGAGCTGCAACCAGACGCTGAGATAAAAGCTTAGTGGAGCGCTGTGGACAAGCCAGACGGTTCGAATGGACCTTCATCCTTGCTCTTCACGCACGGAGATGAGGCCCTACAAAGACAAAGAAATGACTTTAATCTTTATACTTTGGATCCAGTGGGAACGGTTGAACTAAAAGCAGCTTTATAGCAGGCTTTCAAAGTCACTTTGGTTCTAGTAGGAACAAACAATGGTGTTATTAGCCAACAAATTTGCATAAGTTTGTACTAAAAGTTTTGAAAACCCAGAGTTCAGGAGCCATGTGAAACTATAATTTCTGGTTAAGACATTTCTCCTCCGTTTCTTCTCGTCTTGTATTGTCAGTGGCTGGAGTGAACTTGGAGCTGAGGCCATTTCCCAAAGGCAGTCATGCGTGACAAGTTATTTTAAAGTTGGTGTGGAGAGCTGAAGTGCGGCCAGGCCCAAGCAGGGCAGTGGCTGGGGTCTCGGCTTAAAGCCTCAAGCCCCCTCGCTCCAGTCAGACACACAGAATCAGCTCCTGGCCAAAGCTCGGACACTGATTTATGAGACAGGGTGATTACGATCAAACCAGCCATGAGGACCACCCAGATGGTGGCACAAGGCAACAGCCTTACAAACACACGCGAGCAAATCTAAACACACTTGTTGACTAAAATGAATTTTTACTAATAACTAAAAATGAGAAAAACCTCACAATTACAGATGCATTTATTGAATGTGGCAAATATTGCAAAATAAAGCTTTCTTGAAATAAACCTGCATGTAAAAGCTCTGAAGTGCAACAAGAGGAATTCAATGGCTGCAACTTCCTGAAAGGTAAAAAAAAAAGGCCAAGTTTATCTGCTTCTGCAAGACGAGCCGTTTTAGAAATCAGTTTCTACGAAAACATTTACTCTTCTTACTTAAATGTGCATCATTTATGGCTCACTATTAATAATATTTGTTGTTTCAAATGAAGGGGAGTAATTTCCCTGAAACTGTTGACATTTAAAGAAAGCATTTTTTTATGATGTATTTGGTTGTCTGTCACAATGAGTCTTCGCTATACTGTATGTTACTTTTCTTGTGCATGTACACACAGAGCTGAGGAGAGCAAAAAAAATGGAATAAAAAAAGCAAAAATTTCTCACAACACAGCTAAACCTTGGGGCACCAGCCGGATGAGCTGAACAATAACAGTCAATGACAAATCGGACGTGGTGCATTCCTTGAGCAAACACTGATCTCATAAATGGAGACAGGTAGGCAAACACTCACCTGCCCTGAGCAAATAAGACCTGGGTTGTGTGTGCGCACACACACACACACACAGTTACACATGACTACATTTAAACATGTCAATAAGTTTAAACTATAAAAGTACAGTTGCCATAAAATTTGCTTGAAATATTTTACATAATACAAATGCAATCCAGCGTCTTAAAAAAACTGTTTTGCTATAAAGAGCGTTTAAAAATTAGCTACATGATTCAACGTCAGAAAATCAATAGTCACTAGATTCTCTTTTTAGAACACACACTTCTTGCAAGGCCAAGTTTTCCATCAAAGCCCCTCTGGCGGCTCGGCTCGGCTCAGAGGGATGCATCATAAACACTTCCTGCATGTGACTCCCCCTCGGCTGCCTTTTGATTGGACACTCAGAAGCAGAGAAGAGGAAGTTTTGGTGGAAAAGAGTGGCGGTGGAGCTGGCTGGCAAAAATAAATGAAAAAATAAAATTCCTCCTCGATTTCCATGGGGATGTGTCAACAACAGGTCGGAGGAGAACAGAAGAGGGCGGGCGGGGGTGGGATATGTGAGGAGGCGGTGTGTGTGTGTGTGKGGGGGGGGGGGGGGCACTGGCTGACCTGCTGTAGTTAACAATTCATTCCCGTATCCGGATCTCAAATGATTGGGCAAACATAGAGTGCTGCGGAGGCAGAAGGTTCTCAAGGGGGCTGAGAGAGTGGCATCACCCTGGGGTGACACAATGACAAGCACAAACTGGTTGGTTGAGGGAGGACCAAACAGAACAGAGGCTACCAGTGCGGGGGGGGTGAAAAGAGTCGCTAAGCAAACAGACTACTGTGGGCTGCAGCACAGAGCCGATGGCCTTGAAAAGAAGAGTAATCACAAGATTTGTGTAAAGATGCCATTTTGAGGATAAGAAATGTGTTTTAAGGGTACCACAACAAACACCAACCCATAAAGCTTGTCCAAGTTCCCTGTGTTAAGTTAAATAGTTAACAGCATTTGGCTACCAGTTGTGCCAACAGTAAAAAAGTACGAGTTGCGTCAGCTTTATTAGCTTGAACCGCAGTAACAGTATACGTTTCTGGCGTAAATCCACTGGGTTGCAGAACATTCTGCACATCTGGGTGAGTCACAAAACCTGCAGAGAAAATACAAAAAGAAAAAAATAACTACTGACTAAAAACAAAAAGTTGTAGAAAAACCTTATAATGCCCTAAACATCTCGATACATTTGGCACAAGGAAGGTTTACAGGAGACAGCTTTAATTGTGAAACACCACAAGCACACGGAGATGATTAGCAGTGTTTAGAAACACATAAACTTACCAGAAAATCCCTGGGAGGCGATTAAGAGATGACATCTCATTCCAAGGTTGTGGATTCCTTCAAAAAATAAAGGAAAAGAAAAGAAAATAAGACAAAGTTCAAATCACACATTAGAGTATCACAATCATGTGAACATAACTTCACTCAGATTAGATTACTGTGGGTGAAGCACATTTTTTTACTCAATAATGCTTCATTGATCTCTGGGTGATTTGTGAGGAAAATAGTTTAAAGCGTGCAAATTGGACCACTTAAAAGCAAAACAGGGTGCCATCCATGACAAAATCTGTGACAAATAAAATAAGAGGATAACATCATACAGAAGAACATAAAAAAAATCATAAGGCTTCAATATTTTTCTTACACCGAGCCAGATTTTATATAATGCATGTTAGTCAGCAGGAGTTTTTATTTGTAGCTTTCTGAACTGTCACAGCTACTCCTCAGAATGGCAAACCAAATGGTTGTTGTCCAATTGGCAGGCTAACTTTGGAGCGTTAAAATGCCACCATTCCAACAAACCATACACTGGGCAGCGCTGTGCAAAGGGTGTGTTAGCACTCAGGACCTTTCACTGGTTCCTCACTTCTACCCACGTCAGAGCAGAGCGCTTACAGGAACACTGCCAAGGCAAGTCCTTCCTTTAATGGGAATTAGGATCCTCTCAATTATAATCCGCCCAACACATTTTCAAAAAAGACGAAAACAGCCCATCTATCATGGGTCTGTCAGGAAAAGACGGAGATGAAAGGAGCAAAAATAAAGGAGAAAAGGGGGGTGATTATGATAAAAATAGCAGATGTTAGGAGTCACTTTTCGAAAGGTGTGTCACTGACAGAGTTTGGAACAAACTCTTTGGCAGCGGCTAAAATCTAAATTTAGCTTCGTTGCTAAATTTTTAAAAAAAGAGAAATGAGTTCAGTAGCTGGCATTGAACAGTTCTCCACACTCATGACCTCAGCCGGCGTCACTCATGACGAAACATTAACCATATAAAACAACAGCAACCAAAAATAAAGGACCTCCTCAAACAATTTGTACATAAGGAAACAACTTCATGTTTCCCGTAAATGATCAAGGAAACCTGAGTCCAGTGAGGGAGGAAAAAAAGGCTTTCTGCTTTCTGAATTTAGATGTTGATTACATCTTTACTTAACAGACTTAAAGAAAAAAAACTTTTTTGTTAGCTGTTCAAACACATAAAAGGACTACAGAGCAGCATTTTTGCTTATCATCCTTTCTTTGCTTCATAAGCAGGATTATTTGATGCTGCAGAAATGAACAAATGTGGAAAAAGTATTAAAATAATGTACTCAAACACAAATACTGCTACTCAGTTGAAAATTAAAGCATTAAAAAGTCCATATAATAAAGTTTTAAACAACTTGTGAAAAATTTGTATAACACAGAAAATGTCTTAATTGGAGACATAGTAAAAAAATCTACTGGATGCCTCTTTTGTACATGCACATACAATGCGATTAAATCAGAAATATAAGCTACATGGGTAATTTATCCATCCACCCATTATCTATACCCGCTTCTTCCTTTCAGGGTCACAGGGGTCACTGGTGCCCAAATTCAGAAGTCACTGTGCAAGGGGCGGGGTTGCAAGTGCATTTTGTTAATGGGTAATTTATTCATAACCAAATGTTAATATGCAATAAGTTGTCTAAAACAGTGGTTCCCAAACTTTTTATCTTCTGACCCACAAAATATCCATGGCAAAAACTTGTGACCCCAAATATTACTGGTTTGAGTACACGAACTTTGTTAAAAACTCTTAAAAACACAGGCTTTTTGACAATCTAAAGAGCTTGTACACAAATATAAATACTTATTTATACTTATTTTGTGTTTTTGTAATAGTTATGGGGAAAATATTACATCAGTAACAATTTTATTACCCTTTAAATTGATTTCTGGAGATTATCCAAGGTGCTTCATGACCCATAATTGGGTCCCAATCCCAACTTTGGGAACCAAAGTGCAGTGGTTCTCAAACTTTTCAGCTTTTGACCCACAAAATAACAGTAACAGAGACCTGTGCCCCCAGCTATTTTTGGATGATAAACATTTGTATCAGGTCAACAAAACATGGGCATAGTAACAATATTTTTATACTACATTTATCCATTTTAAATACACTAACMTCACTCCTTTGTAACAACTAAGGCAAAAAATGTAATTAATTCAGAAAATCTTTTCAGGACCCCACCTTGATGTTTCGGGACCCCACTTTCGGTCCCGACCCCAACTTTGGGAAACACTGGTCTAAAACATTATAATGTGACAGGGGCTGATGGAATGCATATCACCCTCTGCCTTACATGTAAGATTTTACAGTCAGGATTTTACAGTCAGAAGAAATGATTTTGATCAAACTTTGTAATGTGTTAGCATACAAGGTAATGTCCTGTAGTGTCCTGATGCATCTCAGTAATCCAGGTAGACAAATAAAAATAAATGTAAGTAGGTCCTATATGGACGGGTTCTTGTTGAGGATCTCAGCTGGCCCTTCACTGCCCCATCTGGGATTTCTCCCATAGACAAGGACTTCTTGGGTAGAATTTTAACTGGGCCAATCAGCGAACTGAAGGAAGGGTTTTGAACGACAATGCCGATTTTCTGCGCAGTTTTAGTCTACTTGCAGTTTAGTGATGGCAGTGGAGGCAGTAAATGTAGTTAATCTGTATTTATGAGGTTTCAAATTAAGTTAAAGTTGTCTCACAAAGCCTGCAGTCATCTCGTTCAGCTCGGTACTTCTCAGTAGGGGATGGTTGTTTATAGGACATGCAATTGCATCCTTCATGTGATTGGGTAAATCAGATCCCATCTTTTTAAACTTCAGCAGAGTCCACACCTCCAGCAAGCAATCACTTCTGTTCCTGACCCTCTGTATGAAGCAAAGTGAAGAACAAGGGGCTGGGTGTCACCAGGCTAAATCTCAGCTCCTACTACATCAAATTTAGCTAAAATATAAAACTAGTTAATGCCAGTATGTGTTGGCTAAAATTTAGTAGTTGTGATGGTCGTCATGAATTGGGTTGAATGCAAAAAATTATGATTTTTGAACAAAAATCTGCCCAATGGTTCATGAGGTAATTTAAACGCTTATGCTACAAACAGGTGCACTCAGACAACAAAAAACATTGCATTTTCCCTCCTGATGCGAACAATAAAAAAGCCATTTCATTTCATTTTAATAAATATGACTACACATGTACAGTATAAGGCTATACAATGAGAGCTGACTACATTCATGCACGTTAGGGATGAGCCTGTGTGTGGCGAAACAGAGAGGATGCCCCAGGGCCATTCTGAGGAGCAAGTGAAACAAAGATGCTGGTTAAGCACCCAAGCATCCGAGCGTCGAGCCTGTAACTAAAACACAGGCATAAACACGGGCGATGTTAGGGATTACACACCACAGGAAATCACAGACAGCACAGGTGGAACCATCGCCGTGGACGCATTCTTCTTCGTGTACGTTGTGCCAGCTGATGTCTGACTGACGGCTCATCATCTGCTCTTGTTGGCTGTGTGAAAGCCGTGTAAACATCTGTTCGCTTCTGTATGCGCTGCTGTGGACACACAGGTGGGGATGACACACGGTGGGATTAGGATGGCTAATGACATGTCGAAGAAGCCCTGCAGCACAAAACCACACATGCATTTTCAGAAGGGAAAGCCTTGACCTTCTAATTTTCATTTGTCTGATGTTTTTTTTTTTTTTTTTTTTTTTTTTTTTTTTCTTGGAGTGCCGGATGTGAAAACCCTACATAACAACAACTAGGCAAGGTTTTAGTTATAACAATAAGACTTCTGAATTTGAAATTAATTTTCAGGAAAAAAATAAACGTGTGTTTCGACAGAAGAGAAGTCAATCTAGTGAGGGCTGAAGAGAAAGTTGAGGAAAGCAGATTTTCTCAGTAAACAGCACCCTCTAGAGCAATGTGCCACATTCAGTCTTGCAGCTCACTTTCTTTTTTGCAACTTTACATAAACTGCAAAAAATGTACCCTCTAATAGAAATCTGCCATTACTTTTTCACAAATTATCATTTTTAAATCATATTTGGAAAAATAAAACAAACCAAAAGTACTAAATAAGTTGTTTTTATCCCCCATCAGTCTCTCTATAAAGCAAGATTTCTTGTTCTCTGGGCTCCACGTAAGCTCAAGCTTAACCACTCATTTTCCTCAATGTGAGCTGATAATGAGGCAGGCTGTTATTAAAATGTTTGCTTTAATCGTGCGCAGGGTTATTAGGTGTGGTTTATAGTACACAGGAGAGATTAGGGCAGGCCACGCGTGACAGAGGGGGGAAGAAAAAGAAAAAAAGGGAAAAAAAAGCTGAGGAGGCTGACGATAAGCCAGCTACCCACCGCTGTGAAATGGGCTGAGAAATATGAGCACACCGTAGGACACGAAGCTCTACAAGATGAACCATTTTCCCCTCAATCTCCCTTTTATTTACATGTCATTCTGTCTCACCTTTTTTTTTTTTTTGCTTCAAATCATGTTACACAACTGCAAAGGAATGTCCCATATATCACATATTTAAAGGAAAAAAAGGGAAAGAAAACACCGTAAAGTGAGGGATGTATAAAAGCAGTAGAGGTTGTTTGGTTCCTTTCAGAAAGAAAAAAAAATTAAAAAATAAAACAACAACATGGCAGGACGCTTGGCTGAATTCTAGCGACACACAGGCCCAGACACATTCAGTGCTTTCACACGTACTTACATAAACTAAATGAGCCCGAGTCGCACAGCAGTGTGCACGCAACCGGGGAGCACTTTGTGATTCCTCCATGTTTTTCCATGTCACTTATAAAAAATAGTCATTGTACACTTTCTTTACATTTCAGTGAAAATCAAGCACATTATGAGCTTTCAGATTTTCCCACAGTTTTACCACCATTTTTTCCCCCTGAGCGTTTGCCCCCACTTAATTGGGTCGACATACACAAGCCAAAACACTGCACTCATATGCTGCTCGAACATGACAAACAGCACCCACCCCCTCATGTTTATGAGAGCTGTGGTGCATTAAAACACAATGGTTTTGCTTCGCATTGGGGCAATGGAAAATCATTCATTAAAGAGAATAATAAAAAAATTATATATTCACATTTAGGTTATTTTAAGATGCTAAAACAAATTAGCTAAGCTCTGCTCATGTTTTAAAAAGCTTAAGCTGCATTTTTACTGCTTTATTTTATTTGGCTGCAACACAAATTCTTTGTTATCATTTCTCACACCCTTTTGAACTTCCTGGGTAAGAGGTGTGTTTGTCTGTTTGTGTACATCCAGTTAGAAGAAGGTCAGATTGGTAAAGTATTAGAGCACTGTTTGCTCTCTTTCACGTACTCCTGGGGACCAGCTTAGTTGAGAGTTTGAACAGTGACGTGTCAAGCCCATTAAAAAATAGGACATGGCACCACTCTGTTTGTTCGAGAACATCCAGAGAACGGCCTGCCACAGCAAAACAGATCACTCAGCCTGCATTCCTGCTGTCCATCAAACCTGTTGAACAAGATACAACACTGGACAGGAAAGGGAGTTGCAAGAAAAGCTCCATCTTAAGGTGGCTTGTGATCAATTAAATTAAGGTCAGCTCTTTGGCCCTTATCGCTGATTCAAATAAAAAAAGAGCATACATCTTTTGCACATGTGCAAAGTCATACAGTCAAATACTTTACTGTTATATATTGTGTTTCTAGTTTGATATTTATAGACCTGAAAGATTTCGTTAATTGTAAGAACAGATGCAAAAGTAGTACATAAATAACAGGAGATCATAATTCAAAGATGGTTGCAACCACCATTTGAAAAAAAAAGCTAAACATAAATTTCGACTGTTAAAATTTAGGGAGTTCCAGATTTTAAGTTAAGTTTAAGTTATTAATGAACAATTTAATCCTAATAAAATAAAGTGCCAGAAGAATATATCAAATGTTTATGTTACGTACATTAAAAAAGGGTCAAAAAAGGGCAAAAAAATGGCAGAAAACATTGTGCAATCAAAATTAGAGAAAAGAAAACATCTGGTAGAAAATCCCACAACTAATTAGGCTAATATGTAACAGGTCAGTGTTGGAGCATGCCAGAAAGGCTGAGTCATGTGGACAAACAAAGCATTAAAGAACAATATTTGTAAAATTGCTATGCATTTCTGGGTTTCGTTACAGTGCAAAATATCATTAAGTGTTTCAGAGAATCCACAGAAATGAACTTCAACCCTTCACATGACACTGCATTAAAAGCAGATACTGTTTTAGTGGAAATTTCTGCATGGACTGGAAACTGTAGACATGCACGAGAATACTCCAACAATTGTTCTTTTTTTTGTTAAATCAAACTATTTTCCAAATCTAATATATGAGCCACATGTTCCAACAACTTTCAGTGTACATGTTGCAGAGGCCGAGTCCTGACTCATCATGACCTCTGTGGTAAAAATGAAATTTGCTCTCATCAATGCACTTTAATATTATCCATATTGTTTGAAACAGAAAACACCACTTAGGTTTCCTCCTTCACCTCTCAGATTGGTTTTCTTCTACTCTGCAGGTATTGCCTTTTGGACTAATCCAAACCTATTTTTAGAAAAACAGGCCAAAGCAAAAGATTGACTCAAAAACCTAAAATAATAAATAAATCTGGAATTGAAGTTAATTTGGAAACTTTGAAAGTAAAAAAAAATAGTTGTGAAGACTTAAGGCATGGGTGTCAAACTCATTTTCACCGAGGTCCACATGATTATTACAATGGCCCTTTATAATAAACTTTGATGTTTTGTGTTTAACTTTGACTAAACACGAAACATCTCACTGCTACGGCTGATCATCGCCAACAAATAATAACTTGGCTCTATGCGGTATTTCCTGCATGGAAGCAGCGTTTTAAGACGTCCTCTTGTAAACACTGACGAGTACTGTGTGTACAACTGAATCTGAAATAAATAATACAGAAATACTATTAAAAGTAAGAGTTTTCTCTATGCTGAGTTGAGGTAAGTCGAATTCTGAACTCTCCCACTTTCCAACAGGGAGTTCCCATGCATAATCAACATATATTATGGGAGATGTAGGTTATGGCCAAGGCTGGCTTTAGATCAGCTTGTTTTGAGACAAATATATGGGCTAATAGGGTTGGGCAATATTGGGAAAAAATAATCATGATTAATTGTGGTATTAAGCCGATAACGATTAATTTGACGATTATCCCCTGGAGTCCCTGGACACCCTTATGTCCTGGTCACATGACTAATTTAGTGGGAAAGATTTGCTCTTTGTAAAAATCTGTTCCAAACTGTGTTGAAGTTACAGACTTCAGGCTATAAATCAAATTTTAAATTGTGTTGATAGATAAATAAATTGCAGAACTTTTTTTAACATTCGTCATTTTTGAAGTGGAGATGAGCACCGAGCAGACTGACTGGAGAAATCTCCAGTCAGTCTGCCTGGTAGTAGCATTAATTGTATTAATCGTCAAGTCCCAAAAAATAATTGATTAATGTTTTTCTGATGATTAATTGCACATGATACAATTATGTCCAACCCTATGGGCTAATCAACTAAATTGCTCAGGGGACCACAGTTATTTAAATCCAACAGCTCAGGGCAGAACAAGTATTATCACCCATCTATCCATCCATCCATCCATCCATCCATCCATCCATCCATCCATCCATCCATTCGTAGATTCATCCATCCATCCATCCATTATTTTGTGCTTTTTCAGAGTCGGGTCCTGGGGGCAGCATCTTAAGCAGAGAGGCCCAGACCTCTTTTACCCCAGGCACCTCTTCTAGCTGTTTTGGGATGATTCCAGGTCAGTCGAGTGACATATTCTCTCCAGCGTGTCCTGGGTCTTCCCTGGGGTCTCCTCCCACTCAGTCTGAAGCTCCTCCCTAGGGAGGCATCCAGGAGGCGTCCTTACCAGATGCCTGAACCCCGTCAACTGTCTCCTCTCAACGTGGAGGAGCAGCGGCTTTACTTTGAGTGTCTCCCAGAAAACTGAACTTCTCACCCTATCTCTAATGCTACGTTCACACCGAACGCGTTTTGAGCAGCAAAAATGCGCCCAACGCCTCAAGTAAGATGCGCTACATTCAGACTGGGACAGACTAGATGCGCGTCTGAAGAGGGAGGAGCGTCTTGGTTTTTTTCCGGTCCATCTCAACGGCGGATGAAATAAAGATAAAATAAAGAAATGGCTTTGCTTTATTTACTAAATAGCAAGCAAACATTGCGCACACCAGATAATAAATCCACCAGATAATTTTGAGGCGGTTTGTTTGTTTAGTTTCACCACTCCAGGAGCTGCAAGCTGACAAACTATCTTTTTGTCCCGAGTCCAGTTTAACACCGCGGTCAGTTTAACGAGCAGCTGACCCACATCGGTGCTGGTATCTCCAGCCAGAACACCAACTACAGATGGTCAGTTTCAGCTAAAGAGCTTCTGTCCATCTGTTTCATATTAGCAACATTCAGGAAAACATTATACAGAAAAAAAAATGAGTCTCTCTGATTGGTTGACGTGGCGCATCGAGCAGCAAAAGTTCAGATTTTTTTTAACTTGCGCATCAGCTGCTTTGGATGCACCACATGTACGGAAAACATTCAACCGCACCTTCCGCCACGCTAAACAGACTTGACACGCCGCAAGACCCCTAGAGAAACGTCCACCAGACTTTGCATGTAGCTTTGCAGCTCAAAACGCGTTCGGTGTGAACGTAGCATAAGAATCCAGCCACCTAGCAAAGGAAACTAATTTCAACCACCTGTAACCGCATATTGTTTTTCTGGTCACTAGATGGCTTGAGGCCAAAAATGGCGGTATTAATATCCTTCACTTTTTAAGTTTGTTTATTTTTTTGCATTAAATCACACATTTAAGTTTAGCATTGATATAAAAATTGTGTTTTTGTGTGTGTGTGTGTGTGTGTGTGTGTGTGTGTGTGTGTGTGTGTGTGTGTGTGTGTGTGT
>NW_013952467.1:379110-387289 GCF_001266775.1 Austrofundulus limnaeus
GTGTGTGTGTGTGTGTGTGTGTGTGTGTGTGTGTGTGATGGAGGCGGGGTTTGATGGGTCTTAAATTTGATACACGTGAAAACATTGATTAACGCAAATTTGGAAATAATGCACATCTTGTTAAAACTTACTCCAAGTAAGATTAAAGGCCGTTAATGGCAGTGTTTATATTTAGACTAAGATTTAAATCTGAATATATTCATGGAATGCAGTACTGCTCTCTCCACCAGGCCTAAAATCTGAGGGTCCAAAGATGAATAGTTATCATTACACAGATTAAAAACTAGCACCTGACATGTTATAGAGATGCATGGGTTTGTATTAGCATCATTAACCTCTTTTAACAAAGCCAGTGTTTTCAGCTGAAAGATGAGTTCACATTTACTAAGAACATAAACAGCCTTTTTAAACAAAGCAGTCTTTATTTTAGTAGACCACATTAAAGAAAATAACCCACAATTTGCAACAGCATGGCTGCATGTGAAATCATTTAAAGATTAACAAAAAATCTACTTTTATATGTCGAGCAATATTTACTGAGAACGGATGCAACACAGTGATAAACAGAATATCAGTAAAGTTTGAATCAGTGAACAAAAAAAGCTGTTTGTTTTATTTAAACTGTAATTCTAGCAGTTTTAGTCACTATTTGACACAAACAAAATATTTTTAATTATTTGCAATATTCTTTTACAGTGAGAATCAAAAAGCAAAACACAAAAAAAAGTTAAATAAAAATTGCCAGGGTCATTTCCAACTCTAAACCATAAAACAATTTACTGTTCCAGCTGCCATTAGATGCAGCTTTGGGAAAAGTTGATAGATTCTTCAAGTTGTAAACTGTATCTTTCATTTTGAAACACTTAGTTTTTTTCATTTTATTGTTTGTGATACAAAACATTTTTTAAATGTTTTCCAGAAAAGACCAGGTTTTTTTGTGAAAGCAAGCTGATAGAGCAAATATGTTTGGGTGGCACAGCAGAACATCAACCAACTGGCACAGAAAAGAGAAGAGAGGCACCCAGAGATGTTCAGCCCCTTCCCCTCCCCACCATCATCCTTGTACCACTGGGAGAACTGGATGTGATTTGTATGTGTGTTTTTGAAGAGGGGAGCTCATAAACAGCCATGAAAGGGGCCCCTCTTTTCAGCCAGCGAGCTGAGATGCGCTTCACTGGGCCAGCCTTTTGTTTTCCCTTGTTCAAAAAAAAAAAACTTTAAGCACAGGAAAAAAAAGGTGGGGGTGGTAATTCTCTGGATGTGTGCAGGTCCAAATTATGCCATTAGATTGGTGCCCGCTTTGGGTGGAAAAAAAAGCTTCAGTAGCGCTTGAAGTGATTTAAAAGATGCAGAAGTAAGAGCTTCCCACAAATCCCGTTGGAGAATAACGTCGGAGGAGAATAGGGAGGCAGGATGCCAGGCTAGTGATCATTCTATAGTGCGCTCTTAACTCCAGAAGTGCCAAGGATGCTAAAACAAAAGATGAGGAGCATTCCTTTCTCACGTGATGAAGGACAATGTGATGCGGTGGTGCGTGGGGTCAGAAAGTGCAGCAAACTTCCCACGCTGCCTGCTGTAGTTTGTAGAAGAGCACGGTGAAGGTCTGCGACACTTCATTATTGATACGGGAACTTTGTTTCCAAAGCAAACACCTCCTCATACACACAAGGATGAGCCACCAGGGAGAAAAAAATAAAATAAAATAAACTTCCTTATAGACATGACAAGAATAACGCATCAGTCCGACAGGTAGGATTAAAGAGGTTACAAAAAAAATGTCTAACAGGAAGTATGTATTTTTTCTGTTGATCTACATAAGACTGTGATGTCTCAGTTCTTAAACAAACACTAGTCATGGTTTGTTGTGAAATTTAAAAAGCACAAGTTTCTGCTTAACATATTTAAAGGCAGAGTATAACCAGAACAGTACCAACTGGTGGCATCACTGAGCATTTCATCACAGATTTTGTTCATCGATAGTCGTATAAACAGGTGTGGGAACCTGACAGTGTAGACATCGAGGCGTGCCAAAACAAACCACCCGTTGCGCTCCTGATCAGGGCACAGGTCCGGTTCAGCTGAATTCCACTCTGCCACTACTTCCAGTTATAATTAGGTTTGTCTGAGAGCTTGTCAGCAAGAACATTTAATTTATTTCTTTGTTTTTGTATATGATGTACTAATTTTGGTGGCCGCCCACACACACACCTGGCAACCAGCCTCACACCCACACACATTAATTTCTGAAGCGTGTACAGCTCTTTGTAGCTAAATATTTTTATTGATTTTATGACAATTTTAAATGAAAGGGATCTGATTGAAGAAAATATAGGTGTTAAATGATGTAGAAAAACAATAAAGAAACAAAGAATGAAGTGTTGTGTAACATACAGTATATTAAAGACATCTGTATAAATGTGTGGTAAAGCATACAAAGTAAATATAACAAACCAGAGCCCTACGATACTTGTGATAAGCAAAGACCTTGGTGACTTCTGGCATATGACAAATGAATTTATACCCATACATGAATAAATAAAGTCTGGTGTTCTTATTTCAACATTTTAACAGCCTGCATCTACTTGTCCATGGTTTGCTTTCCCATCACAATGATTTTTTTAGAATATTGCTTAAATGAATCATTTTTACTGGAATGTAATTACTCTTAGAATTGCTTGGGGCTACAACACCTGTATAAAAATATACCAGTGGAGATACAGTTTTTTTTTTCAACAAACACCAGGTGAGCTAACAGTGAGCAGGCTGGAAGCATTCATACACAGACTGGCTTTAAACCAAACCTGACATATTCATTCAGTCTGACTGGTGATAAATTTACTACTTTGACGAGACAAATTGATTTTTTAAATCTTTTTTAACACTTTTTTATTGTTTTGTTTTAGATTTTACGCGTACAGCACTTTGTTGCAGCTGTTGACGTGGTTTTTAAAGTGCTTTATGAGTAAAGTAGTAATAGTTTAATGTTATTAAAAGTATATACTGTATTGGATAGCAAAAAAACATTAGGCAATTTGTATTTGAATATTTATTTGTTGTAACAATACGTGGCAAAAATTTTTTATATAACTGCACATTTAGGCAGTCCAATGGCTCTGTGGTTAGCACTGATGCCTCACAGCAAGAAGGTCCTGGGTTTGATTCCCGGTTTGGACCGGGGGTCTTTCTGTGTGGAATTTGCATGCTCTCCTTGTGCTTTCGTGAGTGTACTCCGGTTTCCCCCAACCCCAAAAACACATCTAATAGGTTTCATTCAGGCCCAGGCTGCCCTTTAAAAAGAGATTTACGATCTCAACGTGACTTGCCTGGTTAAATAACGATAAATTAATATATGTATTTTCCCTTAAATGGTGCCTTATTTTTAAGAAAAATACTTTTGTGGGTTTAGGGACTTTCACTGATGAAAAACTTGCCAAAACTTCTCTGCCAGTCAAACAACTTCCTCTGCTATTGAGTCTAGTGTGGTGTTATTTATTTACTTGGATTATTAAAGTTCAAATAAACTAACTATACTGTATGGCAGGGGTGTCAAACTCCTGTCCTCGAGGGCCGCTATCCTGCATGTTTTAGAGGTTTTCTTGCTCCAACACACCAGATTTTGATAGCTGGGTAATTAACAGGCTTCTGCCCAATTTGAAGAGTTAATTCAGTCACTGAATCAGGTGTGTTGGAGCTGGAAAACCTCTAAAACATGCAGGATAGCGGCCCTCGAGGACTGGAGTTTGACACCCCTGCTGTATGGGTAATTGAAGAATTCATTCATGTAACAAATGGGGCCTCAGCAATATGTGGAAGAACCATTGACCAAAGACAGCCACAACATCCTGGCACAACCTCTCCACCTGCTTGGTCAGCTTGGGAAGGCATTCTATTCTTCAACCAACATTTGTCGCAAGTTAGTCTGTGTGGTTGTATTGGTCACTCTGGAATAAACAGCATGTCTAATGCCTTTGTTCATATGGCGAGTTTATGAAATGTCAGCTGATTTACTGCTGCACTACTACCTGTGCTTAATGCATGTAACAACTAGCACCAGGCCTGTCTGCTTTTAAAAAATCAATAAAGACGGAGAAACACGATACAAAAAGATGTCTCTGACATCCACAAAACATTCTGATGTGTCATGGCAGTTGTTTTGTCTGCTGTATTCACAATCATCCTCCATTTTTCTTCAGGTGACACCACACAGGCTGGGATATCGGGCCAAGACAATCCAACATGTTGAATATCCCCGATTTGAAAACGAAGCAGTACCGACGTCCTTCCAAGCCGATCAGGTAATTCTTAACTCATACACCACACACTGCAAGAACATCTCATAAAATTATATTTAAAGCCATCGTGATAATTGGGGCATCCGCCAAAAATCTGCACAGTTAGCTTGCTGTGTGAACCAGGCATGAGTTGATCCCTCAGGTGATCAAAGGGGCTGAAGTCAGGACTGCAGGCAGGCCATTCCATCTTCTCTTCTGCCAAATTATAGAGGCAGTCCTTGACAAAACCTGCTTTGTGGGGGTGAGCGTTGTCATCTTACGGGATCCAGTTCCAACCCAGCTGTGGAAAAAGGGGATTGCCAGTGGTTGCTCATAGGTATGAATAAGTAGGTGCCAATCAGGCACCTGACTGTGAGCACCTGGGGTACCAGAAACACAAAACAAATGTCACTAAAATAATAAAGTGTTTGTCACTGGTAAAAAGAATTAGCAAGTTTTTTATGGGTGCAACCAACATACTCTGCTGCTCAACCCACAAAAGATTTTTCCTTGGCACCAATCGGGAGGAAAACAAACTTCAACAGCACAAGACTGATTGCCAAAAAGCATTTTTACAACAAAGAAACAATCAACAAAACATTAATTTCCTTGCTTTCATTGCTATTGCTTACATCAACGTCCAGTTTTTGTTTGTGAAACCAGGTTGAAGACACACAAGACTCGAAACCAGAGTGGACCCTAAAAAGCATGATGTCACAGGAAGTCTTCTCCAGGATTCCTGATATGTGTATGTTGGGCCACCGCTGATAAGACTGAAGAGACCAGGAGACACTTGGCGGTTCTACTTTTTACTGAACAATGATGCCTCAGTTTTAGTTATCGGACTATCTCACCACAGACCACATGTGGGCAGGCCAAACACAGGTAATCAGTTTTGACAAAACGGCACAAAGTTCCCTTCCAAAAAACTATCAACTACACCCAGTAAAACTATGTTTGCTGCACGCGCAAGAATGAAACCTTTGAAAAAAACGAACACATTCTATGAGTAGAGACAATTTAAAGACACCTTAATGTGGCCACATTCTGCACTGTCAAGCAAAGACTTCCCTCACCTTCTCCCTTGAGTGACCCTCCTTACACTTCAAGGTACTCTCTGTCGAACCGGTTGGTGGCGAAATCAGTGCAGATTGTATTGACCGCTGTCATGGAAACACCCAGGTGTTGCTCATGAGCCAAGACAGAGGAATCAGAAAGCTAAGCCACTCACTAATCCCTCTCCATACCAAAGTTAGTCAACATCCAGGAATGCACTGTCTAAACTAAAGCATTCTTCTTCTGCCAAAAAGAAAAGAGGGAGAAAAAAATCAAATAAATACAATGATAATGCCTCTGAGCTTTGTCGCCTGTGTGATGGGAAAAGAAGCGAAGAGGAACAACTATAGTCAAGAATGAAAGGAGGACGCCTTGATATCTCTCCAGACGGCTTAATGACATCAAAAAGCATAAAGCCTTCTTCTGCAGAGCATTTGGGGGCCAAATAACAATGTGATGTTCGGTACTGAAAGAGCTTCTGTAAGACAAAGTCGGAGATTCTGAGAGAACCAGCTGCTGTCAACAGTTGGATTTCTTTGGACGAGCACTAAGCACTCAGCCAGTAGGAGATATCCTCTTCATTTCTTTGATCTCAGCCCATCAGAGTCTTATTCAAAATCTAAAAGAAGAATAGTCTCACCAGGACAAACTTTCTAATAGTTTCCCACTGTGCATCAGTGAATATATTTATATTTCTCAGCTGTACACGTCAGTCTATTAGCACATCTTTATTTAAAAAGTTGACAAATTTCAGAGTCATTTCGATGTTAAACACTTGCAGCCCAATCTGAGGAAAAACTCTCCATAAAATCTAATTTTAGTTTAAGACAAACAGACACCGCAGTTCCGAGCAGAATCTACGCGAAGCCACACAATAGCTTTCTTGTAGTCTCTTCCTCCTGGTGCTCTTCTTTCAGTGCGTATGTGTTTACATGGATCGCGGTATTGCTAAACAGACAAACACAGAGTGGGGCAAACAGATGCAGCAAGAGCGGTTCTGCAGAATTTGCCAGCACTGAAAATATCCTCCTAGGAGCTTTATTGTGGGGGGTGGGAGGGGGGGTGGATGTGGGGGGTGATGAGCTGCAGCCGGATCTACTTCCTTGAGATGCAAGGCCTCGCAGCGAGCCACAACAATGACTATCTTTGTCAAGCGGGAAAAATTACCATAAAACACATCACTGCAGATGATGAAAAACTGTCGTACAATAAATTTTACTTTTAATGAGCTCCAGGTATTTGCTTCTAAACAAACAAAGAGGCTTTTAAGAAATGCATTAAAATTTGTCAGTTTTGGAGATGGTTGTCAAGCTAATACAACAGTAATTTATTTTGTATTAATAATTTGCAAAAATAAAGGTAACTGGTGTTTTTACCGGCACAATTATTCCCCGTAGACTTCCCACATATCCTGCAAGCTTTGTTTTCCTATTTATTATTTTACAAAAAAATAAATTAATAAAAAACACTTAAGTCTTTGGACACAATACAAGAATATTTTGATAAAATGTTTGCAGTTAGTTTATTTAGCTCTTTTCAGAAAGTTACAAGTAATACAAGGCACAAGTTAAAAATAGAAGCACAGTTTACTTTGGGGCAGAATGTAGGTTTTTAGCTATTGGAATTTTTTTGAGGGAAAACTAAATACAAAACAAATATCTCCAGGTGAATATTTTCTGTTTATTTTCAGCATGTGCTGTAAACCATGGAGCGCAACAAATCGTATCTCAAAATAGTCTCAGAATTCTCACAGGTGTCTCCAACTGAGCTGATTTGTGTTGTGCATGACTTCAACCCATTTCAAGAGTTCTAAAGCTTCATTTTGAACACAGGGTTCTGTCCTCTGACAGAAAACATCCATGGCAAGTTATTGAAAAACTGGACCAAATTTGCAAATCTACGTTTTAAAAAGTGAACTCTAACAGATTAAGCCATAAATGTTGAGGCCAAGGTGAGTGAAAAAAGAACTGATGTAGGTTTGATGTGGGAAAAGATGGACTG
The DNA here is from genome assembly GCF_001266775.1 of Austrofundulus limnaeus. NCBI lineage: Eukaryota > Metazoa > Chordata > Actinopteri > Cyprinodontiformes > Rivulidae > Austrofundulus > Austrofundulus limnaeus. The sequence continues at coordinate 386,439 of NW_013952467.1, forward strand.
ATGTAGTAATAAGCATGTTTTGCAAGCCAAGCACATGCAAATAGGCCAGGATTTTCAAAAAGTGTTTGTGCAAAATGTGGCTGACTGCTACAAATAGTCACACTTCTCTTGCAATTTTGAGTTGTAATTAGTTTCCCATTAGTTGCATCCCAGTGTGAAAACTCCACAAGTTCACAAACGAGTCAACTTAATGCACATGAACATGATTTAATGTCATTCGTGCAAAACTAAACAATACATGAGTATCCCAGACTGAGTGAGGTTTCTGTTTAGTTTAAATGCAGATTTGTTGAAAATGTAATTCATCAATTTGATGATAAAGACGATGAACTTTCTGCAAAATTCAAGCTCAACCTGCACTTGACCCATGTGTCTCCCAATATTAAGAGTCTGCATTTTCCACACAAACGGTTGATTGGGGATTATCTGACCTTGATTTGTAAAACTTGGCCTCCTTATTTGGCAAGTTCTCACTTGCCTTGATGTCATGAGTCTAATTGCTTACTCTGCGTGGGATATGAAGCCTAATACAAGATACATTGTTGACTGTGTGCATGGGGTAGTGTGTGGGTGTGTGTGTGTGTCTGTGTCATCAACAGTCAAGCTAGCACTTGCCCTCAGCAACACACACTCATGTCTTCATCAACCACAACCTATCATTACCACTGTCACGTAGCCGCCTCTGCAGCGGGCCTCACAAGCCTCGACAGCCACCGGCACACACACCTGGAGGGCCAAACATTTAGTTCCCAGCGCTGTGCTTTATAAAGGCAGCCTTTAAACACACACACACACACACACACACACACACACACACACACACACACACACACACACACACACACACACAC
>NW_013952467.1:387299-389482 GCF_001266775.1 Austrofundulus limnaeus
ACACACACACACACACACACACACACACACACACACACACACACACACACACACACACACACACACACACATGCCTTTTCATATTCTGCAGCCAGGGTTCTTTTTTGCACCTCCCATCCTCTGTAAATTATGTCTCATCTTTTCATCTCCCAAACCGAAAATGCCTTAGCGCAGCTTAATTTATGTTCTTTGTTATCATTTCCACAGCAGCTGAGTAAAATAAGCCTCTAGATCAAGTTAATAAGAGAAACTAGCCAAAGAAAGGCAGTTTACTAATACAGTTTTGAGGAGCAGATTATAATTTAAAAGAAGGTCAAACAACAGGGTTTCCTTCCTCTTGTGTCTCTTCACCTGTGCTTGACGCAGAGCCACTTGACAGTGTACACGGTTAAAACCACTAAGCAAACATGGCTTATACACCCCACTCACCTGACACATGTACAAAACTTTTACAAAGAGTGTCACTGCAACAAATCAGACACTCAGAGAAAAACTGCTGGTTAAAGTTAAACAACACATCCTTCAGTTGGGCTCAATCAGAGAATCAATAAAGAATCTCAAGAGCCACAGCAGATGCTTTGAAAAGGACACGCATCACTGTAATATTTGCACTCTTTTTTGTCCTTTGTCATGTTACAAGGGCTTGTTCTATTCACTGTTGGGCTTAGTGTGTGGCAGGTTGAAACGCTATGAGTGCAAAACCAGAAACTGACAAGCTTAGGAAGTACATTGTGCCAATGAAGAATGCCTTAAAAAAACAAACACATGTAACAGTGAAAGAAGATTAACTTGAATTACCAAGTGGTTTTTTTTTTCGTAATCAGGCGGAAACAGACATTTCTCGAACAACCTGCAGCCTTCTGTGTAAAAAATATAGTGTTTAAGTAAAAGAGTGTATGTAGGCAGAAATCTGCTTTTTCATGTTATTTCCCCTTTTTACATGGCACACTTTTATTCTCATGCATCGAAACCTGCATTATTAAAAGCATTTGCAAGAAAGTCACAATACTTGATTTTGTTTGAAGTTAAGTATCCTTTGTGTATTGAAATTATACCTTTAAGATTATAAGAAAAATATCTATGCAATATGTGGCTACACATATCCACATATCTCTTAAACTAAGAATTTTATACTAACATTTTCTCTTAATATAAAAATAAAAACACCTTATTAGTAGACAAATAATTAAAAATATAATAATTTGCCTTCAGATGTTGTAGCAATCACTGAACACCTGGTCTTGAGTAATGCAAGGCAGTTTTTTTTTTTTCACTAGTGTATCCGGGCCTGGAGTTGGGCATGTGTGCTTCTCATTGGCGTGTGTGCACCGTGTGTTATGAATGACCTCATCAAACCTTTAAATACACAACAGAGGGGTCTGGGCAACATCAAGTCCAATTTTTTGCCACAGAGCTCCAGCGATGTCTCCTTGCTTCATTTACATACAACAATATACAAATCCACAGCCCTCTCACAAAAACACTTAGACAAACAATTCATGGCGTGCTAAACTCAATCTTTGTCAGAGGTGGTGGCACAGAGATGAACACAAGTGCAAGATTTGGCACAATGGTTGAGTTGTTTAACAAAAAAACAAAAAAAGTCTTGCTTTTGGATTTCTTACTGTTGGGGAATGAGCACAGTCACAGTTTGTGACTGCTGGGGAAAAAATGCAGCGCCATCTCTGGTTAGAGAACTGGGGGAAAAAAAGATTCAGGATATGTGTGTGTCTGTTACATGCAGAGGGCTCAGACATGATCAAACAAAGCACACACTGGTACAGTATGCCATCTGTCCTCCCCTATGCCCTTGAAAAAAGATATAAAAATTGCTCTCCCCCAATTTCACCGTCTCCATGAGTCTTTACTCAATATGGAGCATCAGAATGAAAGAGGCCTTGTCTAAGAGGCTAATCCTTGAGCGATTAGTCAACGCGTCTTGATTAAAAGCCTGCAGTGCTGCAAACCACCCCCCTCCCCCACTACCACCACCATCCTTCAACCTCCCGTCCATGGAAATGGCAGCCCTACAGGTGTCCGCACAATACGTGTCTCATTTGGAAAAACTTGGTTGCAGGAGAGGATTTACTGATGCTAACATGTGACTGAGGAGAGGAACAAGGTTTGAGCATTTTATCTAAAAACAATAATAATAATTAACAGGAATGACCAAAGAGAATGGG
>NW_013952467.1:389512-405187 GCF_001266775.1 Austrofundulus limnaeus
GGGTTACCTTGCAAAAGTAATTTATTACTGTTGTGCCTGTCGGTTTGTTAACAAATCACAGCCACGCATGGAGTTATATGTTATAAGCAGATATTTTTAACTTTATGTAGCCACGCAATGCCATCGTCACTTTCCCCAACTTGTGGTAACACATCCTGTTTTGACAACCGATTATTTCAAAATAAAAGTCTAATTTAATACAAATACAGCTAATACAAAACATTGAACTTTTTGCATGGGGATGCAAAACAATATTGTGAGGGAATGCACATGGGAATGCAAAAGAAAAATATCTGGATGTCCACAGGCTCCGAACCATCTATTTATGCATTTTTTTTTTTCATTTTACTGTCTCCAATTCAGGTAAGCACTTTTTTTTTTTACCTAATGATCATATTGTTTTTCTTTAAACTATAAATGCATCAGAAAAAAATAAAAATAAAAAAACGAGGTAGCCCAAAAAAAGAAGAAAAAAAGTAAAGAATAAAAAAAGCACTGCAGATTTCTGACAGATTATCCCTTCATTGGTGAATGTTTTCTGTAAACAACCATTTTGAATTAAAAGGATTCAGAAAAGAGGTATTTTACCAAATCAGGCTCATACACCTTCACTTTCCATCAACAAAAGTACCTTATCCCAGGGGTATTCCCCTGCCTGAGCATGCCATGGAGGAGTAAAACACTGTATTTTAACCAGTGATTCTGTACACAATTTGCCCATGAGAAGCTTTAATGCAGACACAGTAATTAATGAAGGGAGCATCAGTACTTTTTTATAATGCTGTGTAAAATACGTTTTCAATTGCAGTTTTTTTTCTGCCTGCAATGGAAATGATCTGTTTGAATAATAATTTGTGTTAAATAACTTTGACTAAGTTCCTCTATTGTCAATGTGAGTTTAGGATATTTTTCTTAATCTGCTCCTAGTTAACCTGTGGCAGCAGGAAATGACCCGCGAGCCTGGGGACACACTACTGTACTTCCCCAATCACATCCATCGTGCGCCTAACCTTGGCTGAAAGCTTCAGAGGGGAGGGCTGCATCTCTGGAGGCTCAGCACAGAGAGGAATCACTTACCGCCTCCCCCAAGAGACACCAGCGGAGCTGCACAGAAGGGGGATTCAAATAACAATGGCAAGAGGGAGGGAGTGAATGCTTCCTGAAATCACATGTTGTTAGGAAGTCCATATCTCCTGCCAGCCGGGCCGGCTGTATGGAGAGATCAACAGGGTAAGAGCACACATGGTTTCAGTTTGGGTCCATGTAGCATTTGGAGGAAAGAGGAGGCCTGGTAGCAGGAACCCTCCAATTCTCACTTCCTGCTTCTGCTGGAAATGTGATCCGTTTGCCTGCCGTCCCCATCAACACAGAGCGCAGTGTTCACCCGGCAGCCAAGGGAACGGCGTATCGCTGTGCAGGGCAGCACATCACACAAAATCAGCCTTTCAGCACATCCAAAGCCGGGCTGGTGTTTTCCCAATCAGTTGGATGCAGCAGAGACAATTCCTTGCAATCACGCCATTAAATCCCTCTGCGGCAACAGTTCTGATGATGTTTCTACATTTGGACCCGAAGCGTGTTTTAAACAACGGCAAACTAAACACAAGAGCCCAAAGATGAGAAGTGATTTCAGCTTATTTTGTACATAAAAATAAAGCGTCAGTGTGAAAGATCTGCTATATGTAGGTGACGCAAGGAGAGAGGTTTGTAATTACAGGCTTGTGCAACTTCCCTACAATCTTAAGTTCAAAGTAGTTTAAAAGTTCCAGAGTAAAAAAAAAGCGTTGTTGACCTTCCTGTCCCACCTTGGCAAGAGAAGATTACTCACCTGAGAAAACTACAGAATGCATTTGTTGAAGTGCTGCTTCTATGAGTGCATTTTTGACCCTAGTTTGACCCGATAATTTATAAACCTAGCAAATTGCAAAGACAACACCCAACAGAACAGCCACCCACGTAAAAGACAAGGAACAAAAGGTGTGTCTTAAAGTTGATGCAACTATTTGAATTTTCTGAGCTGCTACTGAAACATTGACCATGATGTGAAAGAATAAGAAAGGTGCACAGTAAAGTGATTGCTCTTAGGCCGTGAAGACATAGTTATTGTTAAACGGGATCTTTGAAAGCAGATCTCTAAACTGTTGCAACTTTATTACAGAGTCATAAAAGTAATCACTGCAAGAAAATACTTCCCAGTTTGCACAAAATACATTCCTTCATAACAATGACAATATTTACCAAGCTCTATGTGTGTAGATGTGTGTGCATTGTGTGTTTTCAAGGCGAGCTCTATTGTTTATGCTCTGCTGTGTCTGGGCCAGCAGGACCCTTGACTGAATTCCTGCCCCAGCATGCAAAAAGGTTTGAACAGTGCCGTTTGCAGGAGAAGGAATGATTAATATAAAACTCCAGCACACCATATGTTCAAGTGAGAGCCTAAAAAGCACAGTGACACAAGGTCAGTTCCAGAAGGTCTCCAACAGAGCTTCAGCTTCTCAGCTTCACAGAGGCCTTGAGCAATCCGTTCACCTAGAGGTTTTTTTTTCTTCTTCTTCTAATAGACAAAAAATGTGTTAGTGCCCTTTAAATGGAAGGTATTTATTTGCCAAGCACATAGTTAAATTCTATACCACAATCAAGTAAACCATGTTTCCTTTAGTCACTATGAAAATGCTGCGTATATGAAAAATAAATTTGACTTTGCATTGGGCGGCTGTGTCTGAGTGGTTAGGGGAGTCGTCCTATGAGAGAGATGGGAGTTCGATTCCATCGCTATTAAGTCTCATGTCAAAGCGTCCTTGGGTAAGACACTGAACCACTGGCTGATGTTTGTCCCAAAAATGCCTCCAGGGAGGGGTGCTCTGTGGTACGGGAGCTCCACTGGGGATTGAGCTCTAGTGGGGAGCTTTGGGTAAAAAGGTGGTGCTTTGTAGCAAGTGCTTGTTAACATTCAGTGGAATGTCCGCGTGCCGTTTTTGTTTCGTTTTATTTTGTAATGTCTGTTCTGTGTTTCTGTTCATCCTGTGTCCGTGTGGAATACATCAAACTTGACGTCTAGGCCCTCCTCTTTTGATTGACACCTCATTTGACCAACTGGGTTCAAGTTTCGCTGTCCAGGGCCAATAATCAGAAGTGACCAAATTCTGGTTTCCATTATCCTGGGCTTGATTGACTGTAGATTCGGCCAGTCAGCTCCGAGCTTTGTACTGATGCCACAGCTGTGTAGCCAATCACCGTACCTTTCATTTGGTATATATATTGAGGGGGTGGGAACTTTTTTTTAGTGAATGGACGAGGTAAACACGGAGGGGTCACCATATTTCAAGTACACTTCGCTGCAGCATGCAGAACGGGGCGGTGACAGACCTTTCCGTCGGTCCCATTCCTTATATGGAAATGGGACTATTGCATTCCGAACATGAAGGGGGCGCGAGTGACACTATTTTCTATCGAACACTATCAACATTAACAATACAAATTTTACAGTAAGGAATTTCTTATCTTTATTTGCACACATCCTTTTTCTCTTTTATGCAAGTTTGTTTGTTTGAAATACGCCTTATTGTTTGTACATTGTATCATTTTGTGTGTTCTTTGTTGTTTAATAAAAAAATAAAATAAAAAAAGAAAATTTACAGTAAGGAAATGGCTACACAACGTGTTATGTCACGTGGTATGTCCCTTTTTCATTTTCAAATCTTTATTAAATCTTTGTTGTTTTTGGATATTAATATTATATTACAGTAACAAACTAACCTTAGGCATTAAACCTGTGAGGTTAACCTTAGGCATTAAACCTGTGAGGTTAACCTTAGGCATTAAACCTGTGAGGTTAACCTTAGGCATTAAACCTGTGAGGTTAACCTGAGGGTCTGTGTTTGGGGAGGTGGATAAAAGAAATTAATAAATAATGCTCTGAGTACTTCAACGTGAGTAGAAGAAACTCTCTAACTTCTTCCTTTCTTCTTCCTTTGCTCTTTTAATCCCGCGCAACCTTCATTTCCGGAATGCAATAGTCCCATTTCCATATACGCTATGGGACTGACGGAAAGGTCTGTCACCGCCCCGTTCTGCATGCTGCAGCGAAGTGTACCTCCCATATTTAGACAGAACTGCTAGGCTAACGGAGGAAGCTAACACTCACAGGAAAACTTTTTTTCCATCATTTTTTGTCCAATTAGCTGACTAAACATGCTTATAAGATGAAAATGTATTTGTTATTAAGTGTTTTGAGTGCTTCAAGACATGGAAGAGTGATTTTTGTGGCCAGGAGAAGTATTTTGTTTGGATAAAAATACTTCCGGTCAGTTATTTTGAGTCACTAATATCATCATATTTGAGGACACATATGCATCAAATGTGAGTGAAAAACAATTTTTTTTTGCTGCTCGTGGTTTTATAAGCTGTGTGGAATGTTAATGCTTTGAAAGAAATAAGGATATATTTGTTTATTCTTGTTTTGGCTGTGTATTGGTGGAAATTTGGCTGAATGTACTCCAGTTGGTCCAAATATTTCTGAACATTAATAAATTTTTTTTAATTTAATCATGCTGTGAGTAAACATGGCTGGTAGAATGTGGTTTGTGGGGGGTTTATCTTTAATTTGAGCCCAGAGGTAAGTCCCTGTGTTGAAGCATTTAGAAATTACAGTGTTTTAGACAAAGTGTACAGTCTTGACATAATTGTACAGGTGCACAAATATGCAAATGAGACATGCTGGATTGTACTATGTCTCAAATATTCATATTTTAAGCTACTGTTACCAAATTTGAACTGGTAATAGTTGGGAATTAATATTTTAGCCCAGTAAAATTGTTTATTGATATCTCATTCCCTTCATATTCTGTGATACTTAATTAATAAAAAAATAAAAATTTAGGGAGAAAAATATCTTGAATTTTGTGTATTTCACTTCAGTATACTAAATACCAGTTACACTTACAAAGAATAAGACTGCTGAAGTTAAAAATCTGCATTAAAAAGAGATCAAGCTGGTGAATTTACTCTAAAGGGTTCAAAAGCAGTACTTCATTTAATTTGTGTGTGCTTTTTAAGGCGTTTTATGGTATTTTAGGCCCGAATGTTAATTGGCTTTAGGCAGCTCCACCACAGTAGCTTCAAGGATTTCTCAAACATGTATGATAAAGTCAAAGCAACTCACTTGGTATGTTTTTGTTAAGGGAATTACATTATAACATGATATAAAGCTCAAAAAAGTTAATTTTGCATAATACCCCTTTAAAATGGATCCTTTCCAATACATGTACAGCCATCTTGACTTTAATCTAAATCGGGAATTTCTTAGTCCAACCAACACATCAATGCTCTCCCTAATTTTAATCGTCCTCATCGTTTGGCGGTGGCGATGAAACTAGAAAGAGGCACTCTGTAAAATGGGTAGGAAAGAAAAGTAAATTTCAAGATTTCTTTGGAAACATTGGTGAAACGACCAAAGTTTGCCAAGTTCTTATACATTAAGTTGCCCGTGTGTGTGTGAACCTTCCATTTCACCCCGGTGGAGCCAGTCGATTACCTCGATCCGGACCTCTTTGCACTTCTCCATTTCCCTCTTCTCTGTGCTCTCCTTGTGTCTCATAACAAGACGGAGCATGCACGCTGTAAAACTCTTTAGGGGGGTGAAAGGGATTGGGAGATTAAATTTATTTTGAATTCCTTCCCCTTAATGTGGCAATTACCCCCACCCTTCCCTCTCCTGCAACCCATCTCTCCTCTCCAAGCAGCACAGCGTGGAGTCTGTTCCAAAGCACATCTCGTTTATGTTTTGTACACAGAAAGCATGTCTTTCACCCCCAGCTGAAGCTCAAACTTCACAGCTGAAAAAAAAGAAGCCTGCCACTCATTTGACGTCCAGCGAAAGATGAGATGTCCGTGCATGGTGTCAAAATGTTTTTTGGTTGAGAAAAAATAGTATTGATAGTTTAGTCTGTCTATTTAGCTTTTAACGTTTTAAATTCTTGAAACCCAAAGTACAGAAAACTTCAAACTTAACTCTTTAAATACATCATTTTTTTCCTCAAACATCTCATGCCTTGAATTGGATTTAGTTTTTTTTTTTGTAAAAAAAAAAGGGCAGCTAATTGAAAAGCACCACTCATGAGAAAAACTAGTCTTGTGCCACACTTGATCTGAATTCAACAAAAGCTCAAGATTTAAAATTGCAATTCCAAGGATTATTAAACCAGAGAATTTTTGCAGAGTCATAATCCTGGTCATTTATGTCTAATCCAAGTAAGAAGATCAGAAACTTTGCATTTGCTTGTGCATTTGCCGTACACCGTGTTGCCATGCTTTTTTTTTTTTTTTTTGAATAAGTTTAGGAATGCTAAGGTCAGTGCCGTGCATTGTTACAGTTACAAAAGTATCTGATTGTGACGCCCAAAATCCCTGATCTGAGCCACTTGTGTAACAAAAAGGAGCTGGGGTTGTGAGATTTCTTGACGCGGTTGTACAATCCACCATTCGAAGGTCTGTGTCTAACCTCGGAGGCGACAAAGGCCGTCCTTTAGGAAATGAATCGCACCAAAAAGCTCCATTTCCCTCCTTTCTGTGCTTGGAGGACCAGTCACAACCCCTCCTTTTCACTGCACTTTCACACATTCTGCGCCTCTGAAATGGTCTTGTTTTCTATCAGCTAAGCCACTTAATTGACCGCTCTGTGCGAGGAAGGATTAACAGATGAGAGTGGGGTAAAGAAAGTGAGGGAAAGCAAAATACAAAAAAGGAAGTAAACGGTCAGTTTGTGGGGGGATTGCAAGACACCAAAGGATTACCCCCATCATCTGTTCTGTGATAAAAATACATCTTAGGATATGAAGGGAGAAAGAGAAAAGACTTTGTAAGGGATCCAAGAATAAGGTGCACTATCAGCCACTTCAGAGGCTCCCCTTTTTCCTGATGAGAGCAGAGGAAGGCCCCCGCAGTGAGGATTCACCGTTTCCTCCACCAGTAGTCCCATTAATGCATCCTGTAGAGCCAAAAGCTCTTTCAACAGACCTGTTTTTAATGCTCTCCTCTCCGTGATGCTAAGCCTACATCTTAGTTTCCGCTGCACAAAAATCCACATACTGTAACTGCTAAATATTTATGTCCTGTTTTTATTCTGTTTTGTTTACTTTTTGCCGAATGGCCGCAACAGTGTTCAGTAAAAAACACAAAACATGGTTTTATGCCTTTTTGAGATCCTCTAAACTCTGTAGGGCAAAGCAAGATATGATCTAAATCCTGGAAGGATATACACAAATACAGCTAGTGTAGCAGCTGTAGCAATGACGTAGGCGGAGTCCAGTAATTGTGCTAGATTTCGCAATGTGGCCCCTCACATTCTATAATTATTACAGATTTTTGCATTGATAGTATGTTAAGTGAAATGTAATACAAGAGCATTAAAAGTATTGCTGTGACCCAGACAGCAGCACATGCAGTCCTAGATTTTAATTTCATAGGATACGATTTCAGCAGGAGAAAAAAAAACAGGCTTACATGCTTCCTGGCCAAGGGTTCACAGGCAATGTCACTCACAGAAAAGCAGACAGAATCACTTTTTTTGTCCTCTCAGTCTTTTCCTCAGCTCCCTTCAGTTTTTCTTCCCTTACATAATTTACAGTAATGAGCCCATTTGTGATATATCAAGTGCTGACAACAAAAACATTTAAAAAAGGTGTGCCGTCTATCATTATTTAATGGGTAAAACACAAAAAACAAATGGAATGAGACAGCTTTAACATCAGGGAAATTCCACCTGGGGATGATGGGGGGCTGAGAGAGAGTTGAGAGGGGTTGGGTGAGAGCGATGCATCGAGGGAGGAGGGAGATGAAAGCCGAGCTGTGCCTGCTTTTGACAGATTGGTACAGACATGGGAAACTTTACACGCTGTTTATTTGACCACGCTTTCCGTATCCTCATATCATATTAAAAACCTCACGTGTCGGGAGAGGAGTCATAAGAAAAGGCTCCTTCCTCCGTCTGCATTACCAGCGCTACTCCGACTGATTTATGCGGTGCAAAGGTCACAACTCGGAGGGAAAAATCCACACTTTCATATATGCTACACACCAACTCTTTTGTGAAGACAAAAATGCAAAAGCGCATGCGCATTTACACACACACACACACACACACTCACACACACACACACCTCAAACATCTGCCATAGATATAATCTTCAATCTGGCACCTGGCGATTAGCAAACTAAATACAAAGCTAAACAAATACAGTTGGCGTTGAAGCCATGTGAGAAAAAATTACCAGAAACATGGAACTGGTAGTAAATTTTAAGCAGTAAATAGTAAATGTAGAACAATTTCAGATGTTACTAGCGCTCCTTAGGCCTAGCATCCCTTGATGAAATGAATGCTCTTCCTTTTATGTCAAAGTTTTGGACAAATAATGCCAAATTAATTACCTCCGCCAAGGGCGAGGTAATGCTTTCGGTCAAGTATGTCTGTCTGTCTGTCGTTCTGTCTGTGGACATTACTCAAAAACTTGTGGATGGATTATCATGACATTTTTACCACCTGTGGGTACTAGACCAAGGAACACACCTTATATTGGTGACGTTCCGTATCATGATGCGGATGCAGGATTATTTTTTCTTTTAACACTCTGAGACCGGCAAAGCTGTGATGCTTTCACAGGGCTTCTGTAAAAAACAGTAACAAAAACAAAAACAGCTGGATTGGACAGCACGGACTTCAAACTTTATAAAAATAATGTTAAAACCACATTTAATGATGAATAATTTTTGCCATAATATGCACATTTACAGAACGTTTTGTGACCAGGAAGTGCGTGACTGCACCATGAAACCTATTTTTCCCATTTCCTCAAACACCACATTTCCGAAACAACCAATGAAAACAGTTTCTCGTTACTAGGCTTGTAAACAGAGAGCTGCCGGGCCTCAAAGTTTGGAGGGGGGCAGAAAGCACTTTATAAAGAGAGTCAAACCATTACAAACTCATACAAGGGGATAAAACAGACGTTTTCCATGGTGAAATGTGACTGAAGAAAACTTAGGAGCGTAATCCAACACCAGTTTGATGATGAAAAATGTCGGGTGACGAGTCTGACTTTTGGGGTTTTTTTCACATTGGACTCCACCGGGAAGAAATTCCGTGCATACTGCCTGTTTAAATGTTTGCTGCGTCAGAACTTATTTGGCAAATGTGTTTCCATCTCTGCTTTTGCGCATTAACTCTTACAGGATGGGGGATATTGGTCTTGGCGGAGGTTTGCACTCTCCGAGTGCTTCTAGTTATAACTGTTTTGGGTAAACTTTGCAAATGACAATGTTGGATCTTGTAGTATTGCAAGATCTCAGAAATGCCACATACTTCAGGTACTAACTGCTATTATCGCAACAGATTTAGTTCAGTATCTGTAAATTGGAGTTATAGTCATCAATGTGCTTGATCAGTTGTGGCAGCCATCTTGATTTTGGTTGCCCCAAAAAGTTACTTAGTTGTAAATCTACATCTAATCTACTTTCGGAGACTTTTACTGAAATCATTTCAAGTTGTTCATTAAATATTTTGTGAAAAGCACTTGGTTTTAAGTTGAAAAAAAAAGGATATATAAATGATGGGCATCAAGTTTTAGGGTAATGTCAGTTTGCTCAAGACGCCTTTTTAAACTAAAGGTAAGATTGCAGATTTATGAACAAGTACTTTTTGAAAGTTTCATTAAACCTCAATCCAGTAGTTCTTTGTATATGTTACAGTCTGACAGGGTTGACACCAACCTTTAAAGCCAAAGCAACTTACACAGTTTAACAAACAGGACATGAACTGGATCCATTAGGAAAAATTAGTCAAAGATGATTAGCTAAAAAAAGGGCAGCCCACCCATGATTGCCCCCTCCCCCTCCAATCACATCTGATAGATCAGACTATTTATGGGCCTACCTGTAAAGACCAGAGGCAAAAGCTCGGCCCACATGTTTCACTGCTCTGTTTGAATAATCAAGTTGAAGTAAAACAAACAGCTACAGAAGGGATGTTTAGCAAAGAGCTCAGGATCCAGCTCTGGGTAATAAGTGTTCATTAGTTTTAATAGCCTGGCTCCCAGACCAAATGAAATGAAGACCAGAAGACCACATTCAGCTAATGAAAATAAACCAAAACTCTCCTCTACTGTCTGTCCTGACAAATCTCCCTGACTCTCTTGAACAGCCTGCATGTGAGTGCAAATCAGGAACTTGAAGATTAGGCTGTCCTGACTCAATTGTACAATTTGTGCTCTGGTGCAATTAGGAATTTAGAACTATGCTCGGGCACCTTTTTGAAAAGAACGGGTACAACAGCTAATAATTTTTTTTCAGAAAATTGAATTTTCTAAAAGAACGGGAACATCTGGGTGTTTTCCCATGTTTTGTTTGACCACATGGCGGTGAAGCTAAAACAACAAAAAGTGTGGAACATGGGTCAAGGGTTGTTTAATCTTCACTAAAACCTTTGAAAAATATATCTCGCACTGTGTGTCTTTAGCCAGTGTTAGTCTATTAGGCAGCTGCTCGCTGCACATCTTGATTCCACCTGAGTTTAGAAGAAGGTGGTGAGGCGGGCTCAGTGGTCCAGATAGCCCTCCCCCTCAGCACAGGCCTGAACGTAAACATGGCTTGGGTCTGGTTGAGGGAAAGACCCCGTTTATTTATGGACATGTCTGAGTCTGGGACACGGTTACAGAAAGATAGATAGAGAAGATGAAGGACAAAGGAAAAGGACAGAGCTGAGCCTCCAAACTTCTGGTGTGGTCAGACAATGCGATCCCGCCCACCAACACGGAACCTGAATATTACAATGAGTCTGTTTGTGGGTTAGCGCGAGGTTAAAAGTGCACATTACTGCATACTGTTCTTCCTTATCTAAAGAGTTGGTCCAATGTACAAACTATTAAGTAAAAACATAATGAAGAAACCAACAAGGCGCGGATTTGAGGAACTCGTTTGGCCTTTGGTGACGTCAAACACGCGACAAACAAGCCAGAAGTATTGGCTGTCGGGCTGCAAATCTAATGTGAGGGTGTGAAGCCGGAGAATTAAAAGAATTTCCCTGTGTGCTTACCAGTAAAAACCAAACCCACTATTGGATTATGAAAGTATAGCTGACCGAGTTCCTTTTCATCTTTGCTGCACTCTCCTCAGCTATCAAATATTTTACAATCAGGCTTTACAGCTTAATAGCTTGACTACAGAAAACCCAGACATCATAACGTGTTTATTACTGCTGTTGTCACTCCTTTATGACTTGGTGAAATGTCATTGCTCTACTGTACAAAAGAGGAGGAGGAGATTCTGAAGGAAAATAATCATGATGTTTATGTTGGTTTGAAGAGTTATATAATTGTTTAGGATAAAAAAGCTTCAAGAGCTTGATCACTGGCCAATCGGCGGTCAAAGTTAGTCAAAAACTCTAACATTAAAGCAAAGAGTCAACTCTTAAAATTATTATTATTATTATAATTATTATTATTATTATTTAAAGGAGGTAATATACTGTAGAAGAGTTGTGTACAGTTAAGATCTTGCCTGATGCTATCTATGCTTAAAAACAGAATTTTATAGAATTCTATGTAACTGTCATGCACAATTGAGAGGGTTGTAAAATGATTAAAATTGCCTGGTCCTGTTGATTACACAAGAATACACTTGTAGTGGGTCAATACTAGGAATTTTGGTATTGATTATATACCAAGTACACACACAACTGATTCCGATAGCAACACTTGTCATGTTCATTAAACAGTTAAGTTTTTTAGTTAGTGGATGAAAAAACACAGGAAAAAGATTTTAGGCAAATGAAAATGTTTTGTGCTAATTAACCACAACATAAAACAATTTAACAGTATCAAAATAAAATAATTCCCCTATTAGAATAGTGCAATTGTAGTATAAACAACTGATCTCATAGTACCGATGCAATCTGATACTAATCTTATAGTATCGATACTTCGATCGATCCACCCCTACAGTAAATCACTTTGGTCGGTTTCACTCAGATTAGCCTTTAGTTTGTCAATCTAATCAGAGTTGTTTGCCTCCTTTTCACAGAATCACAATAAAAAAATCTTGACTCACTTTTTCGGAGAAGCTAATAAAACAAAGCAGTTCAAACATCTCGGCCCTGCGAAAGCTGTGTTTGTACATTTTTACATAGCGACACAAATAATTAGTCGCTGAGGTCACTGTGACCCATGTCTTCTCGGTGCAAAGGCTCTCTGCTCGTCTCACCAATGCATCATTGCGCAGACCAATAAAACAACGATGAGGTGATTAGCGCGATGACCTGGCTCCGTGTGCAATCACTCACTGAAATGCAAACAAACAAACCAAAATATCTGTTTGGGCTAAACAGGACCACACTGCATTTTAATGCTTGACTGCTCAATCGCGCTAAAGTAGACAAAGATGATGATAAAGAGCAAAGTGGATTGGGAATAATAACGGAAAATGATTTTACTGCTCTACAAGTTTTACTTGTGAAAACAGAATTTTAAAACCAGTAGATCAGAAAAGCCATTCATCTAATGAAATGTCAAGTTAAGATTTACAAAAGCATTTTATTGTCATAAAAAAATGATCAAATACAGTATACTGGGCTGTTTCAGCTGCTGGAATCATTTTGAATCAGTGACTAAGTGAAAAAGAGTGAAAGGTGGGTTTCATGCGTCTCAATCAGTACCATGTGGAGTTTTATTGATGTGCTGCTGCCATTCCTGTTGCCTTGATGGGCTTAAAGGACACGGAGGCCCAGGGAGGCAGAGGGACTGGCCATCGCTCTCACATCATTAAAGTTGATAAGCTCGCAGCTGGCAGGGGGAAAGCTTGCCATCTGTAGCCATCAGCTCCCGGACCACCTTACTCACATTTTCCAAAATGCCTTTGCAATCTGTTTTCTGCTTCTCCTCCAAAGTTTGACCAGACCCGACATTCCGGAGCTTGGACCGGTCGGTCTGTTGCGTGGCGCCACCGTTTTGGAAGGGCCGGAAAAGCCAGCTCTCACCCGACAGCCTTCGGTTGCGTCACCAAAGCCGCTCGGCTCGGTGACACTAACAGTTTGCATTGAGGACGGATGCTTTAGCATCCCATGCTTCGCTGACTTCACATGACATGCGGAGTTCATCGCACAAACCCAATGCAAGATGCAACCGGTGTGTTTCCTGGGTTTATTTGCTCACATTGCAGAACAAAGAGTTTGGATTTCAAGTCGCAGCTTGCACAGACTTGGGATTAACCCAAAAGGTGAATGTGTAAGCGCTTGTGTGTTTGTGCTTGTGAGACAGGGAGAGAAGAAGACAGATGTCTGGGAGAGGAAAAGTGTGCAGGGGTTTACCGTGCAGGAGAATACCACAGTGAAAAGGAATGAAAGAAAAAAATGCCTGCATCACTATAAGGTTATAGTGTAGGCTTGCACTCTGTGTGCATGCACATATGTTCACTGAAACAACATTAAAGGTCAGGCCTCCTACTCCGTCTCTACAGCTGTTCATGCACCGGCACACGTGGACCACATTTAGGCTGCAGCACCCGGTAAAGCTTGAAAGAAGGCAACAGATGGGAAAGATGTAGTTTTTCATTGTAATGGGGGTTCCTTTCGTTTCTAATTGCCTACAGGTTACTGTGGAGGGGCACTGGTTGAAAGATAAAAAAAAAAACGTGTGCTACATGTGCTAGTAGAAGCTTTTAAAGGAGCTGCTGCTGGTGCTGCTAACAACACCCTGTTAACATCAACTGCAGGGAGCAAAAACGCAGAGCAATAATAAATAGTACTGCTTTGCTGCACAGCTGGAAAATGGAGCTAACGCCTGAGCCACAATTCACGGGTACAAAATGCAAAACATGCAGCTTGTGAACAAAATGTTTTCCTGAAGTCTTGCCCACCTACAGAAAAACAGTAAAGTCCAGCGTCAATGATTAACTCGGACAGTAGACAGAGGTTTTCCAGTCAGCTTGAAAATATGCTGCAGACTTCCTCCTCTGAATGGCAAGCAAAGCTCCACTTCAATCTGCCTCCACGTATTGTCTGCAGTAAACAGCTCGAGGGAATAACATGGATCTCTTTATCTTTTTTTGTTTGTTTTTAAGAGCCATTACAGTACCTGTCTGTCTACTCTGAACAGGCCCGGTCAGGTTTTCAGCTCAGCTAACCTGCATTTAGCTTTTATCAAAAGCTGCTGAAGGATATCAACGATCGATTATTATGAAAAGATGAGTAATTTTAGAAAAGAGAGCAAAGAAAAGTGGCAGGTGTGGCAACTGTTTCTTTGTGGATTGGCAGCTGTAGTTCTATAATTAAATAAAGTTTGTTGAGAGTTGATAAAAAGTCGTGAAGAACGACTGGAAATGAACTAACGTGTGAGAGCTGGAAAATAAAGAAATGCTTTCCAAAACTTGAGAATTTACAAACAAAATTGTTTCCTAGAAGCCTCAGAAAACTTTAAAATAAACAGCCACTTACGGTTCTAGTTTACAGTGTTAACCTTCCTGTTGATCAGCTGTTTCAGAAAAAAAAATCTGTTTGTGACCTTAAATCTTGAAACAACGTGCAGAAAGTGACAAATAATCTCCTCGTGATCAAGACTAATTCCCGTGATACTCTTTCCCCTTAATCTCTAACTGACAGAAACCTGAAAAACAGCATATTTTTAAATCTGATTTGTTTAAAAGCTAATAGATGGTGAAAGGGGAAAAAAATCCAAAACTTGGGCACTGAAATGAAAACAATGAAAAAAGTTCAGGAAGCTAAATCATTTTCTACGGTTTCACAAGATCACTTTAAATCTGACACTTTTCAACATTTTCCTCCACAGAACAGAAACCAGTGGATTAAAAACGGCCAGATTCCTACAGAGCACCTGTGGGAATGAAACGTATCAAGTGACCCGGCGTTGTACCTGTCGCCCAATCGTAAGCTGCCACACCTGTTCTCTAACCAAGTCATCTGCATTTCTGTT
Source organism: Austrofundulus limnaeus (assembly GCF_001266775.1). Classification (NCBI taxonomy): domain Eukaryota; kingdom Metazoa; phylum Chordata; class Actinopteri; order Cyprinodontiformes; family Rivulidae; genus Austrofundulus; species Austrofundulus limnaeus. The sequence continues at coordinate 404,485 of NW_013952467.1, forward strand.
AAATTCACTCGGTCTGAAGTTCAGAGAGGTGGAGAAAAGCCAACAAAAAGCTCAGCAACGTCGTTTCAGCAGTTTGCAAAATCTGTCTCGTGATTCAGCCAGAAAAGAACCAGCCTAAAATGTTGAATGCTGTGTTCTGCTGTTTAAGAAAACAGGGGATATTGTTTTGTAAAGTTAAAGTTATTCACTTCATTTGAACTTTATTTTGAGTTATTTTATGCATCGTCATAAAATAAGTAAAGTTCAACAACATTCCCACTCGTGAAGCTGGAGTGGGGTCAGGACAGAGAGAAACGGACAGTTGACTTTATTGAAGCTCACACAGGTTTTATCGGTGTCGGTACACACAGAGGGACGTCACAACTTTGATCTTCAAAGGGAGATGAGCTCAAATGAGAGGCAATAAGAAGATAATAATGCCTATCTTACACCCATTACTCCACAGATCACAGGGCCGCCTGGAATGAGAAGTAGATTCATCTTGAAGCAGGGAAGCCACGTTTCATGTTACCACATTGCCATCTAGTGGTAGTTAGAGGTAACTTTTCTCCACAAATTCAGTTTATTATGTCCTTGTTTTTAAATGTAATGTAACGTGTGGATATTATAACAACGATAGATAGATAGATAGATAGATAGATAGATAGATAGATAGATAGATAGATAGATAGATAGATAGATAGATAGATAGATAGATAGATAG